>NC_134038.1:28869131-29193653 GCF_965140245.1 Athene noctua | reverse complement strand
CATGGGGCCTGTCCCCATCCCCATCTCCAGGGAGGTGCCCGATGCCCTGGGCTGTGATACCCTTGGTTAGCCTCACTGGACATGAACCTGACCTGTCCACCTGGCTTGACCTCACACCTGTTTGATGAACATGACCTTGCCTGGTTATCCAAACTCTTGGATGAACCTGTCTGCCATCTTTAGGTCTGCCCTGCTGCCTCACTGGGGTGATGGGACAGGCTCCTTGGCCCTGAGGGAGCAGCTGGTCCTTGCTGCTCCCTAGCAATCAGCTTCTGAACAAGCTTTCAGTAATAACAATTATAAAACATTAAGAAATATTACAGAGTTGAACTGGTAATCTTGAAATGAGAAATTCTGCATCCAACTACAAACAAATGTTCTCTTAAGCTGGTAGGTATGTGTTAAAACATTATGTCCAGGGCATTGTGCTGCAGATCCAGGTACAACACAGTTAAAATAAACTCCATGTATCAAAGCTTTTTCTGTTACTATGTCTTCACAAATTCAAAAATATCTTCACTATAAGAGTATTATTAAATGCTACATTAAGTCTTATTTCCAAGAACTACCTGGTCCTGACATTAAAACTACAAATTCACTCTTGTAGATTTTTGGTAGGAAGGTGTCATACCAACAACAAAAGCCAGTACTCACTCTTACGCTAGCATAAGCCTCTTCTATGTAGGCCTCAGTAATAGGGTGAACTTGCAATAAATTAATATTCCCTATTCATTACATATGGAGGCTTTTCAAATTAATCTTTCAAAAATTTAAGAGATATGTTCTTTGTGCCATATTTTGAAAGGGACCTTAAATATTTCTTTAGCTGATGAGTCTAACCAAGATCAGAATCCAAGTAGCACAAATATATAATCCTAATAATTTTGTTAGAAGATTGACTTATTTTTAGATTTCTACCAAGTATCCATTTTAAACCCATTTTAAGTGGATTAGTGGGCCTTCTTTTTTTGAGTTACTAACACTTGGCAGGACGTGGAGCAGAAAAAGAATAATCTCCATAGCTTTCTTCTTAGTCATTGAGAGAGTAGGTTCCTCCTAAATGAACAGGACTTTAACATGCTGAACCACGTCTGGAGGAAAATTTCTATACAGATTATACAAGAAGCCAAACCGCCAGCTATCTATAGGTATAGATATAATAAGATATACTTAGAAGAAATTGATTTTGATTTTTTTTTTTTTTTTTTTCTGTGGATGAGTCCAAATGTGTAGGCTTTCTCTAACTAGTATATGATTTTCTGGAAGTCTGAAATTGTGCTATTATGATGCCAGAGCTAGTTAAATCATTAAATAATGTATTTCTAAAAAATCAGAACTAAATTCCAGTGAATCACAGACAGGGTGGTTGGCATCTAGTTTTGTGCTTAAATAAAAATCTCTGATAATTTTCTTTGTCTGACAAGTAATACATAATTTTTCCCCAAGTATCTAGCCTAGCCAGTAGAAATAACTTCTGGTGAAAAGGTACAAGGAGATTTGCTCATTTATAAGCTAAAGTATTCCCTTTAAGAATTTTTGGGTTAGTTTCAGAGTCTTCATTTTCTTCATATGATTTACCAATTAGTTTCTCTCAGCAAATTAAGGCAAGAAATGACATTGGGATAGTTAGATAATTCATCCTTTAATTTTCTGGAAGCTGTCTCAATAATGAGATGACTCAAACAAAAAAAAAAAAAAAAAAAAAAGATTGTTTCAAGAATTCTTGGTGTCTGGTAGTTAATGCTGCTCAAAAGTGCTGTGGTTTCTTGCTGCCATAATCATTAAATGTTCTCCTTATGACTTTACCATGCCAGCCTTTTGTGTCTAAGACACAAAGTACCAGTCAAATGAGAGAAAAAACACAGTGAAATCCTTAACCCAGAGAGATATAGAGGAACTCCAAAATATGATTTCTTTTTCTATTTATTTTCTCTTTTTTCTTTTTCTTTCTTTCTTTTTCTATTGTTTTTTCAAAGGTTAAATTTAATGAAATCTGGCTATATTCACTGCCTTTCACATTCAAGGTACCCTGAAGTGTTTTACAAGATAGTGAGACCCAAGCTGGTCTTTTCGATGGATGTGTAAGAAAGAGTAGAATGTGTCTGGTAAAAGTAGGGGGATGATCTACACATCCTCATTTGGGTGACATTTGTATTGACCTCATGTGGAACTTCCCTAAATAATAATTGTAGGCAGAGCATTTTCAAGGGGAGGACAGCCTGAGTGGCAGCCCAAATGTTATCCATCCCAAGGGAGGGGATATAGCTGAAGTACTGGTGGAACTTACCCTGCTCCAACCTTCCAGAGCAGCCTGTGCTAGGCTATCTTCTGAAGTACAAATTAAAGGGAAGAATGGGGAAAATGCAGCTAGACCAACAGGACTATATCTTCTTCCTCCTCTCCCGTCACTTATTTGCTCCATACAACATTAGGGCAAATAAATATCCAACTGGATGCTAAATGATGTACTTTGACTATGATTTTAGATATAGGTATTAATGCCTACATCACAAGAGAACTAAATATTACTTTAAGGCCCCCCTGATATTTTAAACTGTCACAGTATCAGTTAATAGTTCTTGCCTATATTTACCAAAATTTCTGCAAAGTATTTTGACTTACCAGATACAAGAAGCCTTTAAACAGTGCAATGTAACCTAATAACTTTGGGCAGAACCATCAAAACTTTCAGATATAGTGGATGCATGACTCACACTCCCCATCCTCTGTCCTAGGAATGTTTTCTAAATTAGGCTTCTAAAATACTTCTTCAACTAATCATGTTGTCATCTTTCCTGTTACTGCTGTATCGTGGCCATAAGATGTTACTCAACTTCTCTGCAAGCATCATTTAAATGAGAACACTTATCTCTGAGAATTGATATTTAAAGAAAAGCACCTTAAATATGGTAAGAGTTGGCAGCAGCACACAAGCACACAGGAATAGAAGGTGAGTACCTGATTTTCTTACTGAAAGACAACTCTGCTGTCTGCTTCATAGTTAAGCCTACTGATAGCCATGTTAGTTTGCAACCAAAGTAACAATAGACTTAGAAGTGTAGCAGTTATGGCAGGACATATTTTCAAGGAAGAACGCAAAACAGCAGCTCATTTACAGCTAGTATTCTTGCTGGACTTAATATAAATAAATTAATAAAAGTTTTCTTAATTAAAAAAGTAAATTTATCTTTAGAAATCTCATGTGATTTTACCTATGTACTGAGTTAATGTAACTAAAGTAACTAGTATTACATTAGTCGTGGTGGCAGGGAGTTGTCTTGTCAGATCCAGAGTTAAAAAGAGTATTTGATTAGTGCACCAAAAAAGTGGCACTATGGAAGGAGCCAAATTCTAGCATATCCTGAATTTCCATATGTTAAAATTTGCATAGGCGGTCATTCTAAAGCAACATGTGAACCATTACAGGAAAACAGAAAAGGAAGATAAAACTAAAACAGTAAGAATAAAGCACTTTTTTTTTTTTCCATTGGCTGTATTGTTCAGGAGAAAGGACAAAACTGCTGGCAGGCAAAATAGCAGAAGGGTAGATTATGTGATCACCATCCAGAGACATAAAAATTACTCTTTTTACTTGAAATCAAGATGCAATGTGGGTACTAGATACTTACAAATTTGAGTGTTCTGCCATCTGCTTATAATTGAAAAAAGGTCACATATGTATCATATAACAGTGTTTAAGAGACACTGATAGCTATAATCTAAGGAAAAAAAAAAAAAACAAAACACAACAACAAAAAACAACCTCCAAATAGAAAGGAAATGGTCATCAGTAGAATAAGTTGACATGGAAATATAGGTCCAGATGCACCTGTGAGACAGAACTGTAGTAGAGAATAGAAAGCCTACAAAGACATACCATCACATCAAAAACTAGCACAGGATGAATCATCCTTGATAAAAAGCAAACAAACAAAATCTTTAAATAACTTGAAGACTAGCACTATCGCAAACCACTACAGATAGCATTGAAAAAAAGTCAGTATCATTATGAACAGCATGAGTATGCTGTTCAACTTCTCCAGAGAAGTAATGCTCACTTTTTGTGGTATAAAAATGAATTCTATTATATTGAGCCACGTGAAACTTTCAACCATTTCCAGTTTTTGCTATATATTTTGACAGATACCACCAAATTTCAATGCCTATTGGCAGAATATTACCAGAAAACAGAGCGATACCCAGTTGTATCAAATTTATTGCCTAGGCTTTCATTTATTAAGTGGGGAAAAATTATATCAAGGAAATAGCAATTCCTGTGCAGATACTAGAAGAAGAATAGTAGACAGAATGCAGGTAAATTGAATATTCAGTGAGATTACTCCAGTCTTCATTTCTTGACAGGTGGTGGTCTCCAGCTTTGCCTTAAGCATTGAGAAAAGTTAAGGAACCCCAGAATAATGAATGGGAAATAACTCCAGCAATTTATAGAAGTGGTTAATGATCTTAGCTACCCTAGCTTCAGAATACCATGAACTCTTGAGAAGCTTTGTATATAATGATGTGATATGGAAATAGAGAGCAAGGGACAAGAAAAAAACATTTCTTTCTTCAAATGAAATCAAATCATAAGAGGGTCACTAATCCCAGAGAAGCTTACCTCTTCAGGAGCTAAAACAATATGCTATTTTTAAATGATGTTTTGGGCACCACTGGTAGGAAGCATCAACTACTAGTAAGTCATTAGGAATTGTAAAAAGGGGCATACTTAAAAGACTGATTCTGAAGACTGATGTTTCTTAAAGGAGCTTTTTGCTGTGAATCACTTTCCAGAATAATTTTAAAGACAAATATAATGTATTTAGTCACATTATTGGTGTTTAAAGTTCTATAGAGAAGCTGCAGTGAAGGTGAAATGCAGGGATTGATATTAAATCTTGTCAGTCTGGAAGGCCTAACATTCTATTGCTCAGAAAAGGCTCTAGTGTTGTCTTTGGCATAGCTGACAGGGTTTCGGTTGCTGAGGCATCAGTTGTGACTGGTGTGGGAGGAAACCATGTAGAACCATGAACCATGGTTACAGCCAGTTCTAGCTGTCTCTGATAGCAGTGTGAGTGCTTCATTGTGTACCAAAACCACAGTCAGCCAGATGAGCCCCAGTGCCATGGCTCTGCTATGTTTAAGAAAGAGCAGAAGCCACTATGGAGGTAACAAGTTGAAGAAGATACCGTTGGGGACATGGAAAGGTGCTCTGTGATAAGCAGTGTATAATCCTGAAGGCAAGCAGCCCATGGGTAAGCCACACCAGGACATGGACATCCCTAAGGCACTGTGGTTGAGGGTGACCCTTTTTGAGTCAGGGACACCCCTGGAAAACTGCTGGCAACTCAAAACAAGTAAGAAGCAAATAGTAGCAGAAACAAACCATTAGACACTGCCCCCCAACCTGTTGTACTATCCATCTTGTCAACAGAAGAATTGGAATAGACTGGATATATCCCACTGTCTAAATAAAGTGAGACAACACTAGGAAGGGAGTAAGAAAGGTATTTGACTGAATTTGAGCCTGGCAAAAGGGGAGGAAAGATGTTTCCTAAGTATTTAATTGTTTATACCTTTTTTTTTTTTTTCTCATTACCTGAATCAGTAGTTTTTTGGGTTTGGTTTTTTTTTTTTCAGTTGGCAATAAATTAAATTAAACTATATTATCCAAGTCAAGACTGTTTTGCCCACAATAGGCATTGGTTTTAAAAACCTGAGTAGAGAGCTATCCAGCAATGGATATGAGAGAGATATGGACACCCTGGAGAGGTTCCAGAAAAGGACCACTAAGATTATTGAGGGACTGGAGCATCTCTCACATGAGGGAAGCCTGAGAGTGCTGAAAGTATTCAACATGGAGAACAGAAGGTTTGGGGGGATCTTATCAATGTATACAAATATCTGAATGTGGGGAGTAAAGAAGACAGAGCCAGGCTCTTCTCGGTGGCTTGCAGTGACAGGAAAAGGGCAGTAAACCCCAACTGAAACAGGAGGTTCTCTCTGGACATAAGAAAGCACTTTTTCCACTGTGAGGGGTATTGAGCACTCTTACACATTGCAGTGTCCTAGGCAATCAGCTCTAAGTGAGCCTGCTTGAGCAGGAGAGATTGGACCAGATGACCTCCAAGAGGTCCCTGCCATCTCAGCCAGTCCATGATTCTATGTGATTTTGTGAGACAGACCCAGCTGTTGTTCCCTTAGCAACTCAATTTGCCAAAAGCAGTATCAAACTGACTAAAGGGGCCACTAGGAAAATACAAAAAAAAATCACTGATTACCTGGAAAACAGAGGAGGACTCTCAAAGACTCATTCACCTTATAGCAGCCCTGTTTGGCATGTACTGAGCCTGCTGGAGAATGGCAGTTAGCAGTAGGTGTTAGCTTTGAAGGAAATCACACCCCCATTATCTGCTGTGTTTTCAGACATGTTGCACCTACTGTATGAGCTAGAAGCCAAAGAATATACCTTGTATGCTACAACTGATATTGCAAATACTTTTTTTCAGTCCCCCTGGCAGCAGAAGCAACACCCTAATTTGCCTTCACCTGGAATGGTGTGCACCTGGAACCAGCTGACCCAGGGGTGCAAACAGAACCCTATCACCCACCTTGGCATCATCCATCAAACCTTAAATCAACAGATCTCCAGATAATTTTTCCATTACAGTGATGATGTGTTAACTGGAAGAACAACTCCAGAAGTACTAAGTAAAGAATATGGTACGTTAACCTTGGACTGCAGTCAGATGCCCACCCAGCTGCTCACTCACTCTGCCTCCTCACCAGGGCAGGGGGAGAAAATAAGATGAAAAAGCCTATGGGTCAAGATGAAGACAGGAAGATCGCTGACCAGTTACTGTCATAGGAAAAACACTCTTGACTTGGGGAGAACAAATTCAATTTATTACCAGTTAAAATGGATATGGGTAGTGAGAAGCAAAGACAAAAATTAAAACAACACCTATCCCTCATGCACCCCCATTTTCCCAGGCTCAAATTCGTTTCCCAGGCTCTTTCATTCCCGACTCCTTTACCTCCTCCCTACTCCCTGAGGATGGGGAACTGGGAGCTATGGTCAGTTTGTAACGTTTCTTCTCTAGTGCTCCTTCCTTCTCACATTTTTCCCCTGCTCCAACACCTGCCCTCTCCAGGGTCTGCAGTCCTTCAGTAAATATCTATCTTGTCTATTCTAGTCTCCTCTACAGGCTGCGAGGAAATCTCTGCTCCAGTGCCTGGAGCACCTCCCCCTGCTCCTTCTTCTCTGACTTTGGTGTCAATAGGGTTGTTTCTCGCTCTTAATTTTTCCCTCCTCTTCAGCCAATGTAGTGGGTTTTGCCCTTTCTCAAATATATTTTCACAGAGGCACCGCCAACACTCATCTGTGTCCTGTGGTGGGTCCATTGCAGAGCCAGCTGGAAGAAGCTGGCATGGAGCAGCTGCTGGTCTCTTCTCACAGAAGCCACCACTGCAGCTCTCCTCCAGCCTTGCCATGTATACCCAATAAAAGGTCAACAGGTAATCATTATTTTTTCAATGCCAGATTTGCTATTAAGTGTTCCAAACTAAAAAGGTCCAGTCAGGAATATATTTTTTAGGTCTGTCAAGGCCATATGGACAGAGACATATCACAGCTGAACAAAGTGCTCAAATAAATGCCTTGGATGCCCATCTGCAATTAGCAAGAATGTCTTCTTGATCATAAACAGGTTTTGGTGTATGCACATCCTCAGTTATAGCTCATTGACCAAACTTTTATATCAAGTGATCTCCAAAGAAGGATCATTTTGAGAGGGAAGAGGACAGCAGCAAGCTTTGGACCATCTCAAGCAGGAAGTAGCCCATGCAGTAACACTGGTACTGATCCAGAAATGTAAAAATTTTGTTATATTGTGTGCAGGAAAGAACAGCAGTCTGTGGCAACAAGAGCAGGAGCTTGTGGCAATGAATCCCTCAAGAGACAAGCAGCAAGCTGTTGGGATTCTGGAACTGGAGTTACAAAAAAGCTAAAAATAGCTAAATTTCTGTGAAGCAAGAGGTTCAAGCTATAGATGATGACATTCTGCATGTCACTGAAATGTGAGGGACAGAGCAGCCACTGTGACTATACTCTAGACTACCCTTCCTGAATTTTTTGTTCCAGGTTGCAAAACCCACTGGTGGAAGAGCAACCAGAGCTACACAGCAAAAATGTGTGCTGGACTTTACCAAGTAGGCATGTACTGGTTCAAGCTCCAGTCTGGGATTAGATGAGATTATTAGTCCGTAACCAGTAAATCAATAATGTGAGGAAACAAATTTCTCAGGCTGTTGAAGCCCCAGCATACCATGAAGTAAGTGCTGAAAACAGTGAAGTTTGTTTACATATGGATCTTGCAGAAGTGCATCAGGGATCAGGAGGTGGTGAGCTGCTACTTGGAATCCCTCCATGGGAGAAGCTACCACTTGCAAAGGTACTGGAGGCTCTAGTCAGTTTGCAGAAGTAATGGTCTTGAAAATAGCCTTGGAACATGTTCCAGAGAATCACTGGACCCAGTATATATACATACAGACTCCTGGATGGTGGGTAATGCAGTGTGGAAATGTCTCAATGAATGAAATCAGTGAGGAGGTTAGCCTAGGGAAAGGGGAGGGAAGTGTTAGTGTTTAATTGTGTATGTTTTCCTTTTTTTCTCAGTACCTGAGTCAGTAATCAAAAGTTTGTAGTAACTGTCAATACAACTTAAGTAAAATTCTTCTAATTAAAAATATTTTGCCTCTGACAACTGTTTTCAAGGAGGCACTAAGATTTCCAGAGGATAGGTCTGGAAAGCAAGATACCTTGCTACTGTACCCTTACTCTATGGAAGTATTAAGAAGGCTACTGAATGGATGGACAGATCTTCAGGAACAAATATACCCAGCTGCTGAGTGAACTATGCAGGTAGCCCTTGCAGATTTGGGAGCAGACCTAAGGAAAATGTGTGTTTCACTCTGGACATAAGTGGACTAGTGTCTGGGTATGTGAGCTTACTTGGCATATGTTTGAACAATGAGAAGAGTGCAAACAAAACAGAAGAAATATAGCCTCACCAAATTCTCAGCTAAACCTAGAAAACATCAGATCAGAATTGAATGTCATACGGATGACAGAAGGTTAATTTCCAAATTTCTGAGAGAAAGACTTATCTGGAGGGCAAAAAATGTGATGAGGGAACTGAAAATAGATTTCAAGTTCTGACCTATCTGACATTGACTCAGGAAATGAGCAACACATTGCAGGAGAATTCAAGTGGTTCAGTGGCATCTGGGATTCTGAAAACATAATGGATAGCAGTAGGCATGCATAATCCCCTGGAAAGACATCCAAAAAACTGATGTCAAGGGCAAACAGACAGAAAAAGATCCTTATCTGCTAGTGTTGGATCCAGCAAAACATCTTCCCAGGTAACAAAGCAAAGCCTGATGAGCTAGAAAAACATTTTTATCCCCTGAAGTCATCTGGACCTCACTAGAGAAATTACAGACCCTGTCAGTTAGGAGAATGCCAAGTGAAGTGGACAGCCCTCTACAGCAAACAAGTCGATGAACTGAGGTGAGGATGTACAGCTGAGCATGTTTGGGTCCAACTGTCAGATCACCACACAAACACTGGCAGAAGGCAATAGCCCATGTTCCCAGGGAAAACAGTGCATGTGAAGTAAACACAGACTGAGAGGATGGTGGAGAGAAGACCATGGACAACTGCATAGAATTGGCAGACAGACAGCATAAAAACGACAGGAAGAATAGTGATCTAGAGTGACCAAGAACATGACACCATATGAGAAATTAATTTGCCTAATACATCTGACAAGGATTACATGAGCTGACAAATCCTGTTAGACACCACAAATACTTCCAAAATCAGACTTTTGAAGACCAAAATATTTTTAACATTTATGTTAGGAATTATGAAAAGATTTGTTCCCATCCTGATTCAGAAATACTCATCAACCTTTATCCTGAAATAGAATATCTGGATTTAGTCAACTGTACATCAACTCAGTTTCAAACTGATGGCAAGATCTTTCATTTTTCCACTGCATCACATCTGTGACTTTTTTTTTTTTTTAAACATCTTAGTTATTATAATATATAGACTTTTTTAAAATAAACAAAATAAATAGCTTAAATGAGATGTTCCTAAATGTGAGTTGTGTAACAATACATTAATTAGGTGCAGATTCTTTAAGCAGTTAATTAAAACACAAAGGGAAGAAAAACTTTTATTAAATATAGCGTAAGTTACCATTGCCACAAACTCGAATTTTGTCTGATTTGATTTTTAGGTGACTAATGTTGCATTTATCCTGTATAATCAATTCTCAAGGAAGTATATAGAATATTCTATAATACACTGATAGAACACTTTGTCCTAAATAGACCACATGTTGTGATTTCTAACTTTAATCTAGGTTAGATCTGGTTAGCCATGTAAGTCGAGTAGAATTACATCAATGTGAAATTTTGCAAAGTTTATCTTTGCAATATCAGAAAACTCACTAATTAACACTACTTAGAGATTTTTTTATTCTTAATCTTTATGGGGAGAACTGAAAACAGGTTCTTAATTTTACCTTCACCACACTAGCACTGGCAGAAAAACTTCAGTGTTATAAATGGAAATTAGCACTGGCAGGTAAAAATTTAATGTGAAACAGTGAGAGTCCATTTAAAAGGACAATAACTTCTCTAACCTCCTCTCAGTAAGACTGTAAGAGAGCTTACCATGTCTCAGTGCCCATTTCACAGTTTATCTGTCTCACTTAAATGAGAAGCATAATTGATCCCATGTAGACATGCAGTATGGATGAAAAAAGTGGTGCCAAGTACTGTAGGAATAGACCAAATATATATTTTACTGGGAAGTATGTGATGTGCTGGGTGTGAAATATTAAACAACGTTACAACATTTTAAGATACAGCCTTAGAGGATCATGATACTTAGGCTTCAGAGCAAATATGATTTCCTTATCTGCAAAGAACCTATAGTAAAAGAGATTACCCTTGTTGGCATATGTAGCCATGAAATATGATAGAGATGTTTTGTTTTGTTTTGTTTTTTAAAGTAAGCAGTGTTCTTGAACATGAATTCTATCTCTGCTATTTTATTAAAAAAACTATGCATATTTTCAAAGTGCTCTGTTTCTGGATATTCATGCACAAGATTAATCCATTCAGGGAACTATTCATTTTTCTGCTGTTTATGGAAAGATATTGGAGGTTAAATCTTAATCCTAGTTGCCTTTATAAATATTTTTTTGAACAGTTAACAAACAGATGATCAGGGGTTTAGGACGATTTCCAGATTTTATATAGAATACCTAATCTTAAGGTAGTAAAATAATCTAAGGAGATAGTTTATGAAATCCAGAAATTGATGCTTACTTTATAATTCAAAATAAAACAATTACTGAAGTTAATTAACCACTGAGACAGTTTAACAAGAACTGTGGCAGGTTTTTTTATCACATTGAATTGAAAACTGTCTTTCTAAAAGATATGCTCTAATTAATAAATGGGTTAAAGGGCATGTGATAAATTTCTATTTCATTGATATATGGAAGATGTAATTATAATGGTACTTCTCACCTTAAGTAGTATAAAAAGAGGTCTTACCTAACAACATACCTGTAACATCTCATCACAATAGGGGTGAATATACTTGCATCCTAAAGGAAAAATTAAACATCTGTTGGTGCTGATTTCATGCTGTGATGTGAGAGCATTTATGTGACACCCATCACTTCCATTCTTCTTTCTCCTAGTGCAACTTTTGTCTAGTAATAAAAATGTGAAGTACATGAGAACAGAGAGGTATCCCCTGATTTGGCATAAGAAAAATATCTCTCTGAAAACCACTTTTGTATTTTATGTTAGCTGGAAATTTTATTTTAAATGTATGCAGATAAAACTTAGATTTTGCAGGTTTTAAAACTGCACATTCATAGATGTGCTTATATGTTCATCGATATAATATAATGTGAAGTGAGGAGGGAAGTGTTAACAACTTTGCAGTCTGATTCTACCACCATATCTTCATTAGAATAAACTAGCCATTTCACTGTGTCATTACAGTGCTGATTTAGAGCCTTAAAAGGTAATATATAATAATTTCCTGTGGAAAAAAAGAAGTGAGGGTTGGAATATATCTTATCTGCAAGGGAAATAGAGGGTTGGAAAGAAGGGAGGAAAAAATAATTAGTTTTTTTAAATGCAAATTTTAAAATGTTAAAAATAATTTTAATTGCACTGGCATTGCATTAACGTTATTGGATTAGTCATTGATTCAAGCTGGCAGCAGGTTTTTTAATACCTTTCCTACTTTGCTATGTGAGGAAACAGTTCATTTTAATGGATATTTAAAGCCTGAAGTTGTATCTAATACTGAAAAAGCCTCAATGTATAACTGGTAGAACCATAGTGACTTCCTAATTTTATTCCAAACAGTCTCAATGTGGCTAATATGTCACATAGAGATCTCTCACAAAAGACATCTCTTGTTTACAGAATGGCAGCAATGAAGAGTTTGGCCCCATTTGTGCTTTGTCTTCTTTGCTTTTCTTATTTCTATTTTAAAGTTATAGTTTGAGAGGGGCCCATGCAGAAATTTGCTGTTTCCTTCCAATCGGTAAGGCTCTCACTGAGAAAACTAAATAATTATTAAATAATTCTAAATTAATTTATTCCCACTGGGTTGTGTTTTTCTATTCAAGGTTGGACTAACCACATACTGAGCCACAAAAATAAGTAATGAACATCTCTGAGGCACAGACAGAGGACTAGACCTAGTGAGAGAGTTAGGCACGCAGTTAGTCTTTGACAGCATCTAAATTATAAATTACTGAGTTCTTCACCTTTCTATGTAGATTCCTCAGCTAGCTCAAAAAAAGATGATATGCCTGTAGTACTATCCCAGATTAATTGTCCAGGTTCTTAAAAGTTGCAGTTTTGTTATCCAAGAGCTCCACATACCTGGGAAAAATCGTGCTGTGCAGTGCAGTACCATACACAGAAGTACAAATGTGTCCTGGCATATCAAAGCATACAAAACCCTATTAACTGTAAACATCTTGAAAACTTTTGCACTCCATGATATTTTTTACAGTCTTGACTTGTAAAATCATGAACATTTTTTCATTTAAGCAATCAAAAAACCAATTCTATTACTCTTAATTACCCTCGGTAGTCCTTCCTGGAGTCGTTGTAAAAGATGTGTCCAGCCCAACAACAATTAAGGCACTAACACAGACCTTGTTAGCATTCCAGCACTAACAACCATCAATAAATCTTTCAAGCACACAGGAAAAGTATAAAAAACAAGCAAAGCACATGAAACTTAAATAATCAGTGAAGGTGAGTAAATAAAGTATTACTCACTTAAATACTACATTCCTCGATGTTTTTGCCCTTTAATTGTGTGGAATCTTACACAGGAAAAGTCTCACTTGTCAGCATTTGGAAAACATTAGAGATAGCATTAAATATGCTGTTTGTGGCAGAAGAGATACAAGCTAGACTAGATTATATTGAGTAGCTATTGCTGCTGCAGAAATCCAGTCATTTTTCTTTTAATACACACAAGGGCAGGTAAAAGATAACAAGTTGGTGAGACTGAGTCTCAATTGCAACTTAAAAACACGGAAATTACAAGTACAGTGTGCAGTCTTATCTGTCTCTTCCAGACTTGATAAACCTCTACCCATGCCTATGAGTAGAGGAATAAGTGATGTAATACAGTTTAAGTTTCCTAACTTACACAAGTTTGTATAGGCAATCTGTGTGTGTGTAAAACAACCAATCTCAGGATTGGAGGTCTTAAAAATATTCAGGAGCTATGTTATATCTAAGTCCAGCTTGCCCATCTCTAATTAGCTGGAGGAAGTGCTTTACTTCTAAAATCTTATAGTGCCAAGTGTTAGTTTCTTTTCCTTCAGTCTGTAAATTGGAAAAGAAATCCAATAAGGATTCCGGATCCTGAGTCAACTGCTTAAGCTATATAAAGGAACCTAACTTTGACATGCTTCCCTTCCTAATTTTTGCATTTGCTATGGGGTAGTTTAAGACTCCTAAATCAACAATGTAATTTCTGGATTGCCTAATACATCATGTACACTGTGAGAAATCAAAGGCTCTTAATACTGTATTTTAGATTCCAGTCTGGTAGGTGTCACATGTCAGACACATATGTTCCTAGGGTTGAATCCAGTTCATTTAACTTAGGTAACTAGATAATACCTTCATTTTAGAGCATCTAATGAAGCAATAAGATTTATCTTCAGAGCATGGATGTATTTTGTCCATGGTTAAGCACATAAATTAGGCAGATATGATCTCGCTTGTGAGGCCTTCAAAGGCACCTACCTCTCTCCATTTACAAGGCAGGAGATATAAGCTTTACCTTTAGAAGTCTGTGTGCTTTTGTACACTAAAATGGAAGGTAAACAGAGCAGGCTATACCCTAAGAATACTTTGGGTTCCAGCCTGCAATGCCTGGTCTTGCGGTTTGAATTTTTTTATTTTGTCCCATTTATGTTTTATGCCATTCCTCAGAATCATTTGGTCATCCTCACATGATATTCTGTATTTGAAGGTCTTTCCAATTCCATATCATCAGTAAATTTCATTATCACATTGACACTTTTGTGCCAAGTCCCTAATTAAATATTTAAGTAACATCTGACCTAAGACTAACCTTTTAGGAACTTCACCAGTAACTTTCTTCTATGCAGATAAATCTCATTTCGGTTCTTTTCCATATTTCATTGGTCAGATTCTTACCTATCATACAGTTTCTCTACTTGTTTCCATTTTCTCCAGTTTAATGAACATCCCATGTGACACTGCATCAATTTCTTTTAGTGAAGAAGAGATTAAATCTGCTGCATTTCTCTTAATGGCTTAGGAACAAAGAAAACATGATCCGTTATATTAAATCAGCTCAGAAATTACATCTCAGCAAAATTTAGCGTAGAGAGATAATAATCTTAAGATATTAATCAAAAATGAGAAGTAATATTCTCAGAATTCACCCAGAGACCAAAGAGTCCTTATTAAAGTAGGTGGAGAGAAACCAAAACAATACCATCCACAAAAAAACAGAATAAAAAATAATCTTTCTAAAATGACAGTTGTTAACTGAACTATTTTTAATGATCTGATATTTAGACACCAATCAGCTGGGTACCCTGCTCCCTTGGTAACTGCAAATACTGGCTCTAGAGTGTAATATGATGTTTTATTTTCCTCCTCCTTGGTTCTTTCTTTCTGACAGTGTGATGAATGATATTGGTGTTGCAAGTTATTGGGTCACTAAAGTTAGAGCACAAACTCATTTTTATGACAGCACTAAGATATTACTCTGCCTATTCCTTGAAAATGAAAAGAGTCTTTTTGAAGTTACAACTTTTTCTACATGCAGCAAAAAATTATTTCTGTGCTCTCTTAAAAGAGAAATTACTTTGTAATACATGTCACATCCATGTGTCACATCTGACATCAATAAACCCTGATATGTTTCTTGCTAGGTGTTAATGTCAATGGCTGAAATACAACACTGCTCCAGAGGAAACGAATAACATAGGAAATACAGAGGCACTGAGGGCTCTTGTGATTCACTAGCATAGTCTTACTGGGAAAGGTGATGAACATGTTTTGTATACTATTTTCCAGTCAAGGCAGACTGTATTTTTTCTTCTTCTGTGATCAGAAAAACATGAAAGATTAGTACACTGATGTGGAGTAATGCTTATCAGACTGGAAAACCAAAAGTGGGCAAGATCAAGAGCAATTTATTATTCACAAAATATAGGCTTGTAATTTAGGGGTGATCTCTGAGAGTGACTATTTTGGAAACAGTGGATGAAATGTGCTGAAGACAGTGAAAATTTGCTATCAATTATCAATTTGAACAGAGATAGAATTCCAGAGGTTTTCACATTTGGATCTCTGGACATTTGTATTCACAGTGCATTAAAAATTGTTCCATTTTTATGCTTGGGCTCGGAAAAGTTTGCACATCTGTACGTCCAAGGGATTTGAGTCATCTCACTGTTTTTGATTGATTACTTATATATGAAAATTTATTCTTGAGCATTACTGTGGGAAGGGCTAGAGTGTCTGTGAGAAAGGTGAACATGTGAAAGACAATTGCATAGATTTGACACAAGTTCAATGGGAAACAAATACAGCTTACTGTCTCTAATGGTATTTCTGTTTCTAAAGAAAACTGGTACTCCTGAAAACCCTGAAGGATATCTACCAAGATGCTCAGGGGACACAGCCTGTATGAAGGGTTTAAGGGAGCTTCTTTGGACTGTCAGAGTGAAGACTAAGGGACAGTGAAATACTTTAAGGGTAGTTATAAACATGATGAAGCCAAAGTCTTCTCAGCAAATGTTTCAAGTGACAATAGGGTAATTCAAGATGGAAGGGAACTCAAGAGGTCTCTAGTCCAACCTCCTACTCAACACATAGTCAGCTGTGAGGTCAGATCGTGTTGCTCATGGTTTCATGCAGTCTAGTCTTAAAAACCTTCAAGGATAGAAATGGCACTAGCACCCTGGCCAACCCGTTCCATCATTTGAATGCCCACACTCTATAAAAGTTTATTCTTATACCTAGTCTGAGCCTCTCTTGCTTCAACTTGTGCATGCTGTATCTCATGAACCCACTATGCAACACTCTGAAGAGCCTGACACCATCTTATTGATCTCCCCACTGGTACTGATAGGATGCTGTTAGTTTTTCTGAAGTGTTCCCTTCTCCAAGGTGAACAAGTCCAGTTCCCTCAGCCTTCCCTGATAGGGTAAGTGCTCCAGCCCCAGCCATGGTTTCTCTCTTCTGAATTTAATTCACTTGTTTGGAATCTTTTATAGTGGGTGGCCCAAAACTGGATGCAGTATTCCAGGTGTGGTCTTGTGAGTGCTGAATAGAGTGGAACTTTCCCTGATCTGTTTGCTATACTCCTGTTCATTTCACCCAGGATGCAGTTGACTCTCTTTGCTGCCAGGACACAGCTGGGTCATACTCAGCCTGCTGTCTATGAAGACTCCTAGGTTCTTTTCAATAGAGCTGCTTCACAGCCAGGCTCTTTCCAGCCTCTCCCATTCTGCAGAGAGACCTGGACAGGCTGGAGCCATGGGCTGAGGCCAACTGGAGGAGTTTCCATAAGGCCAAATGCCGGGGGCTGCCCTTGGGCCACAACAACCCCCAGCAGTGCTACAGGCTTGGGGAGGAGTGGCTGCAGAGCTGCCAGTCAGAGAGGGACCTGGGGGTGTTGATTGACAGCCCGATGAACAGGAGCCAGCAGTGTGCCCAGGTGGCCAAGAAGGCCAATGGCATCCTGGCTTGTGTCAGCACTAGCGTGGCTAGCAGGGACAGGGAAGGGATCTTATCCCTGTACTCGGCACTGGTGAGGCCGCCCCTCGATTCCTGTGTTCAGTTTTGGGCCCCTCACTACAAAAAGGACATTGAATGACTCGAGCGTGTCCAGAGAAGGGCAACGAAGCTGGTGCAGGGTCTGGAGCACAGGTCGTATGGGGAGCGGCTGAGGGAACTGGGGGTGTTTAGTCTGGAGAAGAGGAGGCTGAGGGGAGACCTCATCCCCCTCTACAGCTACCTGAAAGGAGGCTGTGGAGAGCTGGGGATGAGTCTCTTTAACCAAGTAATAAGAGATAGGACAAGAGGGAATGGCCTCAAGTTGTGCCAGGGAAGGTTTAGACTAGATATTAGGAATTATTTCTTTACAGAACAGGTTGTCAGGCATTGGAATGGGCTGTCCAGAGAGGTGGTGGAGTCCCCATCCCTGGAGGTGTTTAAGAGTTGGGTCGACATAACCCTGAGGGATATAGTTGGGAATATATATATATATTATATAATTATAATTATATATAATTTTATATTATATAATTATTAAATTATATATTATATGATTATAATTATATATAATATATAACACTGACATATTATATTTTATATATATGTATATATATATAGTCAGTGCTGGGTGGGTTAATGGTTGGGCTAGATGATCTTCAAGGTCCTTTCCAACCTATTTGATTCCATGATTCTGTGATTCTGTACTGTTTCCTGACATTCTTCTTTCCAAGATGCAGGATTTAGCATTTGTCCTTGTGGAATTTCATAGGATTTCGGTTGGCCTATTCCTTCAGCCTGTCCAGGACACCTTGGATGGCTGTGCTGCTCTTAGTCGTGTCAGCTGTTCCCTCCATTTTAGTGAGGTCTGCAAAAGAGAGGAGACTGTACTCAGTCATATTTTCAAGATAATGTTGTTAAACAGAACAGGTCCAAGAATAGACCCCTGCAGTTCTACACATTTTATCAGCCTCCAGATACAGCACAACCCACTAACCGCTACCCTCTGAGTCCACTACCCTCCAAACATCTTTTTACCTATCCAGACTGTAATGTCCTAATTTGGATTCAAGAATATTGTGGAAGACAGTATCAAAAGCCTTACTAAGACCAAGGTAAATTATATTAATTGCTATCATCTCATCCAACAGACCTTGCTATTTTGTCATAGAATGCAAACAAGTTGGTCAGGCATGATTTATCTTTGGTAAATCTATGCTGACTTTCTACTTACCTTCTTCTCCTTTGTATGCCCAGGAATCTGTATCAAAAGGACTTCTTCCATTATGTTCCCAGTTGCGGGAGATATGGACACGCACACGACCAGTATGATCAAGCAATGCCAATTTATTGAAGGTAAGCAAGCCCTTTTATAGGTTTCTCCTGTGCACGCGAATGGTACGTGGTACAATCTTTATGATTGGACAGTTAGCTTTGTCCACGCGCTTCAAGCCTTCTCCCAATTGGATCACTCAAATGTCTATCTCCGCCCAACCCATCTCCTGGAGTTGGTTGCTGAGTTCTTTGTTCTATGTCCTTGCCGAGCGTGCACGTGTGTAGGATTGCTCACATGTCCATTATCTCCCAACACCCAGTGACCAAGCAGGCTGACTGGCTTACAACAGACCGAGGCTTGGAATACTGAGGTTAGAGATTAAGTAAAAGATTCAGTAAGGAGTAATAAAGTGCTGGAACAGATTGTTGAATTTCCATCTCTAGAGCTTGTCAAGGCTCAGCTAGGCAAAGTCATTACTGACCTAATTAAACGTTGATGATTTCCTATGTTAAAGCAGCAGGTTGGATTAAATGACCTGACTATCTAACTAACATTTCTGTGATTTTATAACTCAATATAATTAATCATAAAAATCATAAGGTTTTGAATATTCTATAGATGATCTATAAGAGGTCTATATAAGAGATCTATAGATCTCTCTTATAAGAGATATCTCTTATAAGAAAGATCTATAAGTCTCTTTGATGTAGAGATGCAGTTATTGCTCTTAACAATAACCCCACTATCTTGTGAAAATTTACCTTATGTTGTACCAGAATCACATTTTCTATGCACATCAGATTAAGCCATTTTGTGACTTTCATGTAGCATACATTGGACTGTGTTTTGCCCATTGTAGATTATTTCTGCACACTAATGCAAATTTTCTTGGGGAAAAAAGTAGTTAAGGATGGTTTAGGGCAAAATTTTAAGTACAGTCAAGAGAGTATGAGAAAACTATAATGTTTTAGAGAATCAGAGAATCATAGAATGGTTTGGGTTGGAAGGGACTTTTGAAGGCCACCTAGTCCAACCCCCCTGCAATGAGCAGGGACATCTTCAACTAGATCAGGTTCCTTAGAAGCCCCATCCAGCCTGACCTTGAATGTTTCCAGGGATGAGGCATCTACCATCTCTCCGGGAAACCTGTTCCAGTGTTCCACCATCTTCACTGTAAAAATTTCTTCCTAAAATCCAATCTAAATCTACCCACTTTCAGTTTGAAACCATACCCCTTGTCCTATCACAATAGGACCTGCTAAAAAGTTGTCCCCATCTTTCCTATCAGTCCCCTCTAATTACTGAGAGACCACAATACAGTCTCCCCACAGCCTTCTCTTCTCCAGGCTGAACAACCCCAACTTTCTCAGCCTTTCCTCACAGGAGAGGTGTTCCATGCCTCTGATGATTTTTGTGGCCCTCCTGTGGACCAGCTCCAACAGGTCCATGTCTTCCCTGTGCTGAGGACTCCAGAGCTAGATGCAGTACTCCAGAAAATGCACACACATTTAAAGGCTGCTCTCATGAAGTTCAGAACTACTCCTAATATTGGGAACAGATGAATTAGGTGTCATTGTCCCTCCTCAACTACACTACACCTTACACAGCGCTGAAATAACATTTTAGGATCTACTGTGCAATGTGTATGACTGCATTTCAATCTGTTTTGCATCCAAGGATGACTTAAGTACCTTACAAAAGTTGTTGAATTCTATTATCAGCCATATCATGCAGATGGGAAAATTAAAAAGAAAATATTAAAGCCATTATTTCAAGAGTGGCATTTTAGTACTGTTATGAGCACTTAGCAACTTGCAAGATTATGGCCAGGAAGTTCAATTCAACAAAACTGTGTTGAACTGACTTTATGAAAATTGTGATGAAGAGGATGTTGTTCCAAAAGAGCTGTATTTTCCATCTTTTTGTGTCATCATCATGTTCAGTAGAACCTGTGTACAGACGACTTTTTTATATAGCTAATTTTTTTTTATATTCAGACACCTTTTAGACCTTAAAAATTATGTTATTCCGACATGATTGGATCTTCAAAATGAGAATCTTATTGAAACTACTTGGGATTAGACCTGAATAAGAACCTAATAAAATGCATACAAAATTCTCAGATTCTGTAGTAATTTTAAGAATTGAATATACCTTGCCATGCAATCAATTAACATATATTGATATGGTTTTTAGAAATCAGGCATGGAACTATTTCTATTGATTATTTTTACCTGATTCTACATTCATGTATGTTTTGAATGCTTTTTTATAAGCTGTGTGAAATTTTCTCTTTTAGTGTATCATATTATGTAAATAGAAATTTCTGTCTGTCCAAGGACATGGCTACAGAAAGGCATATCATCTGTGTAGTAACTTGTACAGACTCAGGGTAACTTCCAGAAGAATGTGATGCATTCATTTAAGGCTTCCATTTGATTGTCTGTTTTCATCTCTACTCACTACCCTATTTTCTCCATGATTTACTTTAATTTCCAGACCTTGGGAAACATCAACCAACTGCTTAAAAAAAATTAAATCACTGCACTGAAAGGTGTTCTCCATCTCCCACATCACAGATCCTAGTGCTACATCTTCATTTTTGTCCTGGAAATAATGATCTCGCTGTAACTACTTTTAAAGCCTGGGTTCAAATCTAGCTCAGTATTAAAGTGGTATGAGCAGAAATTTTCCATCTCTTGCCCAGAGAAAGCTTGGCTTGTTATATTTTAAACCCACTTATTATCCCATGGTTGCTGCCATTGTCAAGAGACAGAAAATAGTTGGAGGGCTCAAAACTAAATGGTGAGCAACAGCCCAGTGTTGTGAAACATTGGTGGAATTTCAAGTTGCATATTTTTGTTACCAACCGTGCCTCTATAAGCAGGTCAGAAGGGACCTCCAAGAGAGCTGCTCTTCTGGCTCATACTCACAGTACTCTCTGACTAACAGTCTGACTAACAGTCAGGCCCGTCGTTCACCTGCTGCTGGGTGCCAGACGATGGCAGGTGCTGCCCCTGCATGTCCCTTGCTCCAAAGGGAGCCAGCTTATATCTCTCCAGCTACTTTTATCCAGTTTGTTATCAGACCAATCCCCGCTGCTTTAATATTTATCTCTAAGCAAAGAATTTCCACAAAACAAACTTGAAAAAGGTTTTTAAAGATCTAAGCTTTCTGTATCATCTGCCTACCTGCTAGGAAATGAGGAGCATAAACTCCCTGGAATCACTCAGGCTGGACAGATTAGTGGCCCTTGAAATAGCAAAGTATCAGTGAATAGCAAACAAACATTTTCTTATCTGAAAACTGCATTGTGAAAAAAATCTATAGCTCATTGGACAAAAATAAACAGATTAGTGCCCCATGCAACTGATGTTTTGTAAAGTCTGGACATTGACATAACAGGCTTATGAAGTTGGGGCCAGGCCAGTTCTTATTCCAGGAACACAGCAAGAGATTGATTAAAGTGAGTTTTATACCATCTGTGGTCAGGTTAGGTTTGGTATAGTTCGTATATCTGCAAGAGCAACAATAAATATGCCAGTAGAGACAACACATTTTCTTGAACTGAGAAAAGAAATAGAAGCCAACCAGGGAGAAGACATACCTATCAGTAAGGATTCAAGAATGAGTGGCTCCCTATCACCTGTGAGAAAAGATCACATGCAAAGGAAAGCTGGTACTGGAAGATGCTCCTTCAGAATTAATTTATGATTCAAACTCAAATTCATTGCAATATTTATTCAATTAAATTCAGTATAGGCATTTTGGCAGAAATTCAAAATCTACATTAGCAAGACAGTAGCAAAATATATATCTGGTTAGAAATGACCAGCTCTCAACTGTGTTATTCTATTAATGAGATTGAAAGTAAAGGCCAAATTATAGCCAGGGCATAAGCAGGAACAGTTTAATTGGCTTCAGTGGTATAGCGCACACGTTTATGCCAGGTATATGTTTTGCCACAGAAGGGTCAGGCAGAGCAAAGTAGTCCTTTCTTCTCCATACCTCTGTTTAACACTGAGCAGCTGTCACTCCCACCACAAGAATTACGTGATTCCGTATACATGCCATTTCTGATCCATCCACGGCACAGGCCTTGTGCCAGCTCCTGCTGTGGGTGTCTTGGCAGGGAGCTCCATTAAGATCTGAATTACCAGCTCACATAATCACCAATGTCAGTTGTTAAACATGAGGCAGTTATGTCAAAGGACAAAGCAGAGAATATATTTTGCAATTAATCTCCTGTTTAATGTTTTATCTCAAGCATCTAATTGGACCCAGAAAAGGTTTGTTAATGTCCTTAAGCATTTTAGCTCTGAACTTAAAGTTGGAATACTACAGGAAACACTTTCCATGTTCAAGGGAAGACAAGAAGTAGATAGCTGAAAAGAGTAAAGCATACGACTTAGGCAGGTAAAGTAATAATGTGTTTTCAGATCCACTTACATTAGAGTAATTCAGACACACTTTTATTGTCACTTTAATTTGGCTTTTGATATAAAAATTTCCAAAATGGAGTTTGTGTGGATTTATAGTAATAAAAATGTAAGACATATTTCTAATAGCAGTGTATATTCATGAGTTTCCCAGGCATGTGTAATGACTGTTGAATCTATTCTGGAGTTGTATCTTCTTTTTAAAGAGTACCAAATCCATTCTATGCTATTAATTAATGCTATCATTATTGCATGTATTTTTTTAAAGGTTATGTACCTTCATCTTCTTGGCTTCATACAGATAGGTGATTGACTATTATTTCAGTCATTTAGAAGATGCATTTTTAAGCATTACATTTTCCTTTACCATATCTCAAGAGACCTCTTCTACTTTCAACCCCCAAATTACTATGTCCAAGAAAACCCCATAATTTGGACTCTGTAAAGGAGTGGCTCTCCAATACAATACAAGAACCCATACAGCTGTGTTATTTGAATCATAGAATCATAGAATCATTCAGGTTGGAAAAGACCCTTGGGATCATCGAGTCAAACCATCAGCCCCACTCTACAAAGTTCTCCCCTACACTGTATCCCCCAACATCTCATCTAAACGACCCTTAAACACATCCAGGGATGGTGACTCCACCACCTCCCTGCGCAGCCTAGTCCACTGTCTGACCACTCTTTCTGTGAAAAAAATTTTTATATGTCCAGTCTAAACCTCCCCTGTTGCAGTTTAAAGCCATTCCCCCTTGTTCTGTCACTAATCACCTGTGAGAAGAGACCAGCACCAACCTCTCTACAATGTCCTTTCAGGCAGCTGTAGAGAGTGATGAGGTCTCCCCTCAGCCTTCTACTCCTCAAACTGAACAGTCCCAGCTCCCTCAATCTCTCCTCATAGGATCTGTTTTCCAGGCCCTTCACCAGCTTCATTGCTCTCCTCTGCAATTGCTCCAGCACCTTGATATCTCTCTCGTATTGAGGTGCCCAAAACTGGACACAATACTCCAGGCGTGGCCTCACCAGTGCAGAGCACAGGGGGACCATCACCTCCCTGCTTCTGCTGGTCACACTATTCCTAATACAAGCCAGGATGCCGTTGGGTTTCTTGGCCACCCGGGCACACTGCTGGCTCATGTTCAGCTGCTTGTCAATTCAAACCCCCAGATCCTTCTCTTCCACACAGCTCTCCAGCCACACCTCCCGAAGCCTGTAGCGATGCAGGGAGTTGTTGTGGCCCAAGTGCAGGACCTGGCACTTGGCCTTTTGAAGCTCATCCTGTTGATGTTGGCCCACCGATCCAATCTATCCAAGTCTCTCTGTAGAGCCTCCCTATCTTCATGCAGATCAACACTCCTGCTTAACTTGGTGTCATCTGCGAATTTACTAATAATACACTCTATGCCCTTATCAAGATCATCAATAAAGATGTTGATAAGAAATGGTCCCAACACTAGGCCCTGAGGAACACCACTTGTGACCAGCCGCCAGCTGAATTTAACTTCACTGACCACCACTGTCTGGGATCATCCATCCATCCAGTGATTGATCCAGCAGACTGTTCACTCATCCAGGCCATGGGCAGCCAGTTTTTCTATGAGAATACTATGGGGAACTGTGTTGAATGATTTTTTTTTTTTTTTTTTTTCAGTACCAATCCTTTCAGATTTTTTTAGCTATATAGATGAAAGAAAAAATTAAGCCAAGTTCACAAGAAAAAGACGTCCAGGGGTTAGAGAGCATGAAGGGCTGATTCTGTGCTTACCATGGTGAATGATGAAGACTCCCAAATACAGGTTCAAGTGCTGCCACTGATTTGCCACTACATTTGCCACATCTCCTAAATTCAGCATCACTGAGGGATATTCTGAGTGTTAGGGTCATGAGCCCAAGATGGAAAACTATTAGGTTAGCCCTAGGTTCAGTGCTCTCTTCAGCCTAAGGGAATAGAAACTCATGTACATGGAGATGGCCCTCATAACGATTCCTTTATATAGAGGCTTAGGTAAAAGTACTCACCCAGTTGCAGATAGAAGGGTGCATACCACATGCATAGCTATAAAGTCAGTCTCAAAATAATTGTCTGATAATGTTTGACTCATGAGTTTTAGGAGGGCTCATATCCCTGCAGGTTTATTTTTGCTGGGAAGGCAAAAAGATATGCTTCATATCTCCAGTAAAATGTTGGTTCTTGTTCCAGTGCTTGGTGTGCTACTGATATTGTGAGAAATAGTCACCAGATGATTTCTAAACATAGGGAAAACAGATTTTCCCCACACTTCAGTTTTGGTTAGAGCCAAACTCTTTTGTGTGAATTTTATCAATTTTAGACCAAGGCACACATCTGGTATGAAAAACTGTAGCTCAGTTGCTGAAATCTAAGGAAATTAATTTCAAGTGGAAATAGAAATATATGAAGGAATAGCATCATCTTATTACTAAAAGAGTCTTCCGAGACTTGCATTTTACTTGCAAGAGATCTTGAAAAAGCAGTCACATAAACACAATTGCTTAGTAGTATCTAATTACATTATCAGGATACACTTGTCACTGAGATTATATGCTGCAGTAAGTGCAATAATAAATAATATCAGAAAAGGATTTGCTGAAGAAATTCCAAAGGCTGAATCGTCATTTTTGTTAAAATAATTACATTAGGAAGAGTTTCAAAATTAAGAGAGAAGCCATTCACTTAACCATGTAGAAAGGATTAAACAGTGGTGGTGGTACATTGAGATAGTCTTTGGCCCATCCTCAACATAGCTGAGAGTATGTGAATACTCACAAAACTCTTAGCTCAGCAGGAATTGTCTACATTAAGTTTTGATGTTGTTCTTTTTAATTCCTTCCTTAAGTAACATCTACTGGGGACATTTTTCAAGCCAGACAGTTCATAGATTTTCTTTCTTTATTTTTACATGATCAGCTGCTGTTAAAATTGAGAAATGAAAGGTTAAATCATAACCAAATGGGAAAAAGGGATGGAAAATGTGGGCTGCCTGTATGAAAGTATGTGTAGGGGGCCAAAAATCTCTACAGCACCAGACCTGACACAAAACTTCACTGTCCCTGGAGTAGTTCATGATATTTAAAGCTGTGGAGTTGTGCATGGTATCTGTCTATTTTACAAAAAAAAAAAAAAAAATCCAGACCCAGAGGATCTAATTTTCCTCTTGCATGGAAGGCATTACCTTTTTATTGATGGAAATCAAAGTGATCATTTATATGCCTGAAAGAATAGAGCACTAGGGCCAAGAAATTGTGCTTTTCTAATTTCCTGCTTTCTGGAGTTTTCATGTGGGGTGGTATCATTAAGCATATACAGCACAAGAGGCTAATAATAAAAGTCCATTATCTGTAGACTATTATACTCTACCATGAAAAACATGCTTGTTCTTTAAGGCAAGCATTCAAGATACCAGATTGGAGAGGAAGTCCTCTAGTGTTCTATCAATTTCTGCCATAGAAATAGACAGGCAGACTTGTGTGCTGTACCGTTGCCTGTGGAAGAAACTCTAAAAGATGAATTGGAAAACTATAATTCCTGCAGGAACCCATGTGTGAGTTAGGAGGGAAACTGGATTAAGACGCTAAGAAAACTGTACTTACACTTCCTCCTAACTACTCCTCTGGGGAATAACTGAAATGCAGAATTTATTGGGCTTGAATCTGGAAAGAACTTCACACAGCTAAACGGATTATTTAGGGGTAAGATCTCTGGCCATACTTACGACATTCCTGTGGTAAACATAGAGAAATCAAAGATAAAATGTCCCATCTGCAGTTTTTAATTTCTCATTTTAATTTCTAATTCCTGCTTCTGTTCTATCTCCATTTAATGAAACACATTTTTCTTTTAATTTCTTAAAAATTCAGCCTCAGAATGTTCCAGTAGCCTTGTCTCAGAGAAGTGTGAAATGCAACTAAGCAATTGGAAAGGAAGCTTGGTGGAGATCTCCCATTCTTGGATTAATCTAGTTGAACAAGTAAATATAAACTATGAAGTTTTTATTATGAATTTCATTCCATAAGAACATTTATTGCTACCCTGCTTTTTCAGTGTTTCGTACCAGCTTTAGGCTTTATTGTTATTGTAAAAGCTAGCTGGAAAATTAAGATTCTTCTAAAATTATTTGAAATATATTTCAATTACACAAATACTTTTCAAATAGGTAAGCAAGTCATGGACACCACTGAACACTAATGAAAAGAGATTCTAAGGTATGTGATACAGTATCTCTACTGGATTTAAACAATTTATTGCCCTCCTGACATTTGAATACTTACAATATCAGAAATTTATAATTCCCATTACTGTAAATGGAAATACAAAAAGTCTTACTTATCCATGTGAAGGAATATTGTTCTTTTGAAATCAAAAACTAAATGTTGATCGAACTGAAGAATACAAGACTGTAAACAAATTAAAGAAAAAAAACCAACTAATATACCTTTATGCTTCCTTTGATGCAGGCAATGTATAAAATACATATCACAAGAGAAAACTGTAAAGCCCATTCATACATTTTGTCCAATATTTCTCTGTAGGAGATATTTTACATGACAGAAACTTTTTTTTTTTTTTTCTTAAGGGATTCATCAATTGGAACAAAAACCATAGTTGGTTGAGAACACATTATCAACATACTGCTTTCACCTGTTGCAAAACCCAAAAGTGTGTTATACTCAGAGGTGACTAAGCCTAGTCTATCGTTGATTATCAGACAGTAACATATAAGCCAAGGAAACAGACAGGGAGTCAGAAATTCAGAGAATCAGGGTAAACACAGACACTACATTGCATCTCTCATGTCAACAGGAAGACAGAGTGATAAAAATATACCAGACAAATGGCTACTGTAACCTGTTTTCAAGCTTCTGCTTTCCTTATAACACTTTAACATTAAAATGTGCTTTATCAGCACCTCACCCATTCGAACGTACAAAATATTTCATGTGCTAGAGGATGGCAGATAGTCTGGCTAGTTCTAGTAAAAGGTCTAGGAACCTCTGAATTGGATCTCCCAGCTTTGAGTTTAGTGGAAGCTGGAAGAGCCTTGAGAAATTTCTTCAGCCAAGTGATGCTTTTTAAGGGTCACTAAGATTATCGTGCAATGTAAGCGTCTAGTGTTTGATAAGCATTTGGAGACCTTTAGACGGAAAATGTTATTTAAATTTACAGGATTACATCTATGTATTTATTCATGAGAGAGGCTGAAGTGGGATTGGCTTTCTGTCAAAAACTGTCAAAAAAAATAGAATTCCTTCTGGATAGTTGTCTCCTGCTGCCTCAGAGATTTATGTGAAAAGTTTTACAAGTGTATTATGATCCAGTAGGTCATACACAGAACTAGAAATGGAAAGTATGATACTCTACTAACACCTCTGACCTTAATTATTTTCTGATCTTTGACATGTCATTCTGCTTTCCTTTTCTTTCCTATCTATTATCGAACTTCTCTCCTTTTGCAAATTTGCAAGGACAAGGAAGGGGAGGGGGCTTAGGAGATGTAGTACCTCAATAGCACAATTCCCGTTGATATTACAAGAACACCTTCAGAGTTTTATAGTCTCCTTCAACCTCCATCTAACTTCTTGTCAGAGGCAGTGACTGTTTCCTAGAATATATTTTTGTGATTAACTTAAGGATGAAATCTGATGATTCTAGAGATGTTAGTGTAATATTATTATTACTGTTATTACCACTGGTAATAGTATTAATAATTATAATAATGTTATTACATATGTATTGATATAAATATTCCCCAGCTGTACATTACTGTTTCAGGCTACAAGTTCACATAACTGGGAGACCACCTGGCCATATGGATGTGTCAAAACCAACAGTCTCATTTTGGTTAAAGAAAGTTGAGCTCTACAAGGGCCGTAAAGTTTTCTCACAGGTCTCTAGTCTGAATAACAGGGTGAGCAGGAACCCTACGTAGTAAGGTAATTCTTTTCAGAATGTGAACAAGGCATAGGCCATGCATATTTTTGTTCTTGAGAAGCACACTGAGAAATGAATGCATAAAGGAGATTGTACAGATTCCCTTTCAGTTAGTTGTATGTACCTGTAAAATAGTCATATTCAGAACAATCATATTATAGATTAATCTGTCCATGAAAAATGCATGCTTTGGCTTTTCCTTCAAACATTATGCTTTATTGATTTTTAAATGTCACGAAAAGGACATGTAATTATTTAGCATAGAAAAAAACAGGTTTAGATCTTTCAATAAACAGAGGAGATGGAAGACTCATAATAAGAAATGGCAGTTTGCACTCATAATAAGAAATGGCAGTTTGCAGACCTTATTTCATAAATTATGGAAAAGAAAAAAAACCTAATAATAATTTCATGGTTATAAATCAGATCAAGGAAGATAACACAAAATATTTTCTGCGATTATTCAACTGGCCTTTTTTGTAGATTCCTGTCAGTCACATTTTTTACTTTTTTTTCTCTTTAGTAAAGCTACTACAAACTAATTTTTCTGGCCAAAATGTTTTCAAACAGAGAATGCAAGGTCACATCTATGAAAACAACTTGAAATCTAAATTTATGTTTGCGTGTGTGAGGATTGCAGTAGAGCTGCTTAGATGTTTATCCAATCAGGAAATAAAAACAATACCATATGCTTTTGCTGATCAAGGCATCCAACACATAAATTCTCCATAAAAGCAATTCATATTCATTCCATAAAACAA
The DNA here is from genome assembly GCF_965140245.1 of Athene noctua. Taxonomy (NCBI): domain Eukaryota; kingdom Metazoa; phylum Chordata; class Aves; order Strigiformes; family Strigidae; genus Athene; species Athene noctua. The sequence continues at coordinate 29,163,833 of NC_134038.1, read as the reverse complement.
CTTTTTTTAAGAAGATATTTTAATTCTGAATATTGAATATATTTGAAAGAACTGCAATCTGCTCATGGATATGCCATAAGAAAAGGTTTTAGATAAATTATTTATAACAAGCCATTCTCTCATCTATGTTCTAAACAATGTCCATCAATATCCAGTGTTCCTGAAGGTGTTTATATAACAGCAAAATGTGTAAATATAGATATGAGAGTGGACTGCTCTATTATATGCTTGAGAAAAGTAAAGAACTTGTTACTTCAACATAACCCACAAAAAGAGCAATTTAAAAACAATTTACTAAAGTGACTTTTTCAATAGAATTTCCAGATTTTATTTACATTATATTATTCCACAGATCAGTTGTGTAGGGAGCAGTTTGGCAGCTGTGCCCCTGATTTGACAGGGGTTATGTGTCATGACACATGGTATAGTTAAAATATACCAACCAAAAATTCAAAATTAAATAATGTTTAGGCCAAAGTACTAAAGTTACTCTGATCTACTGAAGCTGCTGTAACACTGGACAGGGGGAAAAAACCCACCTGTCCTGATATACTTCTGCATAAGAACAGACAAATATTTTCTTAAAATATCCGGAAATTCCATATATAATAGAAGATACTATATGACAATAATATAATAGGGTTTAGTTCTGTAAAAATCTGTAGGAATCTTATTTAAACAAAACCTAAGCAGATGGGACATACCTTCACATACAGGATGAGACCTAAACTGTATTTTTGACTGTGTATGGGTAGGTCTTGAATTCACAGTTGACAGTAGGACCACAGGAATATGGACATCCTCCAGTGGAAACAATTCAGGGATCAAAGCTTATAACAACAATCTGACTTTTTTTAAAGTAATAAAACCAAAATCTGAGACCTGATATAGAACATGAATAGACATTCAGGCACATTAGTTCTGCTTTTCTCCTGCACACACCAACTGTGCCTACAATCGTATAGAAGCGGTGACACAGAAATAAATTCTGAGATAATTATCTCTGGGTTTTAGCCCTTATTTTCCTGAAAAACCTACAGTGATGGTCTAACATTCCCCCTGGAAAAACATACTGAGCCTGTGGAAATGTAAAATAAATATACTCCATAATGAGCATTTAAGGAATCTGTACGATTTATGAATTTTGGGGCTGTTATGCCCATGAAGCAACATCTGTATTAGCAAACTCTCAAACTATTTCCAGGATTTTTTAGTAAAAAGAAGCTGCCCTGTGCCAATACTGTATGAGACACTGTGCTAACAATTGAACATCATAGATGATCATATTTCAGTGCCTGAAAAAGCTGTCTATACAGACAGAAACAAAAGCATCCTACAGTTACACATCTTATGCTCAGGACAAGGACCAGAACTTGCCACTTGCAAGTCTGTCTTTCGAAGAAAGTGTCACTGAAGGTTTTTCTGTATGATCTAGGTACACAAAGAGAAGGTTATAGTTTGGTTCCTTTCACAGGACTAGAATTTAGAGCAGAATTTCTCTAGTGGTTGCATACTGGAACTCGGTGTTACTACAGAGACTGAAGAGTAGCAGAGACTTCCAGGAAGACCACAACAAAAGAGGGTGGAAGAGGAAGGGTTTCTGACTGCAGGACTAGCCAAAGTCAAAGGAAGCTGATAAAAACATAAGCAAAAAGACTATCATGCAAGAGAAATTTTAATTGTGGACAACATTCCAGAGGATCTAGCTGGAGACAAATGTCCTAAAGTGGGGAAGAAACTTAGAGAAGTATACAGATTGCACATTATTTTGTGTAAATTGTACACTTTCTGTACTAGCAAAAGAAAGCATTAAGTGTGGTTAGTGGCCTTAGGTGTCACTGTCTTTATTTTTATCTGTCTCCCATTACTCAAGTGCTCTATTCTGTATGAGGAAAAAGTTAAGTCTCAAAAACTGATTGCAGTGAGATACTTCCTATTGCTTTACTGAGGATTTTTGGGTTTTTGCTCTTCAGCTATTTTTTTTTTTTTTTTTTAAATCCTGTCAAGTGTTTTTTTGACTGGCCACTGCTTAAAATAGAATTTTTCCTTTCTGCAGTGGATGTACTGGATCTTTGTTATAAGATAGGGAAAAATAGCAAAGGAAAGGACAGTTCAGGTACAACATTGGAGAACTTGTAATAGAAGTTTGTGAATTTGGCGCATATCTCAGATAGAGGGGAACCTTCACCTGTCTTCTAGAAGCTTTCTTTTTCACTATTGAGAGCCACAGTTGTGCTTCGATGTTTACACACAGTGGAAGATCTCTGTCAGAGAATGCTGTAAAAAAACCCCATCATCCACCCAAATATACCCTTAAGCTCAAAGCTGAAGAAGTCTGAGTTAAATCTCTACTGCAAATCAAGCAAGGAAAAAACAAGGAAATTCAGTCATATACATGCATGTCCACTTAGCTTCCAGGAAATCCTTGCACTGTTTGCTTGTTCAATAGTCACATTGTAATTAAAATTGTATGGCCATTAGAAAGGATGGGTAGAATCAGTGTAAGAATGGCCTGTTCTGTAAAAAGAAAGACCTTCATTGGCAGTACCTATAAGCCTTGATTCTGGAACTGTAAGGTCTAATCAGCTGGAATGTATGGAAATGAATTTTCATGGGCTTCAGGGGCTGCATTTATTGAGGACTACAGGGCCTGGATCATCATGAAGTGCTAGTTTCCTGAGGGTTATAGGGTTTGATCTGTCAGAGAAAATTGCAACTGTAAACAAAGTATGCTGAACTGTGATTTATTGCTGTCACCCAACATATGCATGATTCTACTTTATAGCAAGAAACTGTTAGGGGTTTGCACAGTTAGCAGATAGGATATCCCTCATGGTTTGGCTCTCCTGATTCAGTGAGTGGGCAGCTGTTCATAGCTATGGTTTCATATGGGCTCCGTATCTTCTGACATTCATTCTCCTTGCTATCAGGAGTTGTGCAGTACACTCTTGGCAAAGAGGATCCATGCAAAGAAGCAGAGACCAGATTCAAGCTGGAGACTGAAACTGCTCCATTTTCCACACTTTTCACATATCCGGCTGCTTTTGTGCCATATTGGAAGAAGCTCTGGAAACAACCAATATTGCCTGTGAACAGTTCTATCATGCCAGGTTATCATAAAGTTGGTAGGCTATTTAATATAAATTTGAATTAACATTAACTATCTGTAGCTATTAAATAGTTATACTATTAACATGAACACCCTTAGCAACCTTCTCTGACTTGGGGCTAACTGGCATAGTGAGTGCTAGCTGAGTCCTATTAAACTCTCTTGAACTTCAGAAGAGCCTACTGGAAATATTCTGCAGCTTGCACTGATTCCCAGACTGCCTGGCAATTGTTTGAAAGAGTGGTGTGGGCCAAAACTCAGTCAGGTACAACTGTAACAAGTAAGCAGTAAGACGATCAAGTTTAAGAGCCCAGAAATGTTCCTTGTAACTGTTGCATATACTCTGTATATTATGGCTTTCTTTCCTGACATCAGCCAGGGAAGAATTATGGAAGATATGGACATCATCAACTAGTTGCCAGACCATCCATAAGTGACTGCAGAAAAGCGTTGGCAGCAACCTACAGCTATTGGAACAACTGCATAATATCCCTTCTTGTTGATAAATTATTGAACCTAACATGGAAGCAGAGAGGGAGAGAAAAAGAACAGAAAAGAGGGTAATAGATATGCATATACAACCCAGCAGTAGCATAAACTTAGCTGATCATGAAGGATTTCTTGTGCCTCCATCATTTGGATGTTTCATGGAACGAAATTCCTCAAAATGGGGAATATAATCTCTCAAATTGCATTATGGTAAATCTTGTTTCTCAACAAAAATAGAGAGCAGAGAGATAAGAGTGGGTATTGCCAGCTTCTAAATGTTTCTTCTGCCCATTGACACTCTGTAATCAATTATCTTCTGCACTGAATGAGGAATGACCTCAGTACAAGGTGGATTTTCCTTCCATGGGCTGTCCTCCTACATTTATAGCAAGATTTTCTGCTATTAGTTACTTGTTCTCAGAAACTCAGAGGCTGAGTGCAAAAGGAAGTCATTTATCACCTTGCTGAAGGAAAGTTCAACCTCCTGTAATTTAATTTCTTCATGTACTTTCTCTCTCTGTATCTGTTCTGTAGTAAACAAGACAGCTTGCTCTCATACATCAATTTGATCACAGCTGGGCAGAGATCGAGTCTTTTGCAGCAGCTACTTCATGTTCATCTTGACAGAACGGAACACAGAAGAAAATAAAATTTGAACTGGTCATTCTGCAGTGTAGATGGTCACCTCAACCAGAAGTATTGTTATTGCTCTTCTAAACGAGCATGCTTCTCAGACACTGATTGGCTTTGAAACCTGAAGAAAACCATGGAGCAGGGCTGGCATTCCAGACCGTACACGGTTCACAGAGGGACAGCTGAATGCACTGTGATTTAAGATGCACTTATTTTTAAGATTGATGTAAGATTAAGTCTAAGAGTATCAAGGTCAGAAAATCTCAGTTGCATCCTCTTGTTAATTTAGCAGTATAATTTAACATGTGATAATGAGACTGAACTCGCTCAAGTCTACCATCAGATGTCTGAGCAGTGCTAGCATTAACTAGTTGTTTTTCTCTGCTAATAACTTCTCTGTTTTGTGAATGTTAAACTACTATTTTATTATTACTATACATCATAGTATCGTACAGTATTGTTATTTACTCAATTATTATAATGAAACCAAGGACAGTATGATTATCTACTATGTTTTTTGCTGCTGCTTAGGTTTAATATAGGTTGTATAGGCCCAAAATAAGTGTTTTCCAGCTTTTCTGCATGGCCTAATAAAAGATATTCCCTCTCTTCACAAGCCTTGCTTCTATCAGTAGTTGAGACTATTACAGGATCGTTTAAATTTGAAGGGATCTCTTGAGATCATCTGGTCCAACCCCCTGCTCAAACATGGTCAGCTAAAGCAGGATGCCCAGGACCATGTCCATCCAGGTTTTGAATATCTCCACAGAGGGAGACTATACAACCTCTCCATGCCAGTGTTTGACCATGCTCGCAGTTTAAAAAAAAAAAAAAAAAAAAAAAAGTTTACTTGTGTTCAGATTAAGTTTAATGTTTTATAATTTGTCTTCACTGTCTTTTGTCAATGGGCACTACTGAGAAGAGCCTGCCTTCCTCTTCTTCATTCCCTCCCATCAAACATTTATACACATGAATAGGTTCCACCCAAGCCTTTTCTTTGCCATGCTGAATCTTTATCTGTAAAGCAGTTAAGAAGGTCTAGAACTGAAATAAAATACTCTGTTCCCAACAAACATTTATCTGGAAAGATTTGGACAGTACTAAGCAGGATTTTTAAAAATTTGATTTTACAGCACTTGCTGTATTTTTTTTTCCCTTTTATTTTTTTTTTTTTTTTTTCTGGAACTCCCTTACTAAAATTTTTCATTTGAATTACTGCTATTAATTGCACTGTTATGTCAATGTCACACTGTATCTCTAACCTAAGGAACTCTTTTTCTTTTTTTTTTTTTTTTCTCACATCTTCACCAGTGCCTTTTTTTTCTTTGTAGTAAATATCCATGTCCTGTGAGTTTTCTGAACATCACCTTATAGGAGGAAGACCTGATGTTTTTCTTGCAGATCTTCAATAATGTGGCTACCGTTAGCAGTAACCCTGGCAAAGTATAAATAAAAAGTTATTTGCAGTAGTTTTGTTTCTAAATGCTAATAGCATGGCTACAGCTCATAAATCATTAATGATGATCTTCTAATTATGTGCCAACATCACAGTGGGATCCAACCTAATACCAAAATTTTACATATTCATGAAGACACCCATACCTATGCATGGAAAAATGCATAATTGGGCAGAAATCAAATAATAGTCTTCATTTTCTCCAAACTGTTATTTGGTGAAATGCGTCCTTTCCTAACACCGTTCTTCCAGGTATGTACCTATGATACACACTCTCATTTCAAACAGTTTTCTGTTGAGTTAGATTTTGGGCTGTAGATAGCTTCAGTCTGTCCAAAAGAATGTGTGTAGTCTGCAATGTTGTTGGTAATGAATGCCTCATATAATTAGTGTCCACTCCATTTCTACTTCCTGACATTAATTTTGTGTTTAAAATATAGCTGGCCTGTTTAGTCTAGAACTTTTATTTAAATTTGCTGTGATGTAACTTGGCCTCAATGTTTTTTAAAAAATCTACTATTTTTTCAGTGGATATTTACAGTTGTCTGGAACTAGGAAAGTTTGTTTTGGACAGTGTAGGTACTTGAATAGATCCGCTATAAGGGATTAATTGTAAATGCAAGTGGTAAGGATTTGAGGGAAGAAGATGGGCTTTATTTGTTATGTTTTTACAGAACCTCACCTTACAGGCCCTAGAAAGCATCAATGTGAAAGCAACGTTCTTTCCCAGCCCTGAAAGAATCTAGTGTGAGACTTTCTTTTGAGGCACAATTTTATCCTCCAGAATAAAACTTGAGTAAAACATAGAATCAAACCATTGCTTATGTATCCTGTAAATTCCCAGCCCCAGACACTTGGAGTTTTTTGCTTTAATGCTTCTTTGAGTGAGATACTCTCTTCACCCTGCTCAATCTTAGGGTCTAATGTGGCAGCTCACCTGCAGATCTCTTTCAAATGAGTCACTTCCTACTTCTGCAATCATTTCCACCTTTTTCTCTGGACGCATTAATCAAAAAAGATGTGCTGGCTCCTGACATGCTGTCTCCTAAAGGGAGACTGGCCACCTTAGTACAAGCCACAGTCTCTGCTTGGGGCTTGTTGGCACTGCTGCAAGTCGGACACCAGTGATAGTTATTTTAATTGAATGTATCTATGACTAATTATGTGTATTTCCACAGAAGCTATTATTCAAGGATCCTTAAGCAGTTTTTTCAATTAAGAATTAAGATTCATATCAAACCTGCACAGTATATAATGATAAGAAAATCACTATATCTAGCACTGAGCAATCTCCATTGAAGAGTATAGTATCTTTTAAAAAATGACTTGTCAAGAAATTCAGAGTGCTATTCTCTTCCCGCCTGCTCTGCACCCACCCCCACAGACTGTAAACCTGTATCTCCCTCATATATATAGCATAGTGGCATAGATTTCTTGCTGCTCCACTAGCCAGATGCTGTTGGTCAGGGAACAGAGAAGCTCTCCCTGATGGCACAGTTTCCCATGTCAGCTAAACTCCTTCCTTGTCACGCAACAAACAGAACCATTAACACAAGACTCAGCATTGCTCCAGGTGATGGGTCTGCTGAGGTACAAAATGAAAGTTCAGTATCTAAATGAAATTGCACAAGAAATTTATGGAGTCACACTTACCCAAAGTATGGCAGGGTGAGAACTGCCAGGTTGGTCTGCAGCAGGGGTTTGCCTGGAGTCCCACTTTCTGTCTTTGACAGAGAGAAGTGCTGGGAGCTTTCAAGCAATGTGTCATAAACGCAGTAGTTATAGGGTAAGGAATAAAATATCCAATCAAGTAAAAAGTCTTTTCAGCCCCTAAATTTTGAACTGTGCTGCTTTGTGCTTGTGCTACTTAGACTACCATAGCAGAGCTCTGACAGAGCCTTCTCCTTTTCTCTTGGCCCATTCCAGTTTATACTTGAAATTGCAGGCAGAGCCTTGCTCATCCCCCCAGCTATGTATTTTTCCCACTTCGGCTGAATGTGGCATGCAGAGTTCACAGTAGTGTGTCTCTAAAGTTATACCTGTCCTTTGGTCCTGCAGGGCTCTGGTTCTACCTGGAGGGTGCTGGAACATGGTCTGAAACCAGCAAGATGCCAGCTCTCAGCATTGGTTCATGTTTGTCATCAGAACAAAACAAGAGAAGGAAAAATATCTGGTAAGTTTTAAGTGGCTTTCATTACCCATGGTCCTTAAAAGTTCCCAATTTATCCAAATCTTTTATCTTTTTTGTACTGACAAGAGTCCTAGAATGCATATCCCAGCAGAAAATTTAAAAAAAAAAAAAAAAATCTAGTAATTATCAATATACAGTGCTATTGTATAGAAACTATACGATCATATAAAATAATGCATTTAAAAATATTTTTTAAGTTCACCATTAATACTATTAAATCCAAATATTTCACAGAGGACTAATCATCACTAATGTGATGATATACTCTCCAAGTTACAGAAACAAGTAACTTCCTAGTGAAATGATCAAAGCTAGCAGCTGCAAGCAATCTGTTTTCCTGTGTACATGATGCTGCAAGTGGAGTACAGCAGGCATTAGGATTAAGAGCATGTAATGAGACAGCATTGTAATATGCCAGGCTTACCTATGGTTTTGCCCTGCTGATGCTGGGTTTTGATTATATAAATTAGAGCAGTTTTTATAAACTACTTTTTCTAAACCTATTTTTATTGGAGCCATCTCTTCTATGATGAGCTATTGTATAATATTTTGAAAACTTATTTTGCAAATAACACTAATACGGAAGTTTTTGAAGACTTGAGATTAAAAAAAAACCAAACAAACCAAACAACAACAAAAAAACACCAAACAAAAAACAAACATCCAGTCCTTTATCTTTCCAGTTTACCCAAATATAGCTTTCTCATGCCTACTTCTATCCCAGTGATATTCCTGTGGCTTTTAATCCTTCATCCTGCTGTGTACATCACTGGTCTCCTGACACACCAGGGAAACCTTTTAACGTACAGAAATCTCCAGAAATGGGATGTGGCACCTCAATACTGCAAGGTCATTTAAAGTGTTTTCTCACCTGATTTCCTGTTTCCCCATGGGAAATTACTTCACAGGATAACCTTTTTATTTTAGTTCAAAGAGATTAAGAAACTTGTCATGTATCAAATTGGGATTTTTTTTGACATAACCAGAAGTGCTGGAAGTTGAACGGTTCTCACAAAGTACAAGATACCCCAAACTAGCCTGAGAAATGGGATAAGAGTTGCAAGGAACATTGTTAAAGGAGTTTCTAGATTTTTATAACAGCACTTGAAAATCTCTCATTTAAGAAGCCTGCCCTCAGTGCAGTGTTCATTCTCCCACTGGTTTCACCTGGTTCTGGGCTGGGCCCTTAATTATATTAAACACAAAGGACAAACTTCACCTTAGGTAAAATACACCTCTCAGTGGAGCTCTGCCAGTCGACAAAGGAAAAATTCTTATGTTAAAATTTCCTTGATTTCTTTATTTTTTAAGCTTTTGTTGATGCTTAGATTTATATTTTTTAGAAATGTGAGCCAGCAGCATCCTCTTACTTTCTTAGGTCATGTCTACATTTTCTTTCTGTAAGAATGTTATTTACCTGCTGGAACAAAATTATTCTGATCTGGCCAGCAGATTGTTCAGCACCTGTGGAGATAGTTAATATCACATGAGCTCTCAAAATGAATATAATTTATCTAGAAGAAATGAGGGATACATTTGAATGCCTCCACCATAGCTGTCTTGGTTTGATTTTTGTGCTCTTAGTCTAAAAGTCATGTTGCTGAGATTAATTTTAAAAAGTTAAGAAAAGCAAATAAGCTTTTTAAATAATGGAAGCTAATTCAACATTTGTATTTTGTTAAATATGGACATTGTCTACACTGGAATTATAAGTAAATAAAAAAAAAAAAAAACAAGGTTGGAAAGTACCTCTGGAGGTCCTGCTCACACAAAATTAAGTTCAAAGTTAGACTGAGCTGCTGAAGGTCTTATCCAGTTGTGTTTTGTAAGACTCCAAGGACAGTGTTCTTTCTGGGTTCTTACATTCCCATATGAAAGTATAATAGACCTGCAAGAGCCTTACAGAGAGTACTTGTATAGATTCATAATGGTCTGCATCATGTATTTTGCATGTGGTTTTAGAAGTACATATGTTTAATCTAATCATTTCTTCTGACATTCAGCTCTACAGTTCTATGAATTTTCTATTCTTTACACTTCAAGATGTACCTGAAAATCAATTATGTATACATTGTTTTCCACTAGTAAGATAGACAATAAATATTTCATAAAAGTCTTGGAACCCCAGAAACTAATGGCAAAGATCCCATATTTTACAGTGAGATCAAGGTTCCACTGAGGATATACATAAAATATGGCTTCTTTCTGATTGCTATAAATATGCAAATACCTTCGGCAATATAAAAAATGGATATTTTCCATACCACACTATTTACCTTTATTGCAATATTTGTACTATTTCCAACACTTCATGTAAGAAATTCCTCAAACACTCCATAAATTTAAGGAATGGTTCTGGTAAATGTCCCGTTGTTATTGGCTCCCAAAGTAAGATGAAACAGGACATATAATACCTTACAGTGCTGTCCTAAAAAATAAATCTTTCTATTTATGCCTTGGACATCTCTTGCATCTGAAAACTTCTTTAAGTCAAGGTATCACAGCTAGAGCATAATTCCAGGCAATGTTTTCTAGGTCAGTGGCAAAAGCAGTATTTCCTGAGTTTTAAGGAGGCTTTCGGTACAATTTCAAGCTGCTTGCACTTGGTTGAGATTTAAATGGAACAAAGGAGTTGAAGAACTTGAAATAGAACTAAAGGGAATGCCTGAATATTGTCATAAGTGAAGATGAAAACAAGAAAGTTTCTGTGTTGAAAGAGGGGAGAGTTATGAATATTGTGAGAAATTTGATCTAGAAAAAAAATTAAAATGTATATAGAAAAGAATGTAATACAATTTATACCCATTTTTTCCACTCACTTCACCTACACTGTAAAACTGCCAATATGGTCCCTGACATATTTGTTGCTCAGGCCAGACAGCATCCTTACAATTTCTGTACACCTTACAGAAGTTAGAGTAAGGCAGGACTTAGAGAAAATTCAAGAGTTACTGCGCTATTTGGGGGGCTAATATTATGTATAGAGGTTGATATGATTTGTATGGAGGTTGGAGTGATTGGCTTCAATGCAAACCCAGACTCAAGCAGTCCCAGGCATGTTTAATTTATTAGAATAAGCTGATATATAAATGTATCCTTAGAGTACTTTTTCTAATGCATCACGTTTTCATCTTTATCTCAGCTCTTGAATTCAGGGGCAACATAAAGCTTCTGATTACTCTTTAGCTTGCTTGCTATTTGAACCTTCTCTGCATCTACATCTACATTGTGACTTCCAGTGTGGTGGCACTTTTGGACCCATTCTTTCTCTCTGCAACCACAAAGCCTCTACCAGTGTGATGCCTATCTCTTTGCTTTTTAACACTGTCAGAGAAGCTGAGTCAAATGAGGCACTCTCTGCCTAACACGCCCAAGAGACACTTGTTTACTCAAATGATGTCAGTGTATATGGGCTTGAATAAGCTGAGTTCTGAGTGTTCCTGTAAGCAGATATAAAGTAGGGGGGGAATTAATGCAGTGGTAACTTTCTTTTTTCTTTTTTTGAGGTACTAAACAGAAAATGATAGTGGATGTGGGAAACTCACACTGCATAGTAGAACAGGCTGTTTTGTTTGATGGAAGAAGCCATGGAGATTACATTACTATTTATCAGTTTCCCAGTTTGTAAATCTAAGAACATTTTAATGACACATTTTTGGTTTATAAATATAGTCTTCCTGGCTAGAAATGAAAGATCATGTGTCTCACCTTCATTGGATTTAGTAGCAGTGTGGAGATGCAGACTTAATGTGGATTAGCTCATGACAGTTGGCATTGCTAAGACCCCATCATTCCTCCTGTAGTGGTTTACAGAGTTCCAGTTCTTTGTAGCTGAGATGCTCTTTCATGATATCTTTGCTCAGAAGAAGATTACATTATCTGACATGCATTTATCTCCTCTGATTACATGTAATTCTGCTTCTTTTTTCACTCATTCCAAAGTGCTCAAAACTTTTGCATGATTTTCAAGGAGAGTAAGCACTGTTTAGCTGTTTCTGTTAGAGTGCATGCCTCAGTAGAGAAGCATTCTCCTAGACAGAGTGTATTATTTTTGCAAGTGTCACCCTCTTGTCTACTCCAAGAAAACCTCACAAAATAGCATGACTGCAGAGATATAATTAACTTACCAGTTACAGCAATAATGTCCAGGCCACAGCTTGATGTATTTTGGGAGGGTTATGCAGACAAACACTCTTATTGTCTCTGGCTAGACAAGAATTCTTTGCAAGTGAATTTCAGTATCTTCAATCTGGCAATTGATATGTACAACAATTTCACTTTCAGAAGAAAAATAAATAAATATTCTTCCATAAACATTCTTATACATTAATATCTCAGGATCCCCTTTCCATTTTCCAATATTCAGAGACACTTCTTTACTAATCAGTGAAGATGTCTGACATTATAGGAAGCCAAAAAGCTTTTGAATACAGAAGGCCATGACCAGAGCTCTAGTGTAGGAGCAGTAAAAAAACCTTTTCTTACTTTAAGTAATGTAAGTCCTAGAGATTAGATTTAATTTGCCCGGATACAAATGAACTTATATTCTGCCTTTGTAAAGAAAATGAATTGTGGAAACGTTACTGTGGTTTTGCTGGTGGCTTTTGAGTCTCCAGGAAAGTGGAATCACAATGTATGGACCAGTATTTAATTACCATTTCCTCACTGTGCCTTGGATGGCAATCACTTAAAATAAAATGTGATATTAACAGAAATTCAAAAACATAAGGCAACAACTTAGTTGCTTATGACACAGTTTCTTTGAAATTACTTTCAAAAATGTGCACCCCTGGAGCTTGGCTTTTAATTTGTATATTTTCTTAAGCACATAATAGTATAGACATCCCACTGTAAGACTGGCACCATTCATAAGTTGAGGGAATGAAAATTCAGTTTGTTTTTATTAATTCATGCAGGAGCAGCCCATGTCTGGTATGCACAACCTACATTCGCCAGTTTGTATTTAAACACTGAAAAAGAAATACATTCCATCTTTATTGCTACAGTTGCTTTAAATTAAAATTGTGAAGAAATACAATGTTAGGTAACACAAAGCTTCTTTTATTTCTCTTAAACAAAAAGCTTTATGAACATGCTGATGTATTTTGTAAACATAATAAATTTTATCTAGCAAATCAGTGGGAAAACATAGCCCCAAGGCTCAACTCTGTGGTGTCTCTGAAATGATACTACTAAAGTTATGCTAAAACTATCATAAAAGTAAGGAGAAAAACCTTTTAGCAAGTGCTTGCAACATTTTAATACTAATGGAACCATATTTGCTCAAATGAGAACATTTTGGTAAATGCTTACAGAGCAAAAGGCACTGCATTTTCCTTATACAAATTAAAGATAGAGCATTAAAGGTCAGATGTGACTTTGCCAAATAGCTCACTCTCCATTGATTTTAGTGTGTAACAGGAGAGGATCTAGCCTGCATGACATGGAGAAAGAGTGCTGGTTTGACTGTCTTTGTGAAAGTCTGAAGGAACAATGGAACAAACCGTTGAATGGGACGAGATGAGTCCTACAAAAGCAAAGGTCTGGGCAAACCTTCAAGGTCCAAGGTGACAAAGGCATGACATCCCTGAAAGCTCATCGATGGAAATTACAGGTTCCAGCCTCCATTGATTTTACATCCTGGGCTCTGCCAGCTGTAATGTCAGTCAAATGCTGAGGCTCTGGAAGAAGAGTAGCCTGTGTTTGAAAAGCTGAAGGAGGAGGCAAAGGCAGTAGAAAACTATTGTTCTAATTTCTCTTGTTAGTGAACAGTAGTGCTCTCAGTCAGTAGTGATAAGGAGTGTTTTTACTACATGTACAATGCATTCCTATGGTTGGTGAGGGCAAGAGTTGACCTGAACTGCATAGTGCCTTGACAGTCATCATTCAGTCATCTTCAGGGAAAGGTGAGGTCAGACCCCTTAAAGGTTTTCAACTTGATTGTTGACATATCTTCTGTATTACTTGCATTGAGGTTGGAAAGCTGTTTAGTACAAATGTCTTAAAACTTTCATTATAAAGACTAGTCTAGGAGTAAAATTATGTTCATTTTGTTTCCATTTTTTATCTGTATGAAAGAAAAAACATTTTCATATCAGTACTTACTGAAAAAGAAAACACTGACAGCATAGAATATAGAAATGTAAAAGAAAATCAGAAAAAAAAAATCCAGACTGTTCTGGTAAATCACTTTTTTTATGACTAAAGAGATCAAAAATATTTCATAGTTTTAAGTGCTGGGAGTTGTTTTTTTCTTTTCTCTTTGAAACTAATTTTGCTGCTAAGAATTGCTTCTGCCATCAACAGGGAAACTTCGAAGGGTGTTTTTGAATGGTAGCAGTTGAAGACATTCTGAAATGCACATTAAATAAGTCAAGGCTAAATAGCAGCATTATTGTTTGTGTTGCTAGAGCTAGGTTATATTTATCTTCCATTAAAAACTGTTAGCTGTAAAATACTACTTTGAGCTCAATCTTGCCAAATAAAGTTCAAACTCAAGAGAGTTGTTCAGTTTCACTGCGATTTGAAAGAAATCTGCTGTCTTGCTTTTGCTTTGCCTCAAAGTAATTACTAAGGACATTATAAGATATAATTTGTCCTGTTTCAAGATCATCAGAAAACATTAGCATTTTACTTCTATGAATAGTCTGGTTCAATAGATTGAATTTTACATAGAGCCTCTTGACATGACAATGTTTTCTCCAGCTGGGACAATCCTCTTGCATTTTATAGCCTACCTGAAGTTCTTTAGCCAGTTTGCATTTTATCTCCAACTCATTTTTGATGAATCTTCAGTACCTGAAATGACAAAGTACAGGATTGCAGGTATGGTTGCAGCACAGTAAAATAATGAATAGAACCATGATACATATTGGTATACATTGATGCAAGATTACAAATGGGGTGGGAGAAAGAATTTAAGTCTTTAATTATTCGAAAGAAAAAAATAAGCAAGGATCAGAAAAATAATCTAGTCTGATGAAAATGATTTTAAAGAGAAAAAAAAAAAGGAAAGACAAATTTTTAAGTGACTGTTGAAGGCAAAATATGCTGGCAACCAGCTCTGTTAGGTTATGGAATAGTTTTTAAAGAGAAACACTTGAATTCTTCTAATTTGAGACGTATAAAGTTTCAAGTGACAGAAAACTAAAAATTATACTGTAGGGAATAGTTACATACTGGTAAAGAGATGGTCAAAATGATCTAAGAAATGTTTTCCTTTCCCAGTTTCTATGATCCTATTTCTTTAACATTGTAGTATCTCTCTGTGTGAAAACATAAGAGCAAAACAAGCTGTCCTCTTTCTCCTGTGAAGCAGTATAGGAGATGGAAGGGGAGTGGAGGACAGGATAATATAAAAGGAGAAGTGGCTAGAAAAGTTATATATATAAAAATAGCAGTCAGATTTGCATCTGCATATATTATAGTGACAGGCACCACACACAAAAAAGGCATATTGGCATGTTGCATCAGGAAGCAATCCTACTCTTACCACTGAAGAATAATAATATGAAAGCTGCTCTGATATTTCTTAGCCAAGCTCCCTCCTGCTATGAGCACAAGCAGAGAGAAAATGTAACAAAATTGTGAACAAAATTCATGATGCATAAACAGGAAAAAACAGGCTTAGTAGGATAAAAAATGTGTCTCCTGCATTTTTTCAGTTCCAATTCTTTCCAAAGTATAGTGCAGAAAATGACTGGTTGCATGTATATACAGAGGGGAGAAATCTTCAAGAGGAGACTTCAGACATAGGAGGTTTTGTGCTGGTATATCTGAAACTATTCTTACCCAGATATGTGTAGGAGTCATTAGTGTGCCATTATCCTGCCTGACAAATCTTTTTGAACATCTTTTCATAAACCCCAAAAGGAACAGACTGGCTTGGGTCTCAACATTGTCTTCTTCCTCTTTTTTTCCGCAAAACACAAAAGTCATCAGCACAAGCTGACCAACTGACTCATCATCAACAAATTTATGACTGTTTGAGGTGATGTTTTGGGTAGTTTGAATCTGAAGGCTTGAGTCCCAGATGGAAGTAGTAGGTAAGAAAACCACTCAAAAATTTACATGTTAATGTTTCAGTTCACACAGTGCTCCAATGGAAAGCTTAAACTGTAGTTTATTTGTAATGAGTATGTGATGTCACATATCACATAGTATTCTTGGAATTCCCTGCATGCCGCTTATCTTTCACATTTCATTTGAATGGAGAGAGAATAATAAATTTTAAAATATTGTGCTGGAAATAATATTTCATAATACATTAACCTAGATGAGTGAGTAATCTGATTTTTGTGTTACAGATAAAGAGACCAAGGAACAGAGAGGCAGTTTTTAAAAAATGCATACTTCTAAAAATACTGATGTATGTAGGGTTTCAAAATCATTTAGGTGTCTTATTCCACTGAGTATGCAATTAAAATTCTGCAATTAAAAATCTGACTCATGCAATTAAAAGTCTGACTCAAAAAAATTGAGTAAATTAGTGTATCCCATCATACATTCCGAGTCAGTGGCAAAAATGAGAGAAGCACACATCAAACTCATTGTCTAATCTTGCAGTGAAACCCTGGCTTCTCTGAAATCCAGTATAAAATACCCATTAAATTCTGTTTTATCCATAAACTTAAAGGATTTTTAACATTTTATTCAGATGAGCTGAGTTAGGTCATCCGGGTTTTAAATAGCAAGGAGCTTTCAAAGAAACTAGATACCAGTGCTTACTAGACAACTTGCATAAAGGAGCAGAAGAGCTCTGTGGTTCTAAATAGAGTGAGACCAATTTAGAAAAGCTTGAAGAATAGCTGGGCTCACCTGATCAATTTTATAAAGAGATTTTGGAAGACTGTTGAAAACCAGGAAAGAAGCCAATGGGACAGAGTAGGAGAAAGAGTTCAAGAATAGCAGTTTTGAATACTGGGTAAGTGTCAGAAGAGAGGAAAAATGGAGGCTCAGATTGGAACCACTGCCTTTAAAATGGCATTTAATAATAAGTTTATGGTTTGGCTGTTTAAGCTTACATTTGGCTTCAACTTGAAACACAAGCTGTTAGTCAGATTGCAAATATTTTATGTTAAAAATGTCTGATCCTAGGTTAATTTTAAAACCCAGAATAATAATTTCTGTATTAAAAAAAAAAAAAAAATCAGCTGGAAAGCAAAAGAAAGATATCACATTAAAATTAAAAGCAGATTGTAGATACTTCTGTGAACACATGTTCTTTATTTGCTGCTGTCATTGACAGCATTTGGGTTTTAGTGAAGTAATTTGCCTTTTGAAAAACATCCACTGCATCTGTTGGTTGCAATATCAAAACCTCTCCACCTGATGACTGCTGACATTGACCCATTCTAACCATTGATACAATGTCAGATTGCCTTCTCCTCTGGGAGACTTCCACACATTTGTATTGCTGCAAAAATAGTAATAACAAAATTTTTCTAATGCCAAGCCAAGAGATTTAGAGAAGTCTCTTAGTCTGTGCATTTATACACTGAGTATTTGAAAAGAAATAAAGGGAAGAATATTTTTTAAAATGTGAAATGAAAGTTAAAGGTAATAAAGCTTTCTTTGATTATCTGGAGACAGAGTGAAATGAGTGTAAATTCCCAAATACATTCATCCTATATAGTAAGAATGTTGAAGATAGAGTAAGTTGTACTGCTATTATAAATGATCTTTTACAGTTCAAGTCAGGGGGACTGGGAGCAGTCTCTTAAAGTGAATGTGCTCAGTTCTTCCAGAAGTTGTATGCAGTATAAACCAGTCCTACTATCATACCGTACCTTACGTACAGACATTATGGGCAGCCTCATTTTGTTCTATAGGTGGTCCTTATGCTTTCCAATTTGGCTGTGGTGCTGTAATGGACACAAGGGATGTGTCTTAAAATTATGGTTGCTCCTAAAAGCCTATCTTCTCAGTCTTGTCGGTGCCCCTCTATACTGTTGATGGGACTTTGTTAGGCTAATTTTGCTCCCCTTTGTACTGTAGAGTAAAGCTAACTTTAGGGAGAACATATTAAGGTCAAAATTCAGAGTCTGAGAAAGGCACAAACTATATGTTGACATGATAAATACCATCAGACGACAAATCCTGATGATACATATATATGGTAAAAAACCTAATTCCCATACTGAATCATGTCTAAGACTGAAAGGTTTGGTGTTTATTCTCAGTGGCCATGAGCAGATACTTAGTAAGATGAAGAAAAGAACAAGCATACATGATAATTCTCTTTAGCAGTTTTCAAACCTTCAGCTATTTCATATCTGGGGATTCCTTGACTTCCATATGATTTTTTTAATTAAGGAATCCCCAAATGATATCTTTCCGTGAATACAACCAATCTTCCGTTTGGCCTGTACAAACTTTAGTACAGTACTGCATTCAGTGCAGTCTAAAGAGAAAGAAAAGTATAAGGGAAATGTAGCATGTTTCAGCCATGTGTTTTTCCTTTCCATCAGATACATATCTGTCTTCTTCCTGCTTTACCTGTGGGTCATGAAATAAACAGGTTGCAGAATACCTCTGGAAGTTTTTTAGTCTAACCTCTGGCTCAATGCTAGATCAGTATTAATGCATGGTGATAGAAACACAGCACATAAGCTAACTTCCAGTTGGCACAGAAGACCCCTAGCACCGACTAATTACTACTTATGTGCTCTTTTCTCTCACCCTCTGTACTGCAGCAGTCAGCTAGACACTTTATCTCACCTTAAATAATGAAAGCTGATAAAAAGTGAAGGCTCTAGCAGAATTTTATATTAGCTAGGCTGATACCAAATGAGATACTCACAGTAGGTATCTGGTCTTGAATTTGCTTGTATCTTTTGAGTACCTAGGTTGTATTAGTAAAATATATACTTTAAAAGAGCTGTGATACTTGTGAACTGAAACTGCTGTTTGCTTACACGATTATTTCCTTTGTATATGTCCCTGCATCTTATGCAGTCCTACTTGCTCAAACTTCATACAAATAACTTGGGTGCCTGCTCTGGAAAACTTGGTCAACAGTGCAATTACAGTTTCTCAGGCAGTATGTTCTTGAACAATGAAGATTTAATTCAATGTGGATGCTCTGGAACAGAGTTTCATTCTGGTGTATGTCAAAACAATGTCATATATCATATAGGATTATATACACTATATATATCATCAGCAGAACTGAAAGAAGTTGGAACCTGTAATAGCAAAAACCTAGGCTGGGCATTGCTTTTTTTCATATGGTGCTTGGGAAATATTCTTAAAGATATTTTCCAGAGAGAAATAATTGTCTCTGTAGTGATTAAAAAAAAAAAAAAAAAAGCAGAACTGGAGATAAAAGTTACCTTCTAGATTTAAACAGGTAAATAAAAAACATAAAAAAGAGACATAAGCAGAATAATGCAGCTTCCTAGTGAAGATAATAGTGCAGACAGACATCCTCACTTTCTCAATAGTGCTAATATAATTACTATGAAATGACAATAAGAGTCTTCTGTTGATTTCTATATGTCATTGTATTAGTCGAGGTCTTAACTAAAAAAATGTGTAAATCTGTATGTTAATGGGCTCAGTCCTTCATTCAAACTCCAAACAAAAGCTACAGTTACTTCACAGGAAATTATAATAATTATAAAGTAATTTTATTCACCCAAAAAGAAAAAAATCCAAACCTCTCCTGTGGAGGATAAGAACCCAGAAGAATTCTATGAATAATTTAAAGATCAATTAGCGCTACACTGTTAGGAACTTTTACTAATTCTTTATGAACAGTGTGTTTCTTCTTCTGTGCAGATAGCAATAATTTCTATATTATTTATGAAAGACAGCAAATGATTCTAGCTTTTAAGACAGAGAGTGATATCATTAATCAGTTGTTACTGTACAACAAAGTTAAAGACTTGGCTGGTCAGCCCATTTTATACAGATTAATTTACTCAGAATAATAAGATTTATGAAAAAAATCTGCAAGTGAATGTATCTTTGCATATACGTGAAATACATTAATGATATTCTTACTAATTGAAACATTTCTCCCTAAGAGATAGAACAGTGCAAGGCAGTATTCTTCCCCCAAGTAATCAACAAGTAAATTTATCTCAAAAAATGCTATTAAACACAGGTATACGTAACGTGACAGACTGGAACTGCTCTCTTGTTTAATTGCTGAATTGCTCTTTTGACAGATGCACACAATTTCTGTTTACCTGTTCAGGTTGTATAAACCTCAAGTAGGGGAAGGAGGAATTTTTCATGCTGAAACTGGCATGAACTGACTTGCTCTACTGAAAGAGTTTGGAACAATTTTATGTACTTAGAATAACCGAATGGTACTGCCAGGTAGTTCATTCTGATTTTCTTGAAGCAGAACATTCTGATATTTAAGGAGTCTACATGCATGTGTAATTTTGTATCAGGATATTCAATTAGCTACAGAGGGGTGGTACTTGTAAGTCCTACCTCTGGCTCAGTCAAAGACACTTCCAAATCCAAAGCCATTTGCAAGACAGGTTACATGGGTTAAATTGAAGGACTAGATTAGAATATAGGTGTTATGTCTATACCTTTTCTTAAGATCAGCCTCTGGATTTAGTCCCCAAAGATGTTTAACTGAGAGCCTATGGGATGCCTGCAGACTGCCTGCAAACACTCTGCATGGTGCTTGGTGAAAGATCCCATACACTCTCCGGCCATGCCAAGTTTGCTGGCTTGCTGTGTGCATGTAGCTGAGTGGTCCTGAGGACAGCCTCAGGCACTCCCTCAGCAGACAATACACACACTACAGGGAGCCTGGACCATTATATTTTGAATATTTGTCTAAATTTTGAAGCCTACAACTCATCGTGCCAACAGATAGAATTTACTCTGTGGGTGGGATTTGAATTTCTTATTCCAATTATAAGGCTGGCTTGTTATAAGTTGCATAATGATGGGAGGCTAGTAATAGAATTACAAACTGCATAACCTAAACTGTTTGAAAGATGAAGGAGCAGTTATGCAGTGATAAGTTTAAGACTTAGGACTTTCAACAATTTCACAGCCCTGAAATACTTACACTGGAGTGGAATTAAGAACAGAATTTCATGGATTGGCATATTTTCTTTATATATTTAATAGTTTCATATATATAATTGCCTAACAGAAATAATAGAAAAGTCAGCATGGCAACTGTGTAGTACTGTAGAATGACAGTTGTAAGTAGATCCTCTATTAAGGTGCCAAAACCTATGATTAAAGTTTTCTCATGTCATATTTCCCTTTTGAACTAGGTGTTGGTGAATATCAGAGTGATGAGACAATTCTTTTCATTCTCAGTCTTAAGATATCCAGGTGCATATGTGATCTGACTCTGTTCTGGATTCTGCTCTGTCAGATGGGACCCAAACACATGACTCTGCAGTGTTCACCTTTGCATCCCTGAATTCTTTTTCTGAAGCTGTCCCTAACTCCTTTCTCAGTCACAGTTCCTCTAAAAGTAACACAGTTTAAGTGTACTGGGTTTGGCTGGGATAGAGTTAATTTTTTTTGCAGTAGCTAGTATGGGCTATGGTTCGGATTTGTGCTGGAAATTGTGTTGGTAATAGAGGGATGTTTTCTTTACTGCCGAGCAGTGCTTACACAGAGTCAAAGCCTTTTCTTCTCACCCCACCAGCGAGCAGGCTGGGGGTGCACAAGAAGTTGGGAGGGGACACAGCTGGGACAGCTGACCCCAACTGACCAAAGGGACATCCCACACCATATGATGTCATGCTCAGCATATAAGGCTGGGGGAAGAAGGAAGGGGAGATGTCTGGAGTGATGACATTTGTTCTCCCAAGTTACTGTTACACATTATGGAGCCCTGCTTTCCTGGAGATGGCTGAGCACCTGCCTGCCAATGAAAAACAGTGAATTAATTCCTTGGTTTGTTTTCCTTGCACATGTGGCTTTTGCTTTACCTGTTAAACTGTCTCTATCTAAACTCACAAGTTTTCTCACTTTTGCTCTTCTGATTCTCTCCCCCATCCCACCAGGTTGGAGTGAGGGATTGGCTGTGTGGGGCTTAGTTGCTGTCTGGGGTTAAACTATGACATTAAGCAATACATTTACATTAAACCGTTCTTTAGGTATAAAAACACATTTTATTTTCTACTGCAAAGATGAAAAATTACCCTCCTTTGTGTCACCTTTGAGAGACTGTTCATGTAATGTATCCATATTTAAAGTATTTGTTAGTATTTTGGAAAAGAGCTTTTACCCCATGACCAAATGAAAATTATTTAATTTGAAAGTCATACTGTTCATTAGTTCTCATCCACATTAACATTTGTCACATTCTGTTACTGCAGGAGGTCAGTAGTTTGTCATTTCTCTTCCTGGAAGGTTAAAAGCACAAAAATGTGACATCCCAAATGTCACATTATTTTGTTTATCAAGAGCAGGTCAAAACTAGTTTCTTTCATGAATAAAAACATATAGAACCAGTCTGCAGATAGGAAGAGCACCTGCTATTATGTCTAGTACATAGGAAGTCTATGAGCAGTGGTCATTATAGAATGTACAATATTTAATTACATTCATGAAGTTAAAGTCTAATTAAAATACTAAAATGTACAGTTGTTACAAACAGTTATAAGTAATGTGTTCAAGGGGAAATTTCAGATGTTGGCAGATGTATTTGAAATTTGTGTTAGTCTCATGTTACGGTGGATTTTCTTATTTTGAAATATGTAAGAAAAAATATGAATTGCAAGTGAGTCTTCAGTTATAAAAATAGTTTGTCCCCACAGTTCACCCCAAAGTGAACTTTATGTTGTATTACAAGGAAAGGTCAACATTCATTTGCTTGAGAAGATGAATAATTTATTCAAAGCATAAAAGGAAGTCTAGCTAAATGTAGATTTTTTTTTCCTATTTCTTAGTTAGAAATGCTCATATTTTACTGAGAACAATAATTTAACTAACTATTTTACTGTTCACACACAATGTATAGTTATTCTCTTTCTCAGCTGTATGTTTACCAGTCTTAATTAATTCTATAGTAATACCTCTAGTTTTAGGAGTGGATGTATCTATCTGAGTCATAAGTGTGTCCATATGTAAGTTTGCATGCACATTTCAGGAGAAAAAACAAAACAAAAGAAAACAAATGACTGTATTTTACCTTTCTGCAGCAAGATTTAGTTCCTTATATTTCAGGTGCTGAATATGAATGGCTAAAATATTCAGAGGGTATTCAGATGTTGATGTTTGCTCTGTAAGGATGCTTTTGTTCCTCAGCTATTGTCTATAAGCTCTGCTTTATGATTAAGGAAGTGAGATACTGCTCAATATTTTTTCCTCTTTCTTTCGGAACACAAAGAAGGATGGGATGGTAGCAGTAGCCAAAATGAAATAGTCCAAGCCTATTCATTGTACACTCACCAGCGTATCAAGAACTTTAATATCTTCCTTAAAAAAATACATACATGTTACAAATTATAAAAATCCTGGCTTGTATCAGAATAGCGTGGCCAGCAGGGACGGGGAAGGGATCTTACCCCTTGTACTCGGCACTGGTGAGGCCGCCCTTCGATTCCTGTGTTCAGTTTTGGGCCCCTCACTACAAAAAGGACATTGAATGACTCGAGCGTGTCCAGAGAAGGGCAACGAAGCTGGTGCAGGCTCTGGAGCACAGGTCGTACGGGGAGCGGCTGAGGGAACTGGGGGTGTTTAGTCTGGAGAAGAGGGGGCTGAGGGGAGACCTCATCCCCCTCTACAGCTCCCTGAAAGGAGGCTGCACAGAGCTGGGGATGAGTCTCTTTAACCAAGTAACAAGTGATAGAACCAGAGGTAATGGCCTCAAATTGCACCAGGGAAAGTTTAGACTGGATATTAGGAAGCATTTCTTTACAGAACAAGTTGTTGGGATGGCTGCCCAGGGAGGTGGTGGAGTCCCCATCCCTGGAGGTGTTTAAGAGTAGAGTTGACATAGCGCTGAGGGATATGGTGTAGTTGGGAACTGTCAGTGTTAGGTTAATGATTGGGCTAGATGATCTTCAAGGTCCTTTCCAACCTAGATGACTCTGTGATTCTGTGACTCTATCTGTCACTGAACAGCTGAGGCTATAATGTGTTTCTCACATCTATAAGAAAAATACATAGTTTCAGAATCCGATGAATAGTGAAGAAAAGGGAAACTATTCAAACTTAGTAATGCTCAACATGATAGGCTAGAAAAAAGGTACTGAAATACCTATTGGCAAAGGTATTTTCCCTATAAACAAATTGTAATTCTGTAGGGAAAGAAGTATTCATTGACTACAACCAACAAGCTCCAGACCTATAAAAAAATACTAACCAAGAAGCAACTATGACAGAAGATTTTTTTAGACAACGAACATGTCTTTGTAGGAAAATGGTTTTGTTCATTATGAGATAAAATATATTAAAAATAATGTATATGTCTCTATTATTACTGGTAGGACTTAAACCTTACTGCACATTCAATACCTAAGTGTTTTAACTTCATCTGAACTCGTTAAAGCCTCAATCTATTTGAGTGAACTATCGGTAGAAAGTCTTAAAACTTTTTTGTTGTGAAACATTACCGGAGTAAGTCCGAAGCTATCAATACTAATGTTCAAGATTTTTTGTGCAATATTGAATTCTCTTACTCTGAGCAAAGATCTGACTTGGATTATGAGGATGAACAATAGAAGCAAGATCAATGTCTGTTTCAAATAGATGTTAACGTTGAAGATTCAAATCAATGACATGAACAATTGCACATCGTATTGATAATTCAGGTAGTGTCTTTTGGGAAAGCAACATTATATTACACGTCAAAATGTATATGAGCAGCCTTACATCTTTTACAGATAATATTTGAACAAATTTATTTGTCAGATTTATTGTTCACAGTTGCATTATATCTCATGGTTTTTTTGCTTTCTGAAGCATTTTATTACATCCTTGGTCAGCATTTCTGGGCAGTAAGAATAGTGTATAAATAAATCCAGTACAATGACATCTAATGGATGTTGTAGTAGTCCTACAATAGATAACTCTTGGTTTAGACACAAGTTTAACTGCCTCAGAAAAGCCAGTTCTATTTTAATTCTTATTTATTTAGATTAGTAATATTGTGTCATGAAAGTAAAAAATAAAACATGTGATGCTAAAAATCAGTTTATTTCCTGTAACTGTTTTGATTTGTGTCCCAGTTTTTGGCTATGGTGGGAAAAGTTTTGGATTTTTTTGTCAAAATAGCTCTTGAGAAATTTTATGGCAATTTTGCAAGATACACCTAAGGAGTTAGAACTTGGAGGATTTTAATTGTAACTTGTACAATTGTGACTACCAAAGTGACAAAACAGCAAAATGACAGAGACTATTATACCAAAAAACCACCCCACAACCAAAAAAAATCAAACCCAAACAAGTAAGAGGATGGAACATTATTTAACATTTCTGTGTACCCTTTAATATACTGTTTCAAATTTTAACCGATAACAGTAAAAAGATAGTGAGATGTGGTATGAAAGGAAGAGTTTTCCCTGCTATACCTTACATCTGCCCACTGCTTCTTGTCCCTTCACAGACTTGAATAGCCCATACCCTTCAGTGCTGACCCTCCACAAGCTAAAAACAACTTGACTTTTCACAGACTGTGACAGAAATACCATTAGGTCCGTAGACTGTGATGAGCAGGCGTGCCTTGAAGTTAATTAGTTCAGGAAAAGTTAACAGCCAGCTCATGGGTGATGAAGGAACATCATCCATTTCTTCATTGAAAGATACTAGTGCTGACAAAAATCTTTTAGGTGGGTTTAAATCAGCCATATCAGGCTTCCATTAAGTACATATACTGTTTCCTGAAAATAAGACCACTGAACTAGTAAACATGAAATATTGAGAGACTTTCTCTGACAGGATTGCTCAAGGACAGTCAGTTGGAAAGCTTGGCAATCTGTTCCATCTGAAACACCCTCTCACTAAATGGAATAATGGAATTATCAAACCTTTCTCCCTGGCTAAGGATCACACTATGCTGTGAAGAAAAGCCGCAGGAACAGAAGCGTGGTCAATATAAATTACAAAAACATGGTTCTGATCAGGATGAAAGAGCAAAATAGCCTCCAAGTTAGAAAGTGTAAGAGACAGGATCATGAACTAGATGGACCTTCAGTCTGGCCTAAAATGGTGACTTCTGCATTCTTGTGAAAGAAAAAAAAATGGAATTTTGTAGAAAAAAAACATGCAGAAAAATGTTCCTAGGTGGAGGATTGCCCTTGGAAGTCTGCTTCCACAAGCATGTGCCTTTGGCGTACTGCCTTCCACACAACACAGAGCCGACGCTTTTTCCAACAAGGGATTCCTTATCAGTTTTATAGGCTTGCCATAGAGATGGCATGCTACTTTACTTCCCAGAGAGCAGGAAACTCTGTCCTCTCACTGATAAAATACTAAGAGACCTGAGCATTACTAAGTATACACTTCCTTAGTGTTATCTCCCGATCAGGAATGTAATATTTCACCCCAGTCTTACTGTTACCCTGTAAATAATGGTACTCTCTGTGATAGTTTATTTTGCCTGGATTGTCCTGGGTTGTATTCATGTATTTATGAAGTGGTGGTTGTCTTTTGTGAAGGATAAAAAATAAGAAATAAACAAGATTTCTGTGTACATCCTTCAAC
This sequence comes from Athene noctua, assembly GCF_965140245.1. NCBI lineage: Eukaryota > Metazoa > Chordata > Aves > Strigiformes > Strigidae > Athene > Athene noctua. The sequence continues at coordinate 29,137,310 of NC_134038.1, read as the reverse complement.
CTCAATGTAAGCAGTGGCAAACTGATTTCCAAGAATGCTGAGACAGTGAGTAATTTAAATGCCAAGTAGCAAAAGTTGTCAAAAACATTTCATACAGGTTGTCTGGCTTTGAATCATAATGTTCATTTAATTTGCTTCATTACATAACCACTTTAGAAACATCTCTCAGTTTGAACCTCTCTTGCATATTATCACTCACTCTCTAAATTTTCTTGATAATAACTTTAGTCAAGGTGAAATATTTGTGCTGGCTAAAACAATAAGAAGCTCAGAAAAAAGTATCAGTGTTTAAAATCTATTTTCGTTGTACAATTCCTGAAATGGAATCACTTCCTTTTCTTATGAAACTTTGCAAATTTTGACCTTTTTCTTCACGGAAAGTGAGTTTTCCCTAGCAGAATGTCTGGATTTTAGAGCACAGACCTTAGGTTAATGGAAAACCTCACAAACAAGAGCATATCTCTTTAAAGTAAAAAAATTGGCCATCAAATGCTCTATTGTTGATGGAAGAGTAATTGTTTGATGTTTCCCAGTGCAGTTTAGGAGGTAATACACTTCTGCTACATTTTCACATTCACAATGGAGGAAAAAGTCTTCTACTACATCTGTCAGGGATGCAGCCCTCTGTTGTTAATTCAGTCTATGTTCAGGCAGCATCTTAGACTCACTTTATCGTAAAATTGTCCTTTGTGTATATGAGGCCTAAACATCCCTTCCTGAAAAAGATAAAAATGTAATTAAAGTCTGGTATGATCCACTGTCGGAGATGGAGCATTAAACTAAACAGCTATTAGATTTTAATCTGGTCTTGCCAAGTCTAGTGTAAATTTCATGATTTAACAACTTTAAAACGATCTTTCTTTTCATTTTATTTTATATGAAGTGCTAAACATTAATTTCTTCTTATTTATATTCAATGTTCATATCTTTATTGGTCTCTGGATTCACATTTTTAAAATTTGGCTATGACTGGGAAGGCTTTTTTTGAATTACAACTGAGGGTTTTTTACCATAGCATGTGACTTTACCAAGCTGGGAAAGAAATATTATAAATCCCATTGTCTCAAATATATGAACTGATGGTAGCTGCTGTAGAAATTGCCATTTACTCATCCAGATCTAGCAAAACCTATTCATGATAAAAGATATGCTACAATTCTAGTAAAATATTTTGTTATTCAGGTGTTCCTCTTACAATTCTTCTGTGAACACTTTTTAAAAATTCTAACCAAGATAATGGTCACTTGTGTGATAGCAATCCTTGATGACTTCCCATGTGGATGAGAATTCAAGGAAAAGGTAGAAAACTTCTGATAAAGCAAATTTTATCTGGAAATATTAAAAATCTGGAATTAATGGAGAAAAAAATGAGGTGTTTTGATATTTTTTTCTCATTTTAGAGGAAAATATTTGGTAAAACATTCATCTGTTTCAGAAATTGAGAATGCATCACAGTAGTACAAACACTAGCAGATTTGATATTAAGATACTTAAATGTATCTGTCTAAATACAAACCTTTATATGGGAGCTTGGTGCTCAATTCCTTACTGCAGCTAGTGGAGATCTAGGACTCGATTTGGTTGCCCACGGAGTGTGATTTGAGATCCATATGGGAGTCCCTCCTGCCTGCAGCTTTTGCTACAGGGCATAGCTCCGGTGTCATCTCTTGACAGGAGGATAGTTCAGATGCCATAAGACATTTAAAAATACATGAGATGTTTATATTTTGTCACTTGAGCACTATTTGTAGCATCGCAACCAAAAGGATGAGGGAAAAAAAAAAAATAAAATTGCTACCAGATGCTTGATGAACTGTTCTCTTTGTTTTCTTTTGCATCTTCTTTTTCAGTAACATCTCTTATTTTTCTGGTTCCTTATGCAGTTCAAAAATCTAGTGGCACACAGTGGAACAGAATAGACACCTGATAGAGATAGGTAATTCTGAAATGTCAGTAGTTTCCAACACTATTTTTATTTCCAACACCACGTAGTCAACTGAATAAAAAAATACATGCTTTTGAGGTAGAAAAGTGAATCGTGATGTGTAGAGATACATCATGTAATATATTTGACACTGAAGGAGAGAATTTGTTAATAACTTCTTGCCTGTATTATCTATCAACACTTCTGGAGCAGGGAATTAACTCTACAGTTATGGAAAATAAACAATAATAAATGCTCCCTTTATGCCACTGTTTAATCAACAATGAAAATTTGCATCAGATTCTTTAGTGCTAATCCTCACTGTGTGTGAGAAATGTAAGAAATACACTAGTCAGCATTTGCTTTACTTTCACATCTTATTAAACACTGAAAAGTTGTCTGTCTGGCTCTATATGGAAATGTCTTTACCTTACACACCGGGTAAGAGAGAGAATGACAAAGCAGCAGTGAAAAGGGCTCTATTGAAGACAGTTGTCATCAAACTATATCCCTGTAGAACATAGCTGTGAATTTCAAAGCTGTCATATTGCTTATCACTGTATGAAAGCATAGACTGCCTGTCATCTTGGAAAAGCTGAATCAGAGTAAGGAGACCAAGCAGGAAAGGATATGAATAGATGAGGAAACCACTTTTTTTTTTACAGTATTTGGTTTCCCATGGTTTCCTTTTGTCATAAACACATTTTTTTCAGTTACTTTACAAAAAATAATCTTTCCAGTAAGTGATTTCCTATACTAAATGTTCCTTGTCTTCCTGGAAGCAGCAATACTTTCAATCTCCTCTGGATAGCACTTGTTAATGCTCTGCCCACATCACATACAAGAGCATTTCTCTTTTTGTTTTCATGAATTCATCTTGTTTGTTTTTACATTATCTGTGACATTTATAATTATTAATGGCTAGTTTCATCCTTCTTCTTCCTCTTGTAGACAAACAAAAGAGAAGATATGTTTCAAATAACATCATTTCAGCTGGTGTTTCTGTGTCCTGCTGAAATGCTTTGCTTCCTCACCACGCTACCAAGTGGTCACCTCTTCAGTCATGTGTAGGTTATTCTGTAATGGCTGAAGACTACAAATTCTATTAAGTGCTGTCCCAGAAACTGTATTTTTCACATGAGCAGTATTCACATTAGTGGATACTCAGCACTGGGTCTGTTTCCTTTCAACAGGGATTATGTCTTGGTTTAGAGAATAAAATTTGGAATTTTACTGAATAAAGAATCTTGTTTCCATTATATAACCATCCTAAATCTCCATTCTCAAAGGGCATTTGTACCTTTTTGCAGAGATCAAGCCAATAAACAGATTAAATTAAAACTCCTTCTAATGAGCTGTTTGGTTGATTTGCAATTAGCATGTGTCACATTTCAGTGATGTCAATCTGAACTTTTTACTCTAATTAGAAGAAGATAATAAGATATGACTTTTTTTTTAATATGATGTGTCTTATGTTTATTGCAATGAGGCACATTTGACACTGAGCACGACAATCAAAAAGCAGCTACTATTGAAAGAATATAAAAGTACGATAGCAATACATAATAAATCAGTCTTACAATCAAAGTAAAATAATGTTAATAATGCTAAAATAAAATAATATTTTAACTGATGTATCATGCTCTAATATAATATGACATGCCAGTAGTGCTAATGCCTAATACAAAATGACATGTTGTCTAATACAGAAGAAAAACATTTTGAAATGTTGGAATTTCCTCTGCACCAGGAAACTTGACTGTTGTCTGGCTCTAAAGATAGAAGAATTGTGAGGGTATGAACAAAAACAAACAAACAAAAAAAAACAGGAGGAGAAAGTTTGAAAGAAAAGATGGGGTGTCTTAATACTTTGGGATTAGTGAGATTCATACCCACCAGAAATTTTATAACCCTTGGTAAAAACTTTCTGTGTTTGTTTCCCCACTGCCCTGGGCACACTCTGGACATGCCAGCACCAGCCTGGTGCTGTAACACATGGGAGCAAAACCATGCTCTGGCTCAGGATCACGTTGTGCTGTACAGTACAAATGCCTTGGGCAGCCCCAGCGGCAAAAAACACTAGAGCCTACCCAGCGACAAATACTTTTGTGTTCACTGTCATGAGATACTGAGAGCTCAGATTAGGGGCCATGTTTGCTACAAACCTGAGTAAATGTGGCTGAACAAAGAAAAGGGAGATTTTCTAATTTCTGTCAGACAACTGTCTTTCCCACTATGGCAGAAAATAGGAGAAAAAGTTCTTTTAAGATTTAAGAGTAGCAAGATAAATTTGGATAATCAATTTGTAAATTCATAGCTTTAGAGATGTGCATATTAATGGTATTCTCTACATCTGGAAGGGACTAGTTTAAGGGAAATTCTAGTTTAGGGGAGATGCTACCTAGCAAAATATTCTGAGGAATGAAAAGAGAGATCAGCTATGCTTTTAATGTGTTTGTTCATTTGTGTATTTCCCCTGTTCTCAATGATGTTTCTCTGGAAAGAAAATATCCAAGGTCTAGACTGTTAGTAATCGTAACTTAGTGTGATGGTTTTAAGCCCTGCTGGGACTGGAGACCAAGTTGCCGTTGTCCCTCCCCCACCCTCGGACACAAGTAAGGCACAAACCCCGGGTTAAAATAAGAAGAAATTTAATACAACAGTGTAATAAACCATCTGAACAACAACAATAGTGATAGAAACAACAAACAGTAATAACAGTAAACGAGACAAAAGATATACAGAGAAATACTGCAAGGATACAGCTAGCCCACCGCGTGTGCTTCCCTGGACCCAAGCCACAAAGGAAAGCTTCCCTCGCTGCTGCCAGACCTGACGTCAGCATGGTATGAATAACCATGCTGGAGATCCATTCCCCCTGCTTGGGAGAAAACTTAACCCTATCCTAGCTGAACCAGGACACTTAGGAATTCACATTTACTGTCTAAATTGTCAGTTATCTTTGGTACATAATTTTTTTCAATTCACTTGCATTAAATTGAAATTGCCAGTTCTACAGTATGTAATCCAAGGACTTTTATGTCCAGTACAGGAAAGCAAAATTAAAACAGATTCTTCATTTTTTTCATTCAATTAGTATTTCTTCCAGCATATTTGATTTTAGGCTGCCCAATATTGCTCCATAATTCAAGATCAGAAAATGGGGCACTTTGCTGTGTTAGATCAGGAACATTTTGAATATTACATTTTTCAACAGAAATTGTCTTGCTGTTGTTTTGGAATTCTGAAGATGCTAGGGAGAATTTGGGAATTATAAAGATATTTTGTATCAATCCGAATTTTAGAGATCTCCTAGGTCCATCAGGATGAAGCTGACATTCTGTGTCTCAAATTAATAAGAAATTTATCCCTTAGAGCTGGTATGTCTCTTTGAGTTATCGATAAGTGCATCCTCAAAAATTAAACTTTGTTAAATAGCTAGAATATTTTAAAAGTAATTCACTGCCCAATCAACAGATAACCTATAGGAAAAGATAGAAGGTCATGACTTCTCTATGCTAAGGAATTTTTCTTTCTTTAACAACAATATCTGTTTGCACCCTATGACAAGAAGATCTGTAAGCACAAACTCAACATTGGTGTAAGCAGCTGGTGTTCACTTGAAGTCAATGGGCTTATATAAAAGTTGAAATCCTTACCATCTGATTAGGGTCTTAATTATGGTTGTCATACTTCAAAGTGTGATGTAAGAGCATTTTTACATATATTGCTTTTTAAAGTGCACCCCTTAGAATATAAAATAAATACTAAAATAACCATTTTTATTCACAAAATAGTAGATTGTGAATAGCATCTCAGTAGAAATATTTTAACAATACTTTTATATTAGTCTTATAACCTATTAAGACCCTAATTTGTAAACCAGTGCTTGTTCATAGATTATTAAGATTTGCAGAATTTTGTTATAGCATCAGTATCAGGGTTTTTTTGTTATTACTATTGTTATTACTGTTGCAACAATAATGTAAGAAATATATAAAGACTACTTTGTAATTTTAGGAGGTATACATTTGTCATGCAGTGAAGCTTGTTTACATAGTGACCCACTGAATAATTTTAATTTACTTGTGTACACTGTAATTAGTTTGGCTCAAAGAGGCAGGAAATCTCCAACTCAGAGAATAGAAACTTAAATATGGTTAATATTATTTAATACACTATTTTCTGCACAGGATATCAGTTACTGGAAGATACGAACAGTATTACAAATTATGATGCCCATAGAGTATAATTCAGAGAAAGAGAACTCCCAGATTTTGTGTTTCATCCAATTGATCCTCTATAAGTTTTTCCAAGCAGGTGAAGATTTATAATACGTTCAGGCTTCAGAATCATTATTACCTGTCTTTGCATAACATTTGATTAAGCAAGTCTTTGCATACTTATCATTAAAATGAATTCCTGCTTTAATTAATTCTAATTTTTCTGATTTGGTTACAGTCAGAGATTCAAGTTGCATGTTATTTTTTTTTTACTTTCTTAAGAACCCATTAAAATTTAAGTTTTATTTCAAAAAAGTAATTATTTGAATTTTGTAGCTGTCACTCTTCAGTCAAAAATGTTTTGAAAAGACGGAATTGATGACTGTTCATTTTACTTCTTAACTTTTTATTTAGAAATAGAATTTAGAGTAGAGGAAGTACAGGTTATGTGCTCAGTAATAGCACATATATTCCAAGTAATGTATAGCATTGTTTATTTTGACTCATATTCCCTCAGATTATTTAAAATGTTAATCTCATACATGCAGGAAATTATTCTGCTTCTTGGGGTTCTGTTATTCCTACTCAGTGTATTTTTTAAAAGAACATGTAATTCTGCATTCAAAGTGACAACTGCCTTCATGTACAGATTTTCCAAATCTATATGAGCTGAATTTTAGTAAACCAGAATATTTCCTTTTCAGTACGAAAATTTGACATTTTGATCTATATCACTGAAGTTTTCTTACCTGCTTTTCCTACAACACTTTCAAATAGATTTCATTTTAGTATAATTTCAGAAATTTTGGAGATGATTGCTTATTATACAACTGAATTTTGTGAACATAATTCCATTTAAATTTATATAGATTTTACTCCCAGTAGTAGTAAGTGAAATTATCTTGTAGTGCAGTGCCGTAGCAATTAATGACAGCCTTTTTATTGACAGCTTCTAAAGCTGAGTCACTCTCACAATAGATGCCTTTATATTGTTTCATCTTTCTGCAGAGATCTGCTAGTTTATTTTCTTCTAATATAGCCCTGTAGCATCAATATTACCTAGAAATCCAGTAGAAATAAAATACATTCAACATATATAGTTCTATTTCTTTCACACGTCTTCACATTTTAATACATAATACTCTACTAGATATAAACCCAGTTAAAAAAAAATCTGAATTTTGTGCATTGTAAATCACAAAAATAATTTTGTAGGCAAAACATTACTTTTAAGAGCATTCTTTATTAAGATTTAAGTGGTTTAACAAAAATCCAGATGGAAGATCTGTTAAATTGTTGTGTTTTCAATTAATCTATTGTAAGGGGGGGAAAAAAAAAAAAAAAAAAAAACAAAAAAAAAACAACCAAACTTTAAAAAGAGTTTTGTAAAAATAAAAGTACTGTATGCTTGACATGTAAATTGTGTCAGCTCCATAAACATTTTGGAGAAGGAATCATCCTCAACTACTATGATGTTTTTTCCTCAAAAAAGGAACAATTAATCTCAGGGGGGCAGGGAGGAATTGTACACTGAAATGGTTTCACTGATATAGTCCATAGAGACTGCAAGTGAAGGAGAGGCAGAAACCTCAGTAGCTGCTGGTATGTACAGAATGACTAGTTTCCTTAAGTTTCATGTCTTCTCTATGAAGAAACGTTATTATAGATATCAAAAAGCATTTCAAAAGGCCTAAGCAGAGCACTTCATAAAGAGTTTTCCAGTAGGAAATTATAGATAGAAGGGTTTGGGTGGAATTTAAATTGTCAGAATATGTAAAAAAAGAAAAATAGTGGTTGACCTACTGAAAAACCAAGCTAGATAATATTTCATTTCTTTCCAATGTTAGTCAAGCAAGAAGATATAGTTCTAAGACTTATTTCCCCTTATCAAGATTTATTGACATTAACTAGTTTTAGTTAGTATAATAATTGTATATGAGGAGGTATTATTTTCAAAGAACAGAAGACTACATTACATTAAAAGTCTATGGTTTAAAATTTAAATATGCATTATGTTATATGGAGGCCATAGCAGTACTATTTCTCTCAGCAATATCACAACATTGTAAGCACTTTGATTCAGGTTTTATCTGTTCTGATTTCCTTAGGAAATTACACTGTCTGCTTGTGCTGTGTTTGAGGGCACATGTATGTTTGCATGCTTCTGTTGTGACTTTATAGATTTTGAGGGATACATAGGCTGATTAATGTCAGAAAGCAAGCTATTCTCCATTCTCTTTGAAAATTGGTGTTTTCTAAGCTATTATAGAAACGTTTCTAAGTGACTTGTAATAAAATGTTCCTAAAGGACAGAAGATTGTTTCAGTGCTCTTGTCATTTGAATTCAAACAATTTCTATTTAAACACTTCTGTTGTGTTTTTTTTCCCTTCAAAGACTCGTACTATTTCTTTTGGTCCAGATAAAGACATCGGGATCCTTGGGGGGAGTTTAAATAATTTTAAAAATTGGTTGCTTTATACATAATATCTCTTTGTATCATTTTGGTAGTCAAGTCAGGTATTTCTTTTCTCTTTATTTATCTGTTTTATTGTGGTGTAAGAAAGAGAAATTGAGTGGGAAAAAAAAAAAAAAAAAAGCTTTGCAAAGCCAAAAATTTTTTCTATAGCATGGCTTGTACCTTGCATTTTATAGAATTGAAATGGAAGAGCATAATTGCTTCAGGTGATAGCACTGAAGCAATGATGAAGGATAATATTCTGATACCTAGCAATTGGCAATTAGTAATTATTTTCATTAGAGCAAGATATGTGTAGATGGCATGTGCAGCTCAAATTCAGCTGCAAAACTGACAGGAAAAGGGAATAAAAAAGCAATGACTTTTAGACTACACCTGTGAAAATTAGTTTGGGGGTAAATACGGTGGAAATTGAAAGGGGATACTTCAGCGGTAGAAGACTACATAAAATAAAATATTCAGACACAATAATGTAAAAGTGTCTACCAGAAGAGTGAAAAGAGAAAGGGGGAAGACATAAACTAATAGTAGGAAAAGAAACATTGAAGCTAGAGTGGGAAATGAATCAGATATAAAGAAAGGAAAAGACAAAAGAAAAAGGAAGAAAATACAGTTTACCTTAATTCCTCCATATAGACGATCCTGTCAGGGCTCCTTATACCCAGCACCCTAAGTCACAGCATCCTATGTCCGTGCTTCAGTGGATACTGCAGACCCAGTACTCTTTGTCCTCCATACTCAGCACTCTCAACACAAGTCACCAGAAGTTTTCTCATCTGCATTTGTTTGACACTACAACCTGCTTCCTTATCTACCCTGCAGTATGATGATCTGCCCTACCAGCCCTTTGAACATCTCCACAGCTTCTGTGATCTGTGGGAGATCTGCTCTGTCTCAAAGCAGTCGTTGTCTCCATTGGAAACGTAGGACCCTTCTGGATACGGTAGTTTTAAATTGCCTAAACCATGAAAATGATCATCAGTCACTGACAATAAGAAGGTGGACGTGGCTGGACTGAAGACCTGTGGAAAATGTCTCTGGGTGATATGACTCACATTCACCTTCAGAAATTATTTACTTTCTTTTGTACTGTGCCTTTGATTCCTTTTCTTATTCCTTAAAAGGTACTATCTTTTTGTCAACTGTTGGAACAGTAATATCCAGGAAGAACATTTCTCTTTTTCACTGTAATGTTTTCCGGTTTAGAAACATCACCAGTTGTGTTGAGAACAGGATGTTTGTCTTTCCTTACCGGATTCCCACAGTGGATTACTTATAGATTTATATATCCTTCTCTGAACTTGGGTGCCTATCTCACACATAAAGACGAGGTTTTAGGGTCTACTTCTCAAGTGTCACAGTAATTTCTCCCTCAAAGTGTAGATAATAATGCTGAAGCAGGGCATGGGGAAATACTGTTCGGAATATCTCCAGTACTGTATTGATAAATACAGTAAATTTATATTATTTGATTTTAAAAAGCCAGAATTAAATAAAAGAATATATCAGGGTTATCAAAAATAATTAATACCCAGTTTACGGATATTAATATAAAATTCAGAAAGACAGTGATTAAGTGGCATCCACATATCACAAACCAGCTGACCTTAGTCATTCTAACAAATAAAATTTATGTTTTTCAGTAACTCACAGAAGTCACCTAGAGTGCCTTAGACAATATATATAGATATTTTATACCTTTAATGGAGCCTAGTGTGATAAGCAAATGACTTCTTATCATTGTCATGATGACTACAGAGCAGTGACATAGTGTAGACATGCTCTTAATCAACTGCTTGATGCTTTTGACACATTTCAATTTGTGTTCAGTAAGTCTGACAGTTGAGATCTAGCAAAGTGTTTCCCAAAGTAATGTATATTGCTGCTTTCTCATACAATAGATTTTTGTATTTGTGCTTGTATAACTGTGGGAGAGATTCCATCACAGATTTTAAGAGTCCTTTGGTGGTATGTGCAAGAACGAGGAAGGAGAAAAAGATTGAATGATTTACCAACAGAAATATCAGAGAAGGGTCCATTTTATTGGTTCCAAGAAGACTACAGCAAGTATATCTTTTATTCACAAACAAAAAACAATGTACTTTTTCTGTGAGCCCCGTTTTTCTATCATCCAAGTCTTTTATGTGTGAAATAAATATATTCATGATGTCCAGTAAAGTCCATTTATGACCTATATAATTTGCCTATTTTTCAGAACAAACATCTGAATAAATGTAACCTGATTATTTTCAAGGCTTTTTGGATTCTGGTTCATGATTATAAATTCTCTTTTAATATAATCTGTCTCAGAAAGGCATGACTTGACTGTCAGTGAGTTGGTGGCCATTCTTGATCGGATGGAAGTCCTTCTGAAAGCAGTGACCCTTTGGATGAATCCAAATACTCCAATATACAATTTGGCAGCCAGACTCTCTTGAGTGATTTTTTTTTTTTTTTTTTTTTGTCCCCAGCATCTTGCTTGGGTTCCTGTTGTTCCAAAATATAAAACGGAGATTTTGTCAGGTTGTAAAATCATTAAAAAGAGCAAAATCTGACTTTAAGAGATTATCTAGTCCCTATTCACTATCCTATACATAAGAATCAACTGTACCTGTTTCTGACACACAGTTGTTTAACCTGCTTTTAAAAAACATTCAATTATATGTATGTTGAAATTTCCTTATGTAAGCAAATCCTTAACTCTCTTTCCAATTCCATGAATATCAAAGGCTACAGATGAAACTACTTCTCTTTCTATCCACTATGAGCTTTGAGAATGAATGATCTCCTACCTCTTTAAAACCTCAGTATGAATACTTAGCATTTCTCATTTTGTATTCTCTAGACCTAACAAACTCAGTTCTTTCTTCTTTGTCATGTTTGCCAGACCTTTATTCATTTTCAGAGGTGTCCGTTGGACTCTTTCTTTATACTAGTCAATATTTTTATTTAATACAATATTCAAGTGGTGCTCTTTTAGGGACAAAAGGATACTGTTATAAAGACAGTTTTCCTTTTTTATATATCCAAGTATAGTACTTACCTTTTCCATACCTGATTATGTATCTATGATCTGATCTTTCTGCAAAATTGGTGCCTAGGTACTTGTTTCTCATATTTTTTTCCTGGGATTGATAATTTCCAGATAAATGGGAAATCTTTGCACTTGCCAATACTTAACTGCAACCTCCATTTTTAGTTAAGACCTTCACTTTGTGAAGACATTTTTTTAAATGATGAACTGAATCTCTGTTGAGATTTTCAGCTTTGCAAAAATGAAAGCAGAGGAAATTAAGATCTGAGAAATTTGCTTCACATAAACAACAATGTTAAAGACTTCTATGTTGAAACTACCCATCTCCTGGGAAGGGTTTATTAGTGATTCACTCTCCTCTTGGAAGGGAAAATAAAGTTATATTATTTCACACTTTAGCTGTTTGGGTTGATTGCTAGAATGTTTTTCACGTAGTAAGGAAAAAAGTTCAGTTGTAACAATAAAGATAATGTGGTGATAGAAATCTGATACACATCAGTTCATAAATCTGCATAATCTATGTTATGTGTGGGTCCCACAATTTAAAAAGGATATTGAGATACTTGAATGTGTCCAGAAGAGGGCAACAAAGCTAGTGAAAGGGCTGGAAGGCATATAGTATGACTTGTGGCTAAAGACTGGATTTGTCTAGTTTGGAGAAAAGGAAGCTGAGATGGGAACTCATTGCTCTCTACAGATTCCTGATGAAGGGAAGTGGAGAGGGAGATGCTGATCTCTTCTCCCTGGTATCCAGTGATAGGATGTGTGTGAATGGTTCAAATCAGTGTCAGTGGAAGCGCAGACTTGACATTAAGAAGCATTTCTTTACTGAGAGTGTGGTCAAAAACTGAAATAAGCCTCTCCTCTCCTCTCCTCTCCTCTCCTCTCCTCTTCCGCTTCCATATATTAATATATATTAAATCATGATGGTTTTTGAAAAATGGTTTATGAATACAGAAGGTACACAACTAATTTTATGGTATGGTTGTTTGGAGATTATCCTATGTCAATGTTTACTCTATCTCTTACCCTATCTGCAAGATCATACCATGAGTAAAGAAGAGAGCTATTAACAGAAAATAAGTTCTTAGCTAAACTGGCTTAATTCCATTTATTTCCATCTGAACTGAGAGACTTTACTCTCCTTTTGTTATTATAGCTCAGAATCCCCAGAAAAGAAGGGATTCTACCTTCCCATAGTGTCTACTGAATTGCAAGCGGTCACTGATTTGAACAATAAGAGATGTTCAGTTGGATATCATGCAATTAAATTTAATCATACTGTGGACTTTTCCAAAAAGGATGAGGCCCCTCCTGGCTTGGTTAACTGAAAATTAATAAACACATTCTGCACAACTTTTAAATATCTAAGTTTACCGGAGGTAGAAGACTTCATCTTGATACATCCTTTTAGTCTGGCGGTGAAACACTGGTAATTAATATCTGAATATACTTTACAGATGGTAGTACATTTACCTTAGTAATTTCTTTCATGTTCCCCTAGCACACATGTCCTGGTTTTGGCCAGGATAGAGTTAACTTTCCTTGGGCTAAGAGGGAGCACAGCTAGAGGGCCAGGTCCCATGATCACTGGAGTATTTCATACCATGTGATATCATGCTCAGTGTATATAGGTGGATGGGGCTCTCTCTGGCTCATGTGGTTTTCGTTTTTTTTTCTGATTTGGTGTGACAAGACTTTGCTGGTGCAGTCGAGTTGCTGCTGTGGTGGGCAGTCGCTGTACTTGGTAAGCCACTGCTGCATTTTACCTGTTGGGTTTGGGTTTTTTTTTGACTCACTATTGTTACTGTTGTTCTCTTATTATATTTAGTAAATTCTTTCTTTTTATTCTTCTTTCTGTCCCCCCCCTATTTCACCAGGGAGGGGGCAGGTGAACAGCTGGCCATGTGGCGACTGGCTGCCGGCTGAGTTCAAAGCTCAACAACACCTACGAGAATATGAGATATTTTCAAAAGTTTTGCTAAGTCAAGATGTATGACTTCTACTCTCTTCCGCCTGAAAGACCCCTCACTATCACAGAAAGAAATTACATTGACTTGAAATGATTTGGCTTTGACAAATAAAGTGTCGAGTCCTCACTTATTCTTCAGTGTTGGTGTTTACAAATAGTTTGATCTTTTGTTCTGAATTTTCTTGACGTGTTCAAGCTAAATTGATAGGTCTCTGCTGTTGTTTTTCCTTTTCTTCTTTCCTCTTTGAAAGGCGGATGGTATGATAGATATTCAAACTGCATCTCACATAATTTTAGACATTTCATTTATATTCCAGAATTAACTTCAAATACAAGCAAAGCAGAAGAGAAAAAGAATAAAACAGAAAACACAGAACAAAAGAGAGCAGAACAGTGCTTAAGGAAGTCTAAGATTAGTCTCCATATCTGCCTGGGAAACTATGTCTCTCTTCCGTGACTATATATGTCAACTAATTACCCAATTTAGCAACCCAGATTGTCTAATATGTATTCATATGCTTCTATATTTGCTGTTTGTCAGTCTTCAAGGACCTCACCTGTGCTCCTTGACTTCTCAGAGGTAATTGTGATTATCTTGGAGATCTTTTTGCCATTTTGTTTAAGAATACTATGTAAGATAAAGTTCCACTCTTCACTCTTAAAATCTGTTCTAAAGTTATCTGTTAAAGTATATTACTCCCTTATGGTAGCCTGTTGCTTGTGTTGATTATGTTGGCTATCTAATTGCAGTTCATCTTTTGAGTGAGATGGCACAAAACACTCAAATTTCTGTCGTCTTTGTTGAATAATGTGTCCATACCTCCCTTGGTCTTCCTCTTACTATAATGTGGTTTTGTTTTCCTTTCTCTCTTACATGTTGCATGATGTTTTTACATACTATAGAGGTAATTTCTTGGTCTTTCTGATTTTGTTCCCCAGTTCTTTTTTTTTTCCCTATATTTTTCATAAGCATTTTGAGTCAGCTTCCACTTTCAGTATGAGTATTCTCTTATGTTATGTCAAAGCAAGAACTATTTGGCCATGGTGGTCTTTTACTATTTTTCCTATTCTTTACCTCCACACAACTGAGAAATCCTGCTTTTTGTTGCTCATTGAGAGATCCAGTTGTCCCAACCCTGAAAGGAATCAAATACCAGTGAAGACATGTTTATTTAATTTACACTACTGTGATGTGAAATATGGACTTTTAATTCTTTTAACAAACAATAACTTTAAGTAATGTGAAGGGTTATATTAGAATTGCACTGCTTCTTGTGTCCTGCCTTTTCTACATCCATATTCAAATTTTTCATTGTTGAGTAACCTCTACATCTTTATGGTAGATGAAGGAACAGCTGAAATGACTCAGCCCCTCTTGAGAGATATTATGTTGCTTAAAAAATGGCATCCTCTAACTATGAATTACCTGTAACCACAACTGTCTCTGGTTTTACACACCTCTAATATCACTGCTACTTGAATTAAATACATAGTACTAATGAATTTTATAAAACCTATATGAAAAACAACTTATAACATATGAGGTCATATGGAGAAATTATTTTTCGTAACTAAATGTAAGACCAGTTTATAAATCATATTCCAATACATAAGTTATAGGCAAAAGGCACTCAGCCAGGAGTAAAATGTTTGGTCGTTGCCATGCAGCTCTCACTTGGCAGCCTGTGTCAGAGGTTTGACCTGAAAGGAAAAGTGGTGGCTCTTCTACCAGCAGGTCTCATATACAGACCAAGCTCTCGACCGCTTTCTCACACCCAGGGTGGGTTTTGCAGAACTTGGAAAGCCATGCCAACTACTTTCTATTTCATGGATAAACATAGCTGGCTCATTTTGTCACGACAAAATTTAGTGTAACTGGTATAATAATAGCAACAGTACAAAAATACAAGGCCATCATAAAAACAATGATGAAACTACATGAAAGTATTTTAACAAGCTTTTAATGTGGTTATTTCATCTGGAATAATCTCTGAAAACCCTCTATGTTGATTAATTTATAAAGTGATAGTTTTTGCTGTAGTATATATAAAAAAGGGGGTTATTACTACTGTATTAGTTGTTAGCATGCATGTTAAAGGCATCAATATGTAAGCACTTAACTAAGGACGTTATGTGTGATAAGCAAAACAGTTTCATGAAAAACAGATCATGTTCAAGTAATGACAAAGCTCTGATGAAATCGCTAGCTTGGTGAAGAGATCCGATAAAGTTAATGCAGTTTATCTAGACCTTGCTGAAGGCTTTGTAATAGAGTCCAGTCTAGAAACATAAAATTAAGATGATGTTGTCTTGCTGAGAACACCAACAGGGGAAGATAATCGTATTCATAAAGTGACAATAGGAATAAAATCTCACTAGAGAGAGGTTAGAAAGAGGTTAAATTGGGGTCTTCTTAGCAATGAGCAGGAAAAAGACATATAACTAACACATTTATATGATTATCCTATTAAACAGGTAAAAAGAAGTTGTGTTCAAATACAATCAGTGAAGTAACACCAGCATGAAAGCAGAAAAGAGAAATCAGGTTTAGGTTCCTAGTCTTTTATGGTGCAAGTTGATGATTAGAGGAACTAACAAAGGAGCTCGTTAAGAAGCAATA
The DNA here is from genome assembly GCF_965140245.1 of Athene noctua. Classification (NCBI taxonomy): domain Eukaryota; kingdom Metazoa; phylum Chordata; class Aves; order Strigiformes; family Strigidae; genus Athene; species Athene noctua. The sequence continues at coordinate 29,121,060 of NC_134038.1, read as the reverse complement.
AACAAGTCAATAAGGATGATAATGGCTAAAATGCTGAGAAAGAACCTCAAAGGATTTGATTCACAAGAATGTTTTTCTTTGGTAATTTCAGCATAATTGCAGTGTAAAACTAGATTCGCATAATGCAGCATCAGCTAAATTGCCACAAAACCAAAAGCAGTTAACTGTTTCCCATCAAAAACAAAAAGGTATTTATAAATGAAGGGATTCAGGAACAATTCTGTATTGCTGAAATAGACATTCAAACATTTGAGAACTTTGGTTTTTATTTTGCATTATTTAACTGGGCCTGTTTTTCTGCCATTAGTTTAGTTGCCACATATTTCATTGTGCTGACTTACCTTTATCGTATGGATGATTGAAAGACTAATACAACTTGAAAATCAAAGTTTTGTGACGTAGAAACTAATTGCAATAATTATTACTAAGTGACAAGAAAATCCTTCTACAATTGTATACACAAAAATCCTCAGGGACAGCATATCTTCCCTATTTCACTCTATTAACTTGGTAAATTGTTCAAGGTCCTCTGTAAAGAAAAAGCAGACATCCTATTGAGTTATTTTAATAAATTTGTCTTTAGGATGCTTATGAAAACTCTATACCTAAATAACCTGGATCCCAGTTTGATTCCAATTTCCTATACATTGCTTCAACTGACTATCGCAGATCCCATCAAAGGATTAAATCAATCTTTCTTTACATGTGTGATAGCAAAAAGATTAATAACAGAGGACTCTCTTGTTGCTTATTAGTCTTTCCAGAATGCAGACAGAAAAAACCCTCTTATAACCCTAATTTAATACCTCATGTCCTAAACATAGATATTAAGTATAATACTGCATTTTTATCTGATTAAAATAACTCAAAATATTACAAAAAAGGATTTGTATGACATTTAGATAGTCCTATGTCTTACATTTTATATACAGAGTAAAACTAACTTTTAGAGTCTTAGTACTGGTGTTTTCATTTTAACATAACTTCTCTAAATCTATTCGTTTAAGGTCAATGCATCTCTCATGGCCTATATGAATAAAAGGAAGCAGTGTGGCCTAACTCAAAATGTAGAGGTTCAGAGGCTTTTTTCTGAATCCATATTCCAAGAAGAATTTTAATCACATAGTAGATAGCAGCTTTAGAAGCAAAGGGTTTAAGACAGGCAGAGAAGATCCAAGGTTTTCTGATTTATTTTTAGTTCAGCATTTATAGGGCTTAATTGTTGGAAATTTCTGCAGAAAGTGAAGTGTCTCTTTGTGTGCTCATGTGATATGGCTGGTTGTTGTAGCACTGCATATACAGTAAGATATGCCTTGCATTTTCCATTCTTAAAAAAAATATATATCACCAAGAATATACGGCCAAAGTTTGAGCTACAGTAGTTATTGTGGAATATCTGCTGCATGCTAAATTTACTCTTAAAAATCAATAAAATTCAATTTTAGAGCAGTAGTGAGGGAAATAAATAATTTTTCCATACTCAGTCATTAATTTAAATTATTTCAGTTAATATACTTCAGAGTGAAAATTTAAATCTGGTTTATGAATGGTTGTATGCAAAAAGCTATTTAAATATGGCTAAGTTACCAGGCTCTGAAAATCTCACATTGCTCGAAATTGAACATGCTGAGCACAGAATTCATCCTTCTGCATCTTCACTCTACTGACCAGATACCCATGTGCTCCTCCAAAGAGTAATTGTTGAAACCTCTTTAGAGGCCTTAGTCGATAGTGAAACACAAATCAATATCCCTGTCAAAGCAAGGATTCCTGGCTTTTCAGAAAACTTTTCAGAGTTTTTACGAGATTTTTTCTACCCAGAACTAAACTGACTTCCTGTTTCAACATTTACCCCTCTCTTCCACCTAAATCTTCTTCCCTCATCTCTTTCTAGACCCATCAGACCCACTTCCATTCAACAGTGCCTCTTCACTTCCTATTTCTTTCTCTCTAGTTTAATTAGTCCTTAGATATTCTCACCCACAGAAATTACTTCCAATAACTATCACAGTTTGCTGATATTATTGTGTCAGCTCTGTGTTGAAAAACCTGAACCAATGTTTAAACAGACACTCTTGTCTAGTTAAACTGGAATCTTTTTGGGAAAGAGACTGTTGTGTTACAAAAGATATTACCAAGGAGACAAAAAATTTCAGCATGAAAAGGAAAACAGAGATTGCAGGAAGTACTAGCAATTCTAAGAATGCCAAAACAAGCATTTTCTATGCTGTCTTATGCACCTTTTTGTGTACCTTCGCATAGATTTTGCATGATTACACATGTCTATACCTTTTCATTTTTGCAGTTTCAGGGGGACTCAACTGCTGAAATAAGGCTGTGGAGAAGCTGTTTTGGTCTCTTCGTCTCAACAGTGTAAGTTAAAAATCAGGCATTCCTGTCTCTTCCATGCATTTCTTATTAAATACTCAAATTTTCAGATCCTTTGCAGCATTTTTACACTTATAGGACTACAGACCATGCCCTTGTAAAGCTGTATAGACTTGTAGCAACTGATGACCTGCACCAGGTCTTTAAGGTCTACATTAACAGATATTTTCAAAATATATAATGCAAAAAAAATAGAACATACAAATTATACATGCATTACAATTGACCTAGTTTTAGATAACTGTCAATGCTGTTACTAATGCCATTACTTTTTAGGTAGCTACTAATATATAAGTTAATAATATAATTTTAAACAATATGAGTGAACACTATACAATTGACATTCTACACAACTATTGTTTATGACAATGTTACTTTTATTCATATATTTAAAAGAAAAATGCATAGATATTACAGTACAAGCAATAGTGTAAACCACAGCCCCAGATCTAGTGCATCTTATGTGAAATCCCATCATCTGTGTGAATTTCTTTGTAAAATAATAAATTTATTATCAACTGTTTGAACAGATTTTATTTATTTTGGTTTACTTTTTGTCTCTTGTAGACTATTCTTTTATTGCAGTGACTAAACTAAAAGTGGTATTGCTTGTCAGGAGTTCTCTGGTTATTTAGAATAGACATTTTTAAGAATAGAGGGACCTTGAAAGGCTTGGGAGGTGGGCCTGTGTACATCTCATGAAATTCAACAAGGCCAAGTGCCAGGTCCTACACATGGGTTGAGGCAATCACAAAGCACAAATACAGGCTGGGCAATGAGTGGATTGAGAGCAGCCCTGTGGAGAAGGATTTGGGGTATGAGTGGATGGAAAACTATGACTATGAGCCAACATTCTGTTCTTGCAGCCCAGAAAGCCAAATGTATCCTGGACTGCATCAAGAGAAGAGTGACCAGCAGGTCAAGAGAGGTGATTCTCCCTCTCTACTTGCTCTGATAAGACCCCACCTGCAGTACTGTCTCCAGCTCTGGGTCCCCAGGATAAGAAAGGCATGGACCTGCTTGAGCGGGTGCAGAGGAGGCCACAAAGATGATCAGGGAGCTGGAGCACATCCTTTAAGAGGACAGGCTGAGAGAGTTGGGGTTGTTCAGCCTGGAGAAGAGAGGACTCCGGGACACCTTCTAGCAGTCTTCCAGTACTTAAAGGGAAACTACAGGAAAGATGGGGAGGGACTATTTATCAAGAAGTGTAGTGATAGGACAAGGGGTAAAAGTTTTAAACTGAAAGAGGGCAGATTTAGATTAGATATCAGGAAGAAATTCTTGCTGTGAGGGTGGTGAGACACTGGAACAGGTTGCCCAGAGAAGCTGTGGCTGCCCCTCCCTGGCACTGTTCCAGGCCAGGCTGGACGGGGCTTTGAGCAACCTGGGCTAGTGGAAGGTGTCCCTGACCATGGCAGGGGGGTTGGAACCAGATGATCTTTAAGGTCCCTTCCAACCCAAACCAGTCTATGGTTCTATGATTTTATGATTAAAAATATTGAGAAATGTATAATCTTTTCAATAAATTTCAAGGGGGGGTTATTGTTTTCAACATCTTTTACACCTTTTTTAAAGGATATTGACAACAAAAATATTTCTGTATTCTGCTCTGTCTGGGTAAAAATGAAATTCTTTACCTAAGCAAAGTTGTTCTGTGAAAGCTTCAATTTAAGAGAGAAAGCAATTTTCCTTTGATTTTTTTGTTTTGTTTTAACTAGAAACACTTCAACAAGGACTGGTGCTGAAGCATATTACAAAGCAAAAAAAGAGAAGCTTATCCTGCTGCTGTCTGAGCTTCATTTGTAACAGAAAATCAACCCGAAGAGTCTTGTTCACCAGAACTGTGAGCTTAACACATTTCATGCATTCTAATAACATAAAAATAGGACTATAGACACTAGCTCTCTACATTCTTGATGAGGTTCTTCTATTACACACTTGCTTCATAAATTATCTGTTGGCTCCAAGCCACATTCAGCCTCCACTTGATGCTCTGATCTCTAAATTGCCAGAGGACCTGAAATACAGGAAGATTCAGCAAGCTGTCTTCTGTTATCATCCCTACAGCTAAAGTCTGGCATGGCAGTATTTGACTGGTAGAATGCCACCTAATAAATTAATTTAATAGATAATAGAATTTAATTGCTCGAGTCTCTCTTTTCTGTAGCATCAGCTAACCTGATGAGTAGCTTACATTTTTGCTGACACAGTCAGCAGTTGTGATGGCCTTTACATCAGTAATATTACTTTTTGGCCAAGACAGGAGGAAGTCTTTGAGGGTTCACATCTCTATTTCTGGCTCAGCTACCTGTATAGACCTTGTTCCGGCTCCATTTCCTACACATACATTCCTTGCTTGGGAAAACTGCTCCTAATTAACTATCCTAATTAAATCTCCTGAAGCAGAGACATAAACTAGTTTTGGATGACTATGATCTGGAAGCCCAGCAGCACTCTTGCTGTTCCAAAACACTGGAAAAATGTGATGGGCTCAAAGGGACCTCCTTTTACAAACTTGTAACAGCACATTTTGATAATTTACTGACTGTACAAACACATATTATTCACATTCCAAAAGGAATTACTTGTCTTTAATCCTGGACTTTGTAACTTAAGAACTGTATTATTTTCTCCTTCGTATTACCTCTCGTCTCACCTCTCGTCTCACAGAAACATTGGTACCTTTATGTCTTGGTCACTCCACCAATAACCTTAGAAAGATGTTACGTATATCACATGTAATTCTTCCTCCTTGATGTTGGGAGGCAATAGAAATGCAGGTAGGGCATAACTGACCTTGTAACAGCATTGGACAGTCACTGGTCACAATACTTCACGGTAAAATTTGGAAGTGAAAGACATCAATAAAAAGGGAAATAGATGAGTATGGGGAAGATCAAAACAAAAGAGAGTCAGGTCTGTGGTGACATGGCCTTCACCAGATCTCTCCATCAGGGAAAACAATAATTTAGCCCACTCTAATAAGTCAAGGATTTTTGGTATTAAGCTTATGATTATCATATTAGCAATATCTACTAAAGGCTTCTGTCCTGGAGGATTTACTTTTCTCAGATCTCACTTTTTTGAAAATGTGGATTTCTAGCAGAATCAAGAAGAAAAAATATTGGAAATGTGTCATATATATATACTGATATGACATCTAAAGTAGATATGTATTTCCAAAATAAGTAGAAAAAGCTGGGCACTAAGTTTGGAGCTACTGAGATGGAAAGATTACTCCAGCTTTTGATGTCTGGAAAGGTCACCAGTGTACAGAGTCCTGCTGAAGATATATCCCTTCTATATACTCTGCTTACACAGTCAGTAGAAGTCAGGAACCTAGATAAGGAAAAATCTTTACCCATGTTTATTAAAAGAAGCTTCTGTTTTCAGTTATGCTTGCAAACACCTGAGAGGAAGTCTCCCATTTCTGCTGCTGATTTGAGTACATTAGCATTTGGCATTGTGTCATTGACCATAGAAGTTCTATTGTCAAGTGTGGTGTATATAGACACCTGGGATCAAGAGTTTCCTGGTCCTAGTGGGGATAGCAGAATTTTCTTAGAAAACAGCTTTTTTTGTCCCTCCTTACCATATTTTAGATGACAACTCAGCACGGTTGCTCTAGATACACTTCATTTCTGCCCCACCCTTTATACAATGAACACATTATTCTTAATCTGTGGTATGTTTGCTGGTAGATGCACCACACACACTCTCCATGGGAACTTGGATTGTTCTCAGGTTAGTGCAGAGATGAGGCTTTTTTAGAGTGAAATATGAAATGGAACCAATTTCTTGTTAGGTCTTAAGATAATTAATTTAAGACCTAAGTGTGAGTTAGTTAAATTTTGTTGATCTGGAAAATCTTTAATTTTAGCCCATTGTTACAGGTAACAAATCTTTAGTTCAACAACATCATATGGGATGGATACATCCTCCTGCTTTGCTCCACATATGAGACAAAAATTTCTGCCTTCCTGTTTAGAGTTCTTGTACTTAGAATTTTTTTCTTGTTTGCTTCTGTAAAAATTCTATTAAAGAAATCTTATTTTTTTACTGATGCTGTCCAAAATAGTGAAATGAGTTGTAGGAACACCTCTTCTATTAAAATGATTTTACTTAGCTTCTTACATTAAAAGTTAAAATTCCACAAGAACTTTTTTAATCGTGTGTTAGCCAAGGTAGTACAGACTTTAACACTGAGATCAAATATTGGGACCTTTATGGTTAATGTCAAAAGAGCCCCAAACACTTTCTTTCATATTTATCATAATTATCTCAGTTCTCTGATTATAATTTCCATATCTGAGTAAAGGAATTACACCAGTAGTTTAAAGTGGCTACTATTGAAATGCAGCCTTCAAGGCAGGGTTTGTAAATATTGCCTAAGATATTCAGAAAATAATTTTCACCTCTCTTTGCTTCAACTATCTCATCTGAAAACAATGGTATAATAACAGATGTTCTTTAGTTCACTACAGTGCTATGCAAGATTTAATTCTGTCAACAGACTTCTTAGTAATTTTGGAAGGATAAGAAGTATATCATGGAAAGTTATAAACAAGCCACTTCAGATATTAGTATTCATTTATATATACACATTTAACTTCCATTACACTTTTATTAGCAAGTTTAAAAGAGGAATATCTTTGTAATTTGATGACCAGTCATTTATGTGTTCTTCAATGAGCCCTATACATACTGAATATGTAGTTTTCTCTGTTGCAGGACCTGAAGCCTACAGTAAACAGACAGCTAAGTACTGTCAAATTTCAAAATAGTGCAGAATGATGCAGGACAACTGCGGAAAAACTCACTTTGTATATATATATATATATATATATATATATATATATATAAACATACCTTTGAATTAATTGTTAAGTTCTACATATCACAGCTGGAACTGTTTTGTGATGAAGCAATATAGTAATAACCCAAGTTTATAGGGAGTGCTAGAAATGGTAGGAGAGAAACTCCAGCAGTGTATGGACAATATTGGTGTGTGGCAATTGCCAGAATCATTTATGGATTCTATTTTTACAATATTATGCAATAAAAGGAAGAAAGCATACTTATACTTCAGAAGAAAATGTAAAATGTTACAAGAATTTGTATGAACAGAACCGTTATGGTCACATCAAGTCTTAAGAGGAAAATATAACATTATGCATAACAACAAGTAATAAAAAGAAGTCTCCAAGATCTTATTTTATTTATTTTTACTAACAGCTACCAGGAGCTATTTATCAGCTTTTAAATTACTTTTTTAAATCTTTCTACTGGCAATATTCACATCTTGAATATCTGATGTCTTTCTAACTTTTAGTCTGGAGATAAAAGAATGAAAAAGCTTCTGTATTTATGGATTACTTCATTTGATCCATCACAGCAGAAGTGCGATCTGAAGCAATCCTAACAACAGGACAAGAGAAGTCTTACAATGAAATGTTGATTACTTCATGAAATTACAGCAACAAAGTGTCAGTCTTGCTCTGAGTTTCATCCTGCTCTAATTTATCCATCTCAAATCACTCAGAGCAAACCCAGCCTTATCTTGAAGAGAAAAAAAATGTATGTTCTCCCAGGACTTAAAATTTGGCAGTGGTGTAGGATAGGCAGAGGGGTTAGATTTCAGCACTTATCACAAGATGCCCATTTTCCTGACTGTTGAAAGTTTGTTATATTTACCATAGTAGATGTTCGAGGTTAATATGAGGCTTTTTACTGGACTGGGAAACACTCTTTCTGGAGTTCAAAAGGAGCTACTGGAAGCTCTCACTGAAACAGTGATGCTCAAATCCTGGTTTAAAGGCAAAGCTGGCTGCAGGTCACATTTATTTTCTTTGTTACATAAGGTCTGTCTGAAGGACATTGTGCTTACAATGCTCCTTTGGAATCAGAAAGCGGCAGCATCATGACCACTATTAGAAGACATAATATAGATTTTTTTTTCCCCTTCTTTGCAGAATAGACACGTTTATTCTTCAAGAATAATGTGGGCAATTCCACACACTAGCAATGCCCTTGGATTTCTGCAGTTTTTTTGTGGTGGTCTACATATGAAACACACCATGCGCAGAAGTAGATGAAGTTTTGATCAAAGATGAATTTTGAAAGTGGCTAAAAGGAATCAAATGTAAATTCTGCCCTTAATATCTTTTTTAAAAAGAACATCAAAACCTCAATAAAAGCATTGGTTTGAACATGCTATTTATATGCATTCTTATTGGATACAATGTATTTAAAAGAAAATACATTATGTCTAAATGAGAACTCATAAAACTCTCCTAACTGGAATTCTACGGTTTTGCTGTCTGCAGTTTATTTCACAATCATCTATTTTTTACATATGCTGCTCAGATAGTTTGTACATGAACCTCTGTTTCACATGTGGCTTACCAGAATGCCTGATATAGTTAATTTTATATATATATATATATATATATATATATATATATATATATATATATTTATATGTTAGAAGAAAAACAAATTAAACAAAACGTGGTAATTATGACAATGTTGTTCCAGGGAGATATTTATTAGAATCCTTCTGCAATTTCTTAACAATGCATGCTGCTGCACCACTGTTGAGCCCTCTGACTGCATGTTCTTTGAAAACTCCTGCAGCCCTGTTATAATATCTAATAATATAAAAAGTTCCCTGTTTTTCTCATAGAACCTAGATATGCAGGTTCCAGAACTTCAGTTGCTCAGCCCCAACATACGTCAGAGCATGGAAGTCACCTGAAACTAAGGTAAATTTTATATCAGAACTTTTGACAGCAAGAGAATCAAGTGAACAGAACTCTTCAACATACACAGTGGTTTCTGAATCCTGCACCAGCACTCACCCTCAGACAAGGGAGACATGACTGGTTTCATGGAGTTGCCTTTAACATCTGTATTACCTAATGAATAGGAACAGGAAGTGAATGAACCAGGCAAGATAATCCAGTTGAGTATTTAGAAAAAAGGAAGCAGGGTAAGATATGGCTGTTTTACCACTGACCTGGGGATTGAGTGGATTTCCTTACTCTAGGGCTCAGATGCATGCACTGGCTATATCTTAACTTTGCTGGTGTGAGATCTTGCTGGGTATTCTTCCCTTTGCTCACATTACTCTTCTCCATTACTGTGATTTGTTTTCTAAAAGCAGAAGTCTTGAGCCCATAAGCAGAGGGAGCTGCTGCATGCTTTACCCAGTCTGGGTGGCCATGGGGGTCAAGAGTGGAAGAGCCATTCTATGAATGTTTCTTTACAGTCTTGACACAACCAGCCTAACAGACCCAATATAACCTATGAACCCTCATGACTTAGGCCTTTATAAATAGAGACAACTAGAGAAACATTTTAAGTGTAGCTTGGTGCCAGGATAAGATTTTGGTTTATCAAGATTTTATAATTAATCAATAGGTAGCCAGTCAATGGTACCAACCCAGCATGTATGGAAGGAAAGTACTTATTAACTGATCCCTCAAACTGCAGAACTAGAATCTCATCCACCTCATCTACAAGGAACTTCTGGACAAGCTCAAACCTAAAAAGGAAGTCTACAGAGGGTGGAAGCCTGGGAGGAATACAGAGAAAATGTCTGGATACCCAGGGATCAAGTTAGGAAAGACAGAGCTCTGACAGAATTAAATATGGCCAGGGACATCAAGACAAAAAAAGCTTTCACAGGTACATCGATGATAAAAGGAAGACTAGGGAAAATGTGGGCCCCCTCCAGAAAGAAAAGGGAGTCTTAGTTACCTGGGATATGGAGAAGGCTGAGGTACTCAATAACTTTTTTGCCTCAGTCTTCACTGGCAAGAGCTCCAGTCACACCACCCAGACATGGAAGGTAAAGGCAAGGACTGGAAGAACAAAGAACTGTCCACTGTAGGAGAAGATTGGGTTCAAGACGATCTAAGGAACCTAAGGTGCACAAATCCATGAGACGTGATGAGATGTAACTGTGGATCGTGAGGGAACTGGCAGGTGAAGTGGCTAAGCAATTGTCCTTCATATTTGAGAAGTCATGGCACTCCAGCAAAGTTCCTGGTGACTGGAAAAGGGGTAACATAACCTCAATTTTTAACCAGGGGAATAAAGAAGACTGAGGGAACTACAGGTCAGTCAGTCTCACATATGTGCCTAGAAATATGGAGCAGATCCTTCTGAAAGCTATGCTAGGGCACATGGAAAATAAGGACATGACTGGTGACAGCCAACATGGCTTCACTAAGGTCAAATCATCCCTGACAAATGTGGTGGCCTTCTACAATGGGGTTACGGTGCTGGTGGACAAGGGAAGACAACATCTATGTGGACTTGTGCAAAGTATTTGACACTGTCCTGTAGAACACCCTTGTCTCTAAATTGGAGAGACATGGATTTGAATGGATGGACCACTCGGTGGATAAAGTGGATAAGACCAGAGGAGGCCACAAAGATGATCATGGTGCTGGCCCACCTTCCTTATGACGACAGGCTGAGAGAGTTGGGGTTGTTCAGCCTGGAGAAGAGAGGACTCCGGGACACCTTCTAGTGGCCTTCCAGTACTTAAAGGGGGCTACAGGAAAGATGGGGAGGGGACCTCTATATAAAGGGAGTGTAGTTTTAGGACAAGGGGTAGCAGTTTTAAACTGAAAGAGGGAAGATTTAGATTAGATATCAGGAAGAAATTCTTTACTGTGAGGGTGTCAAGACACTGGACCAGGTTGCCCAGAGAAGCTGTGGCTGCCCCCTCACTGGAAATGTTCAAGGCCAGTTTGGAGAGGGCTTTGACAAACCTGATCTAGAGGAAGGTGTCCCTGCCCATGGCAGATGAGTTGGCACTAGATGATCTTTAAGGTCCCTTCCAACCCAAAACATTCTATGATTCTATGGGTTTTTTTCTCTCTCTCAGTTTGCATCTTCAAGTCTGTCTCTGATGTCAGTGCCCTGAGTGCACTAATAGGCTCTATAGCATCTTCCCTTCCTTGCTGGGCTTTAACTGATCTGATCTGGTGAGGCTGTGTGGCTCTGCATCAGGCAACTGTGGAAAGATCTCTTTCAGAAAAATGTGAGAAGCACTCAAGAGTCACACCTTAAACTCCCCTTCCCTTGAAGAGGAGATCACTCTTGCTATTCTTGACGCTTGAGGGAAAAAAAAATAATCTTGAAATGTAACTTAATTTCCTGTGCTAGGATGTGTATGTTCCTCCATGGCCTAATGAGTAGTTTTCTAAGAAAGATTTATAGTATCAGTCTCTGGCTGTTTTTTATTCAAGTAATTTTTAAGTTTTATCCAGATATTTTCATACTGGATTTGTACATTCAGGGAATCTATTTCCATTATAATGTATTCAAATTTCTCTATGACTATGATTTATACATAAAACAGGTTTCCAAAAAATTCTGCCAATCTGAGGTATTGATTCATCATCAAGTGACAGCCTTAGAGTTCTGAGCCACATGAAAAATCAAGTTCAGCATTTTTTTTCCCCTAATCAAACATCAGATACAGAAATTTCAAGTGAAGATAGAATTTTAATTTTTTTTTCTGAAAGGGAGCTAGACTATTTTGTTCAACATTTTTTATAAGAACGTGATGATTTCACTGTACATAAAAGTGAAAACAGTATTGAAATGTTTACAATTGGAATTTTTAAAGGCTCTGTCATGGAAAATAAAGTGGTTAGCTGCTTTCTGCTACATTTAAATTTAGGTCAAAAATCTTTCCAAATATCAAGGAGGTCTTTCACTTCTCAGCTGTCTGTCTGAGCCTTCTTTTACTAGGCTCTTTTTTAGCTAGCCAGTATAAGAAAGCCTCAAAGATAAGGAAAAAAAAAACCAAAACAAAACAAAAAACACAAAAGCCACCAACAACAAAAATCAAACCCAATAAAGACCATTCTAACGGTATCAGAAAATATATCTGCTGTCATTATGAACCAAATGTGATATTCTTCCTTAACTGTAATTTGTGTTACAAAGGAATGAGAGCACGAAGAAAGACATACAAAAACCCCACATAGACTTAAATATCCAGCTGTTGCACAACTTCAGACATTAATATAGGTGGATTATGTTATAAAACTGAAACAGCAATTAAATGTTGAAAAAAAATCCTATTCACAATTGAAACTTCTCATATCTTAGGAGCAGAGAAGAATTTTCATTCCCTTAACTGTAAAGCATGCTTATGAGTATGTCAGTTGAAGAGATGAAGATTACATTTAGGGCAAACCACAAAAATTTGCATCTGTAAAAAAATTGTAGCTGCAGAATAAGAATTTATTAACTTGAATGTTTGGTACCTTGATTTTATGGGTAATAGTTTTAAAATAGGATCATGTTCACAGACTAGAAAAATCATAAAGTCAAGATACATCCTCTATTAACTTTCTTTGTCCTAATAAAGTAGGGTGGTTTGCCTCTTCTTGAAGGGCAAGTGCTCTAGCCCTAACTAGGGGTGGGTTGACCTTGGCTGTCTGCTGGATGTCCACCCCAGCTGCTCTCTCACTCTCCTTCCTCAACAGGAGAAAATAAGATGGAAAAACTTGTGGGTCGAGATAAAGACAAGAAGATCACTTGTCAGTTACCATCACAGTCAAAACAGACTTGACCCGAGGAAAATCAATTTATTGCTAATTAAATGGATTTGAATGGTGAGAAACAAAGACATAAATTAAAACAATTTTCCCTCACCCCCACACCCCTTTTCTCTCAGGCTTAACTTCACTCCTTACGTCCCCACTCCTCTACCTTGTCAGCCCTGAACAGCACAGGAGTGGTAGGGAATGGGGAATTACAGTCAGCCCATAACAGTACCTCCTTACACTTTCCCCCTGCTCCAGCATGGGTTCTCTTCATGGGCTGTAGTCCTTCAGGGTGAACCTGCTCCAGTGTGGAATCCCATATAGGCTGCAGTGAAATATCTGTTCCACCACAGTCTCTCCATAGGCTTCAAGGGCTGCTCCAGAACCTGAAGCACCTGAAGAACCTCCTTCGCCTCCTTCTTCTCTGACCCTGGTGTTCACAGGACTATTTCTCAGGGTTTTTTTTTCATACTCCTCATTGCGTGTGCAGTGGTTTTGCTCTTTCTTAAACATGTCTTCACAGAGGTGCCTCCAGTTTGGCTGATGGGCTCAGCTGTGTCCTGCAGTGAGTCCACTGGACCTGTCTGGACCCAGCAATGTCCAGCATGGGGCAGCCCCGACATCTCCTCACAGAAGCCCCCTGCAGCCCTCCCCACTGCCAGCACCTGGACATCAGTGGACATGGACACCATGTGCAGAGGCCTTCCACTAAACTCATTCCAGTTTGTTGGTGCCTTTGCTGTATTGAGAGCAGGCCTAAACCTATAGATATCTCATTCCCACCTTCTTTCCAATAAACTTTTGTTTTTCACCAATTTTCCTACAGTTTTTTTATTTTTCTGTGATAATGATCAGGATGAATGAATATGCTGAAGACCGGGTACAGGCACATTTTGGGTAGGAAGTGGACTTTAACCATCCTTTTTAGCACCAGCCAGCTCATATGCCTGTACCACAGCACACGGTGGCTATCAGGCTGCTTTGCAGCCCTCAGCTGGGATGATGGCTTAGCAAGTCCCAAGAAATACTTACAATGCAAGGAAGTTTTTGTCCCCACTGCTAAATACAAACTAACTAGCCTCTCAGCTACCACATGTCTGATGTAGTGGATACATGACAGCCTGTTCAAAAAGTTTTGTGACACAGATAGAAGTATTGCCTAAGTAATTCTACAAATATGTAGGAAGAAATTATCTTAAGCTTCAATTAAACACCCTGTTCATGTTTACAAGAATAAATCAGGACTATATGCAAAAAAATTCTACTAATATCAAGACCAATCCCATAGCAGTTTACTAGTATTTATTTACTCAGTAAAACAACCTTTCTTTGACTTCAACAAAAGTCTTTCCAGGGTGGAGATTAAGGACTGTGAGACTTCATACTACAATGGAAATAAGTTTACAGCATTTTTACTGAATCTAATGACACAACAGGGAAGCCCTCAAAATCCTGAACATATTAATAAACTACTTCTTAAAAGGCCATATTCTCACAGTGACCAAAAAGATCATTCTGAGCTGTTTTACTGAGACTGAGCTGTTCCAAAACCACAAGACAAAGCCCATAATTCTCTTTCATTTTTGAAAACTGACAGAAAATATATCAGCTGTGAGGTTGTTTTTAACCCTCACATCATTCCACTTTACAGCACTGACAACCAAGATGTTTATAGTGCTATTAATATCAAACCTGCATATGTGGAGTGACTTGGGTGTTGTTTTGATCCAAATTCTGTGGAAACAAATGTGCTGAGAGCAGGAAAAATGAAATTGGAATTAAGATGCAACTTTTTAATGTTGAGAATAACTAAACCTTAGAACAAAATGATTAAGCATGCAATGTGTCCTGCAACACTAGGAATTCTTGGTTTGAGAATGGATTTCTTTTTAAAACTAGTTTAAAGCTCAGCCATGTGTTATTTGACTTGATAAAGTTAATTTACAAACAAGGGAAAAACAGTTCTTTTCACCTCAGAAATTACTAGGTGAAAATATATGACTTATTTTATAGTGACTGGTGAAAATAAGAATGGTTACTTCTCACCTTAAGGAGACAAAACATGATAGTTGCAACTGAAACAGCTGCAGGTGATTAACTGTAAATAATTGCCAACTTTTTGGCAGTCTTAACAAGGACAGCAGGAATGATAAATATCTCTTTATCATATCATTAATTATTGTTCCTATTGTTATTGCTACATATAGTTTGAATCTCTGTGCTGAACTTCACACTGTGCTAGACATAAAAAAAAAAAAAAAAAAAAAAAAAAAATACATACTCCTTAACTTTGGGAGTCAGCGATCCAAAAATAATCCACTCACGGAAATGTTTCTGTCAGGTGAGAGCATTAGTAGTTGTTGGTGGACACCTATTCTCCACCAGTTCTAAACTGGATCAAATGGGTAATGAAGAGACTTCACTCTGCCAGACTGATGGTCTGGCACTTTTCATGAGCATTAAAATCACATGCAGATACTGCTAATATTTAGAAAGCATGAGACAACTTGGTTTAAAAAATCTGTAATGGTCTTTTCTGAAATGTTGTTCTGGCAGAGTTGTGATGGGAAAAAAGAGAGGAATTTGAGGACTACTCTTGTGAATTTTGTTCTGTGTCAGGAACATAAAAAATAGTAATTTTCCAGGTATTCAACTTCTGCTTTGGTCTTTTCATGCTACACTATTAAAGGATGCAATATTTTCCTTTAAGATTTTACTGTCTTTTTTCATCACGTCTTTCTGTTTTTCATTCAGTTTTTCTGTGAATCTTCTGTGAAGTTAATTTGTTGAAATTTGTTCTGAATAGGCAGAGGTATAGGTATAGAGGGAATCTAGGAATACAAACAGATTGAAAAGGTTTCCATAAGAAAACTTGAAATATCAAAAAAGACTAATGTTTTCATTTAACTTGGCTGTGAGTCTACATTTCTACCTCCTTTGTCTTTCCAGTTCTACCTACTACTAACTGCTAGAAGTAAATAAAATAATATTGATAACAATTGTTTTAGGTCAGGGAGGGCTCTACAAGTGCATACATTTAAATGTTGAAAATACATGACATAATATGGCTCAAATTATTTGCTCTTATTCAACAAGTGCTTCCCAGTTACAAAGAAATTTTGGTGCCATCTTTCTCTTCATAGTAATAGACGGGAAAAATCTCCAATCATAAGATATACTAATACTTTCTTTTAGCAAATTAACATATACTATGAGAATTATTCTGCCTTTGCTTTTACACCTTATCAAACACAGTTACATAACTACATTGTACAACTAAGGCAGAAAAATGCTATAGGTTTCATGTGGTAAGATTTTATATGCATCTCTTACCAGCATGAGACAAAAAATATGCGGGATTTGTTTTCATTATAGATACCCAAATAAACCAAATTAAGGTATTAATGGTGGTACTGAGGGAACTGATGGATTATTAGAATGTATTTGTCCTTCTTTGCCCTTGATACCACTGCCAGAATAAATCAACAGGATTTCAATATTCAAAAAGCAGGGTAAGAATTGAAAACTGAACAGCTTTTGTCAGTTCAATTATTCATCTATTCGGTATAAAGAATGGAACAATCTTTAAACAAGTATTTTTTCCCTTAGATTAAATTTTATATGGAATGAAAATGGGCTTCTTAAAGACCCATTACAGCATAACAATGCCTTAGAAACAAGGCTGTACTGGTTTGTAATGTATTGAGTATGACATATTTGGTTGTATAGCATAAGGCTGCATTCCTAGTGGTCCTATTTGATATGATTGTCCCTTTTGTATTAATTTATCAAGGTCTTTGAGGTTAAGTTCAAGGAGATCACACGGGGAATTATGCAGTCTTGTAAAGAGGTTTTGTGTTGATTTTGTGAGAAGCTGAGAAACAAAGCGCAGCATTCACTGGCAGGAGAGAGGCAGTATGAATTTGAATGATGCAAGACCCAAAAATACACAAGAGGGAGATTTTCAGAACATGAAATTTTATAAAAAGGTGCATGAGCAGCTGTGGAAAGAGTCAAGGAAGCACAAGAATGACCCACAAACATAAGCAAGGAAGAACATGTCATTATTGCGTGTGTCTGTGCCTTCATTAGTGAAATTAGTTCAGACAGTGCTGCAGTTTGCTCAAAAAAGCTTCTAGCCTGAGCTTACAGCACCCTTTGCAAAAAAGTGAGAAGTACAGTCAAATCAGACTGAAATGCAATACTGTCTCTACATTACCAAGCCAAAGAAAATGATCAGCTGTAAAGAAATCAAATCCAAGAACTATCTCTCTCCTCCACAGATACACGCCCTAAGCATATTTTTATCTTTCACAAAGTGTAAGCATTTGATCATGTCCTACAGATCAGGAAATATTAAGAAGCAATTTGCTCATAATGAAAATGAATGCAAATCAGTCCACTAGAGTAAAATTACTTTGTAGAGGTGGGGTGGGAGAGAATTTGCCTTCATCTAGGAAAAAAGCTCTGTGTGGAGCCTTAATTGTGTATTTCTCTTCCTCAGACTGCTCGAGTTTGCAGTTCAAAAGGGGTGGCGCTGCATCCCACACTGCCTCTCCTGCAATCTGTTCATGCAAGGACCGTCCATCTGCTAGGTTTAAACAGACCTCCAGTTGCTTATGTGTTTGTTCACAGATGTAGGTAGGAGGTTTAACTGCAGCTTTCTAAAACTCGAATCCAAGATTATAAGACACATTTGCAAACATACTTGCATATAGCAGAGTCTTATCTGTTTGCTGGGAAGTGCTCTATTGTTTGACTTGCAAATCAGTTCCATTTAAATTGAAACATGGTAGTGATACTTACACATACAAAATTAAATTTGCACAATATCATTTCAATTTAGTCAAGAACTGTAAAATACACAATGACAGAAAACATTAAAGACAGCATCCATGAAATTATTGTATATGAAATTGCATTTATTTGATAGGATAAAGGTCTGCAAGGGGAGTTCTTTTCAAAGAAAACTGTTTCTTAAACTGTGGAAAGTGCAGCACTTGAAAACAACATTATAATTCCAGTTGATTCCCAAGGGTCCTCTACAAGTAAATCAATTTCTTTATTTTTAACAATGGACTGAATTTGTCTCTTTATAAGAAAATTACAGACTGCTGCAAGAGTTTGATTGCAGCTGGAAGTCCTTTCTAATTCTTTCAGTCTTTCCTCAGGAATCTCCCTTTCTCCTGAAATTCTTGATATTGGAAAGTCAGTGTGGAATACAGCAGAGATGGTACAGAACAAAATGCACCAACACATGACTATCTTGTTTTGGCAGAAAGACACTTTGTAGGAAGATGTTACTATGATATTTAACAAAATATAAAGTGGGTCTTTCTTCCTACTCTACCAGTTGCAATAGATCATTAAATTACAGTCCACAAACAAAATTTCAGTTCACTTGCAATTGAAATTTTGTGGGACATGACTAATATTATTATTGCTGGGGTTTATGGTTTTATTATTTGACACCCTCTATAAACACAATTTGGTTTGGAAAAAAATACTTGATCAGTGAATCACAAGTGATGTGTGTACATATGGATGATTTCACTTTTATCCTAAACATATGTTTTGATATAAGACTAAGGGAAAAATTCCTCACTATATAATGAAAAAGCAGATTCTCATTCTCCGTGTAGTTTTTCATCACATCCAGAGTGGTTCAGCTGCTGAGCTGCAGAACAAGTCCAACCTGTCCAACATCTCTTGAGCACAGTTATGCTCCCAGACACTATTCTGCAAGATAATGGAAACACAACTGAGAAAGGATTCTGTCAAGTCCCTGGGCAAGCTGGACCAATTTTGTCAGTCCATTTAAGTATACCAGTTACAAGATAAATGTTAGATTCTGTTAACAGTTTTAGAGAGTATTCCAGATAGCACTGATTCTACTTTACATCTTAAATTTTTTACTGATATAATTTCTTCATGTGAGTGAAGTTAAACAAGGCTTTAGATCCCAACCTTGTTAGATACTGAGTTACCTGAGAAGTGAGTAATTTCAGATCTTACTGATTTAGTAGCATCTGGATGATATGCAGGTAGGAGGAGCAGAATACGTGTAAGATTTCTTTATAGTTGTTGTCCATCAACAGATATCTCTGGGAACATCCTGGAAGTTTAGCTATTGACATTTCATAGAATGATAGAATGGTTTGGGTCAGAAGGGACCATTAGAGATCATCTAGTTCAACCCCCCTGCAATGAGCAGGGACATCTTCAACTAGATCAGGTTGCTCAGAGCCTTGTCCAACCTGGCCTTGAGTGCTTCCAGGGATGGGGCATCTATCACCTCTCTGGGCAACCTGTTCCAGTGTTCTGCCACCCCCACTGTAAAAAATTTCTTCCTTATATCTTGTCTGAATCTATCTTCTTTTAGTTTAAAACCATTATCCCTTGCCCTATTGCTTCCAGCCTTATTGAAAAGTCTGTCCCTAGTCCTATTGCTACTAGCCCTATTAAAAAGTCTGTCCTCATCTTCCTGAAGCCTTCTCTTCTCCAGGCTGAACAACCCCAACTCTATCAGCCCTTCCCCATAGGAGAGTTGTGTCATTCCACTGATCATTTTTGTGGCTCTTATGCACCTGGCCTTGTTGAACCATATGAAGTTCACATGAGTCCACCTCTCAAGATTGTCCAGATCCCTCTAAATGGCATTCTGTCCCCTAAGCTAGTCAACTGCACCACTCAGTTTGCCTTCATCTGCAAATTTTCTGAGGGTGTACTCAATCCCACTGTCTATGTCACCAATGAAGATATTAAACAATACTGGTCCCAGTACGGACCCCTGAGGAACACTGTTCATCACCAGTCTCAGATTCCCTGCCTGTGTGTAAATGTGTATATGTTTGTCAGAGCAATTTTCTCAACAGTATTGCATCTTACGAGATCCCATATTCATCAGCTGCCCAACACCTGTCTGAGAAAAGACAGAAAAGTTTTGATTGTTAAATTGTTCTACTTGGTTATTGTCAATATTTTGAGATTTGAGAAAATGCTAATTTACCATGTACTTTAAAACAAACAAATCCACTGAACTTCCCAAATGTGTACCATTAAAATTAATAAATATTCTCGTCAGGTTTACAATGTAGATATTTGGGTTGAAATATCAGTAACTGCTGAAAGCCTGTTCAGACCAATGATGTTATTTTTGCTGTCATTAGAAAGAAATATAGGGCATAAATAACCAACAGAAACAAGATATTTTTGGTTTTAAATGTTTGAGAAACAAATACAAAAGAAAGACACTTTTTTTTTCTCTTTGATTCAGCTTCTTTTCTCTACAGATTTTTTCTTTTGTTTAAATTCTCTCACCTTCATTATGAGTCATCTCAAAATCCTTTACTGTTGTTATTTTCTTCTCCCTTTTCTTCTCTCCAATAAATTATTTTTTTTCTTCCAGCCCCTTTTTACTTAATCTGTTTTGTTTCAAACTTTCCTTGAAGAACATCCCTTTCTGATTCAGGTCTTATTCTTCCTCTTCTCATTTCTTTTCCTGCCTAAAAAAGCCTCTGTTATCTATACTGCTCATACCATTGTGGCCTGAAAAAATGTTGGATCAGGCAACTGCTTTCACCGTTTCTTTCCTGTTGTCTTAACTTTCCTTGTCTGTCCCTAGTTGTGATGGAGTAGAGGCACTAAGAATGCAAACCATTTCTAATGTGGGGTAATGAGAAGATGAATCTTGTTCAGCTCAGCAGTCACTAAACACCATGGTAGATGAATAAAGGAACTGCAGCAAAAAACACTGCTTCCTGCCTAACAGTCCTGTTTCCACATAAGGACTCAAGCAGGTCTTTGAGACAGCCTAATGTCAGAAACAAAATATATAATGTGTGCTGAACCTACTGATAAAGAAGATACTTTGGAACTCATCTTTTATTACTAGCTCAAAGTTTGCTTCTCTTTTAGATGATGCTTGAAAGCTTGTTTATATTCCCAGCTACAACCACAGTAAAAGTTATCTTGCTTCTCTCTACGGACCTTGACTTTGTCGTTATCTCATTCCTTCTTTGTTTTGGTATCTCAGACTGCCACTGTACAGTGAGTTAAAGGTTATACAATCACTGTAACCTGTTGGACCTCAAAAGAAAAACAAATTTTAAAAATATTAACTATAAAATGCACTGAAGGACCAGTGGACCAATCTGGTGGTGTAGTAGCCCTCATTTATGTGGAGTTTATCCAGTCTCGCTTCTTCAGTGTGCAGATACAGTTCATCTTAGGGTAAAACACATTTACCATAATGGTGTGGGGGTAACAGAGACCCCATGAGAGTCTTTCAGGTATGAAGAATGAGGAGTCAGTGAGCACACATTAAGGTCCA
Source organism: Athene noctua (assembly GCF_965140245.1). Taxonomy (NCBI): domain Eukaryota; kingdom Metazoa; phylum Chordata; class Aves; order Strigiformes; family Strigidae; genus Athene; species Athene noctua. The sequence continues at coordinate 29,099,766 of NC_134038.1, read as the reverse complement.
GAGCTAAACACTGGTAACAAAAACCAGTAATAATGATTTAAGTGTTAAAGCTGAAGAAAAAGCTGGGAAGGAAAACAAGGGTTGAAATACCAGTCTTAAATATTTTGTAGCATATGCTATAACTATTTCTGCAATATACATGACCAGACACCACTCAATGGCCCCTCTAAAAAGCAAATAAATACATGAAGTAAAGAAAAAAATGTAATAAGAAACACTTTAGTTTGCTCACTCATTAGTACAATTTAAAAGGAAAATTTTGTAGCTTTTAGGCTGATAAAAATTCATATTAAAAATGTACATAAAGATGATAATACTACATAATTTCAGATTATCATTTCTAATCATTAGCTTTTAGAGTTGCAGGGATACACATGGTGGTCCAGAATGTTTAGAAGAATAAGCTGACAGCTATTATAGGAGGTAAGTTCATATGATTCTTTTTTTAACTAACAAACAAAATTAGCTTCTGAAATGTAAATTTGACAAATAGACCATTGTAAGGTGCTTACAATGAGTGGGGAAAATCAGGCACATAAAAGACACTTTTTATTTGTAGCTCAAAACCCAGCATCTGCCCAATTATCTTCAGGAACAAATCTGAAAAGACTAAAGCAGCTCAGGATGCACAAGCTAACTCAATAGCTGTGGGATTCATAATGTGTTTCAGCAAACTATTAATTTTTATACATATGTCAAGAGTTAATTTTCCTGTCACTCTCAAGAAATTATTTTTTTATATCAGTTTTTATTTCCACTACCATAGACCCCAGTAATTCCAGTTAAAAATCAGGAATCTCTGTGCTGGGTGCTGTACATGAAAGAGAAAGACAGCGAGTACTTCTGTTTTATGAGAGGAAACTCAAGGATACCAACAAGGGAAGACAAAGAAGCCATTAAATAATGATGTTCAATAGGGTATGCAATAGGGGAGAGCAATCTGAGGCATCTTTGTCATCAACAGCTTCTGCAAACCTCTCAGCCATGGTAAGTTCTATGCAGGGATGAGAGGAAGGTTACATGGTACCTGCATGAGCTCTTTTAAAGCCTGTATAGCACTGTGGGAAAAAGCAGAAAGTCATGGTTTGAAAATCAAAGAGAGTGACAGAATGTTACTGTGGGTTACACAGACACAAAACTCAGCCTCTCAGGATCTCAAGATGAAGAAGTAAGGCTCAAGGTAAAGAGACTGAAAAAAACTACAAAATGAAGGCAAATATCTTCTGATGTAATGAAGAAGTGTGAACTTTATGAATTTGAGGAGTGGGGCCATGTGCTCAGTTATAGGACAAATACAAAAATACCTATGCAACATCATTCTGGAAAAATCAGTAAAAAATATGTTGTAAGGGTCAGTGAATAAAAAAGACCTTTCAGTCATTTAAATACAGGATAAGTATCTGGGAAATTTAAGTTAAGATGGGACTGTCTGTTACATCAATTATGCAGATAAAGTCTGCAAGACATGGACACAACATGGACATGAGAAACTGGACTTTGTGTCTAGATGTCTGGGTTAAAATAATTGGTCTTTTTCAGCCTTGAGAAAAGAAGGCTTAGGAGAGACCTTATCACCATGTCCTGATATTTAAAGGGTGGCTACAAAGAAAATGAAGACTCCCTTTTTACAGGAGTCACATAGAAAATACAAGAGGTAATGAGTACAAATAACTCCTGGGGAGATTCTGATAGGACACAGGAGGACAATTCTTCACAATGAGAACGATCAGCCATTGGAATAATCTTCCCAGGTAAGCGGTGGATTCCCCAACATTGGACACTTTTAAGATTCAGCTGTACAGGGTGCTGGGTCTTCTTGTCTAGACCGTGCTTTTGCCAAGAAAGTTTTATCCTTGAGGTCCCTTCCAACCTGATATTCTATGATTCTACAAGAAAATAGCCATAGTCTGATCTGGTATATGTGATTATAGAGCAGAATGTGTCTAATTTAAAATGAAGTTTTTTTTAATAGTCCATATTAAGTTCTTTTGGCATTTCAATATCAAGTCAGTAAGCATAGTAAAAATGGGACTGTCATGACTGCAAGGTTACAGATGTGCTCAGCCAATATACAGTGAGTATATGCACAGTACATATGAGAATAGAATGAGTCAGAGCTGTCTAGCTCAATGGTTAGAAACAACACAGCATAATGGATAACTTTTTCACTTGTCATTATTCACAGGAAAAAAACTTTGCCAAGTTATCAGGCTAAGATTCTGACCAGAAACAAAACAAAAGCATGAAACTGCTGTGTCCCTGGTTACTACTCCATGGTTGCGGTTCCACATACTCGACTGTGATGGTCAATGCCTATCTGCACCTCTAAAGCATTCCCAGGCCTGATTTTCCTTCTTTTCACCATATACAGCATGCTTCTGATCTGTTGCTGTGAATCCTTTCCTTCCATCATGTGCTGATACCACGAGCACAGGGCAGATGTCCTTTCTGGGGCCACAGGTGGGCTCTCCTGCCTCTATCACCTCAGCCACGGGAAAGCAGGATGCCGTGAGAGGGTTTCTGCTAGGAAACAGAATTTTAAGCAAGTACTTCTGTAACACTTATATTTGTACCTCTCTGAGAAAAGTCTTAATTTGATTGCAAACTGTAAAACCAACTGTCTTTAATTCAGGTTTGCAATGATGATGATTGTGATCCGGGTATCTTTATCAAGAAGGACTTTCAAAACCACTTTTGGAACTCACTTCTTAAAATTTCTATGTCTGCTATGTTTGGCCCTTTTTCAGTGCAGATTTCCACCACCTTCACAAGGCATTTGCTAGTAATGATAGATTAATCGTGGCAGGAAGACTAACATGGGAATAGGTGGCGACACGTTTGCTTTCAGTTTTTTCCACTCAACAGTAGTGAGACATCCTCTGAATTTTAGAGCTCGCCAATCACCAAGGCCTGTGGAATAAACTATCGTGTTGCTTTTTTTAATCTCTGAATTGCCAGGATCCTTGTGAATGTTGGAAGATAGAAATGAAAACTGTGCAGATGACCTTTTCTGTATCATTCAGATCCTGAGCAACCTTTATATTGTAAGTGTACTCCTGGCTCTAGACTATGCACCTGTTGGAGTCAGCGTATGACTGGCTCTACCAAAGAAAAAGGAGATACTTCATTTTTCAAAGTAACCCATGTTTTAACTATCAAAGCTTGGTCAACGGACCACCAACATCACACATCTTATATCTACTCTCCACTTACATAAAATATTTATAAGAATATTAGAGACAAGAACTTAAGAAGAAAAGCTTTATTTAATCGTTTTTTAAAAATATTAACAACAGCTGGTCTACAATGAGCTTTGTGCTCCAGTATTAGTTGCAGGATCCTTGTTGTAAATCTTAAGTGAAGAGAGTGATGTGTAAGAGAGTGAGTTGTCAGCAGGCTGAGTACACTAGATATAACTCTTCTTCTTCCTCATTAGGAGCTCCTAGTCTGTACTTAACCTCTAGAATTTAAGAACTCATTACAATTAAAAGGGCAAATTCAGATTTCTTATTGCTATCTATGAAATCCCACCAATTCTATTTAATACAAGAGGTATTTTAGTAGGCATACACATTTGACAACAACCTTAATTAAAAATTTTACAATAAAATTAATAACCACAAACCGTTCCCTTTAAGTGAAAAGTAAGTAGTTTTCACTCAGCTATCAAAAAAACACAGAAATTATCTTTACAGACAGCTCTGTGGTTATTTATTTCTCCTTTAACATTTTGAAATCAAAGCATTTTATAAATATATAATTTATAGAACAGTATTTCACTTTTCCTAGAGGGCCTCCACACTGGAACAGCTGTCTACCAAACATTACCTGCATATTTTACTACCAAATTTCAAATGTTAATATGCATACCCAATTACCATACAATGTCTGTTTCAGCATTTAATAACCAGTTCTATGAAACCATTTATTACCTCAGTATTTCTATTGTTTGTTTGATATGCTTTATCACACCAGAAAATACATAAGAAATTATAATATTGAGGTATAAATTGTACATATCCCCAAATAAGTAATCACTTAAAAATAAAGGAACAAATAAATATTCATTTTTGTATTAAAGTAGTGACAATTTCAGCAACAGAACTCTTGCCTGAAGTCATTACAGATCTGCTTAACAGCAACAAAACAAATATGAAAATGAGGAACCTATCATCTGTCCCTTCTCACCCTGTGAAGTAATTGAATTCCTACAGAAACATCAAAGGAAGAAAAGATTAGAAAGTTGGTACAGAAATATCTTTCTTCCAAACCCTTTCTAAATGCAGCTTTATAAATATATAATCATTTTTTGGGGGGAAAACTTTAACTCAGTAATATTACCAGCAATATTCCCTAACAAACTTCCAGTAGAGCAATTAGAAACTATCAAAGTCCATGCCATGTCCCCTCCCATTCCCACATTCTGCATGTCTATTGGATGACAATAGTCTATTTCAGACAACAGCTAACAAACTGTAGATCAAGAAGTAAGAAAACTCTACAGTCATCAAAGTCCTAGTTTCAAACTTTTCTTAGCTGCAAACAATAGAGCCTTTATATTATCAACAACTAGCACTTCTGGTTTAATAATTCATATTGAATCATGTCATCCTTAATTATTACAATTACATGCATTATTTTTTCCTAAAATGTCTGTGAGTAATTTATGTCTTTCTCAAATATTATTTATTTCAAGTTACCCAGAAAATAATGCCAAAGAGTCCCTGAACTGCAAATTGCAGCACTTAAATTATTTGATACTCAAATGCAGAGATTGGCAGCTTTAACTAGGATGCATTCATACAGCCCAACAATTATCTGGTTTTTAGGATGCAGAACTGTAATAGCTTCAGATTTATGGTTTGCTTACATGGTATCAAAAGTTTTAAATTCATTTTCAGACAGTGTGATTAAAAAAAAAAAAAATCACTTTTTTCAAGCTTCTGAGTTAACAAACTCATCACTTAGAATATTTGCAAACTCTGTATAGCAAGACACAGCAGGATCAGTTTTGAATTGTTCTTTTTCATTTCAAAAAATATTCACATTGAATGTCCTGATACATTTTTCTAAACATTCTAGTAAAAGTGGGATTTGTTGTCTTATTTTCTTTGACTTCTGCCTGCCTCCCTCCAAGGGGATTCTTGTTAAGATTAAAAAAAAAAAAAAAAAAAAAAAAAAAAAGGAATAATGAAGGAAATAACCTCCACTTTTACACCTATATGCAGACAATTTTCCATTCCTTCTATTCCCGTGTCAAGTGTAACATATTCTTGGCAATCAGATGTGCAGGTTTGTACAAAAAATCCACAGACAACTCTGGTAATTTGGCCTGATAGTTTCTCTGACTGTCAGTCAGCAGAGGGCATTATCTTTTACACCTAATATGAGTTGGCAACACATTTTACCATAATCTGCTCACACAGTCTGTCTCTTTCTGATGTTATCAGCACTTATTCCTGAGCATGTACAGGAGAAAGGTAATGGTTATGTCAGCATATATTGTTCAGTTAAAAAATAACGCTGGTATCACCTCTGTAAATGCTGCTTTTACTTAGTGGTGCTTGTTTGAACTAGACACTACTATAGCCTGATCTTGGCCATGAAATTGAAAATATATGTCTTCTTGAAATATTACCTGGTGAAAGGAACTTTCTTTTTGACAGTTTTGTCTTATTTCTTTTCATCAGAATCACATACTATTTCGCAGTCACTTCTTCAGACTCTTCCGTTGTTGTCAATTAGAGAGGGGAAAATGAAACTATGAATTGTTGGCCTTTTTCATTGCTCTGAGAACAAAAAGAAAACAAAGAAGATAATAGGGTGTCACTCAGCAACAAGGTGTATACATTCTGTTTCTTTTCCCATTATCCTATTAACTCCACAGTCATCTTCTCCAAATCTTCCTCATGACAGGATGACCTCTGTTGTTGATGTTAAGACAGCATATGTTAAAAAAATCAGGATTCTTCATCAATGTTTCATCTCATTCCCTACTGTGAGGAAACATTTTTTTTCCTTAAAGAAAAAAAATTATCGAAGATCCTGATTTTTCTGTTTTTCAAAATCAGCTATAAATAGTCCTATCTCCTCTGCAAGACAAGCCGCAACACTTAGCCCTAATAATGACTGACTGAGTTCTGAATGGAAAAGTTGGATTGTTGCATTTTAGGAAACGTCTCTCCATGAACTCAAATAAAACAGAAGCTGATTTTGTGTTTCAACAGTTTGTATATGGGTAAGATCCAGAAATTCATGTTGACCCAGATTAGCTGAAATAGGATTTGTCACAGTAATTTACAACAGACTAAGCATCTAAGAAGCTTTGTTCTTAAAAAGTGGCTATTGCTGATAAATACTAGCTTTTGTGAGAGGCAAAAGCCATGTCTGTTTACTTAAGCAAGAATAATACATTCTTTTTAATTTTTACTCTTTTTCACATAGAACACACACACAGATGTGGTATTGTGATTCACACATCATGAATGGAAACATAAGGAGAATTTCTTTTGTGGAATCTTCACCATGAGTGATGTTGGAGCCAAAAAGCATCACCCTCACTTACAAATTTAAAATTGAATATGCAGGGATGGCAGGTGGAATAAACTTTTTCATTTTTAAGCTAAACATATTTGAACTAGGAACTTAGAAAACATGACAGACATTGAACTTCAAATATCATTTTTGCAGAGACACATTTCATAGTGGGATCATTCTTTAATGTTTTTAATGTTTGCTTTCTCCATTTAGACTGTCTTGCAGCAACTGTAAACAGCTGTAACTCACGTTAATGTCAATAAAATCAGGCACTTCATTGTCCTTCCTGGATGGTTTGGGGATTATCTAAACAGGAAAGTTAGAGTGCCAGGCTGGGAATGTACTACACAGTAGCTGATCTACATAACTGTTCTCTACAGTGAACATTCTAGCTGCATCTTAAGTCAGATTTTTTGTGTGGTGTTTTCTTCTGTAGACGAAGACCTATCCAATTCACATTCAATGCACCCTGAAAAATGCTAACTGTTCTTCAAGTTGGTCAATCACAAAATTATTTATAAAATCATTAAAATACTGAAAATTATTCTCCCCTAACCCAGATTAAATTTTTTGGTTTATGGCAATATTAAATATTCTACAATATGTAATAGCTAGATGGAAGTAAGGAAAATATTCCTCAACATTTTTTCAAAGGATCTGTTTGGAGGGGGCAGAAATTGCCCATTGCTCATGTAGTCAGTGCCTCAAGGGATGTTCTTGGATTCAATCAACTACAGGGTCAAAAATGCTTCAAACATACTCATGTTTTGATTTTACTAGTACAGATCAGTTCTACACTTGTAAACAGGTCTGTGAAGAGAGTCTGACTACTGAATGTAAACACACAATTCTGCTGACTAACAGGCATGTTGGTTTTACTGAAGAATTTTAGTCTTTGAAGAATGTAATTTTTATTTCTGTCTGAAATACAGCTGCTCTATTCTGATTGTGTCAGGTTTCTTGTAAAAGCAAATTAAGGTCTCTGAAACCAAGTAAAATTGAATTGATAACATACAACAATCTAAGTCATTAATGTACTTGGAATCATCTTCTAGCAGTTTGTTAAGGACAATACACTTGTGTTTTGTACTTGTGAAATTAAGTCAATTACAATGATAAGAGATAAACTCTCTGAAAGAACATCCCTGTGCATTTTGACACAAAAACCACAAAACCAAAAAGTAACACATCTTTCATCAGCACTTGTGAACATGTAGGGACCTGTTCCATAGATGTACTGTCTTCTTCATGCAGATGTCTAAAATCTAGGAAAAACAAATATATCCCAAAATATATGACACCATACTGTAGACAGATAAAGGGAGAAGGAGCAGGAGGAGAAGAGGAGAGAAAGGAAGAATCCTACTTAAAGTATGACCTGAATGTCCCAAAAATAAAAAGTGATGTTTGATTGTTAACTAATAAATGGTGGTGAAGTGATTTTAATATAGCACATCTTATCTAAAATTATATTTGTATGGTTCTGCAGGACAATTGAGGAGTTGTGTATTGGGTAGATATTTCCATTGCCAAACAAAAACAGGATTAAGAGATCAATTGCAGTTAAATTTATTCTGAAGTCCTCACAGGAACAGGGACTCATTTTTTTTAATCATTTATCTTTTTGTCAGTCTCTCGCTTCTACTCTTCCTTAAGTTTTTGAACCACAGTTTCTGACACACAGTCCTTTGCTACTTTTTTTCCTCCATTCCTGAAAAAGATTACTGTTTTGTAACACTCCTTAGGATAAGGCACCACCATAGAATGTTTGCTCACTAGACTCTAAACTGCCTAAAAGATAGCATATGGAAGGCTGAGTTCTTTAATTAGGAGGCCGGCATTGCTGTAGTTTGCCATACCTGCCATTCAGACTTGTTCAGATACTGTCTGGAATGAAGAAAAAGCAAACGCTCATTTTATCTGGATAACTTTTCAGTAGGATCTGCAACATCAAGTACTTAGGGTCATCTAAACAGAGCAGAAATTTCAGGCTGGTAATTCAACATAGTTAACGGAAGTCTACAGCCTACTACTAAAATTCAGATCATCATTCTTAATTATAGGAGCCAGGGGTATGATAGAAATCCAGGAAGATCATCCTGCTCCTTATAAGTCTTTAATGTACATTCATTCCTAACATTGCAACAGAGTCTATAGAAGTATATCTGGGCAAATCTGAGCCTTTTTGCTAATTTTATGCTGGTCACAATAGTGAAAGGAGAATATTAATTAGCCTGGGAGGCTACATATCACTTGAAGGGTGTACTTTCCACTCTATGTTCAGAAATATAGGCAGTCATTAGCATCCAATTGCATCAGACTGCTTTCAGGTGTAGTATTTTATTGGTGGCACAAAAAGTAAAAGCTTCTCTTTTGCTAAAATCCATAATTTGCTTCTTTTTTTTTTTTTTTTTCTTTCTCTTCATTCAGTTCATACATTGAAGTGTAAGTAATGGTTTGTGAGAATATGCAAGTTTTGTGAACGTAAAGAAATATAAAAAATGTATTACAACATCTGTCTGTTTCTAACACAAGTACTCAGCTGGCCAGAAGTGATACTCAGCAGCCCTTCATAGCTAAAGTCAGATCTGCAGCTATCAATGGCTACAAGCTGTTCAGAAGGGATAGGTGTAGAAGGAAGGGCGAAGGGGTTGCCCTCTACATCAAGAAATGGGTAGAGTGTGAAGAGCTGTCTCTGAAGAATAAACACGAGCAGGTTGAAAGCTTATGGGTAAGAACTGAGGCAATAAATGGAACCTTGCAGTTGGTGTCTACCATAGGTCAAACAATCAGAGGGACCCTATTGACAAAGCCTTCTTACTCCAGCTACAGAAGGCATTGCACTGACAGGGTTTTGTCCTGCTGGGGGACTTCAACCACCCCAACATGTGCTGGAAAAGTAACAAGGTGAGCTGTAGGTAATCCAGGAGACTCCTTGAGTACATTGAGGATAGCTTCTTAAGCCAGGTACGAGACCTATTAGATTGGAGGCAGCCTAGGCTACAGTTGTCATGTACTGGTAGAGTTTGCAGTCCTGAGGAATATGAGCCATGTGAAGAGTAATGTGAGAACCATGACTTTTAAGAAAGCAAAATTCCAGTTTTTCAAGGAATTAGTCAATACGACCCCATGGGAAACTGCTCTCAGGGACAAGGGAGCAGAACGGACCTGACACTTTCCATAGAATGCAAGAGCTCTTGATCTCTATGTATAAGAAATCAGGAAAAGAAGGCAAGAGACCAGCATGGATGAGTCAAGAACTGCTGGTCAGACTAAAGGGCGAGAAGGAAATGCACAGGTGGTGGAAGCAGGGACAAGTATCCTGGGTAATATATAAAGATACTACATGGTTGTGTAGGGTGCGGTCAGGAAGGCCAAGGTGCAGCTGGAGCTGAACATGGAAAAGGACACAATGATTAATAAGAAGGGCTTCTACAGGTATGTCAGCCAGAAAAGGAAGGTCAAAGAAAGTGTACCCCTTCAATGAACACAACTGGCAAACTGGTAACAACAAGGAGAGGAGAAGACTGAGGTATTCAACAACTTTTTTTGCATGTCTTCACTGTCAACCTCTCTTCCCACATCTCTCCACTGATGGACCTCAAGAAAGAGACTGGAGGAGCAAAGTCCCTCCCACTGTAAGAGAAGATCAGGTTTGTGACCACTTAAGGAACCTGAACATACCTAAGTCTATGGGACCTGATGACATACACCCCAGAGTACTGAGGGAATTGGCTGATGTAGTTGCCAAGTCACTCTCCATGATACTTAAGGAGTCATGGCAGTCAGATGAAGTCCCCAGTGACTAGAAAAAGGGAAACATTACACCCATTTTCTAAAAGGATGGAAAGAAGGGCCCTGGGAACTATTGACCTGTCAGCCTCACTGCTATGCCTGGGAAGATCATGGAACAGATCCTCCTAGAAGCTACGCTAAAGGGACATGGAGGACAGGGATGTGATTGGAGAGAGCCAGCATGGCTTTCCCAAGGGCAAGGCTTGCCTGACCAATCTAGTGGCCTTCTGTGATGGAGTAACTACATCAGTAGACAAGAGCTACAGATGTCACCTATCTGGAATTCTGTAAGCCCTTTAACATGGTCCCTCACAAAATCACAGAATCATCTAGGTTGTAAAAGATCTTGAAGAACATCCAGTCCAACCATTAACCTAGCACTGACAATTTCCAACCACACCATATCCCTCAGTGCTATGTCAACCTGACTCTTAAACACCTCCAGGGATGGGGACTCCACCACCTCCCTGGGCAGCCCATTCCAATGCCTAACAACTCATTCTGTAAAGAAATGTTTCCTAATATCTAGTCTAAACCTTCCCTGGCACAACTTGAGGCCATTCCCTCTTGTCCTATCGCTTGTTACTTGGTTAAAGAGGCTCATCCCCAGCTCTCTGCAACCTCCTTTCAGGTAGCTGTAGAGGGCGATGAGGTCTCCCCTCAGCCTCCTCTTCTCCAGACTAAACACCCCCAGTTCCCTCAGCCGCTCCCCGTACGACCTGTGCTCCAGACCCTGCACCAGCTTCGTTGCCCTTCTCTGGACACGCTCGAGTCATTCAATGTCCTTTTTGTAGTGAGGGGCCCAAAACTGAACACAGGAATCGAGGGGCGGCCTCACCAGTGCAGAGTACAGAGGTAAGATCCCTTCCCTGTCCCTGCTGGCCACGCTATTGATGACACAAACCAGGATGCCATTGGCCTTCTTGGCCCCCTGGGCACACTGCTGGCTCCTGTTCAGCCGGCTGTCAATCAACACCCCCAGGTCCCTCTCTGACTGGCAGCTCTCCAGCCACTCCTCCCCAAGCCTGTAGCGCTGCTGGGGGTTGTTGTGGCCCAAGGGCAACCCCCGGCATTTGGCCTTAGTGAAAGTCCTCCAGTTGGGCTCAGCCCATGGCTCCAGCCTGTCCAGGTCTCTCTGCAGAGCCTCCCTACCCTCGAGCAGATCAACACTCCCACCCAACTGGGTGTCATCTGCAAACTGACTGAGGGTGCACTCGATCCCCTCGTCTAGATCATCAGTAAAGATGTTAAACATGAGTGGCCCCAAAACCAACCCTGGGGGACACCAGTCGTGACTGGCCGCCAACTGGATTTAACTCCATTCACCACAACTCTTTGGGCCCGGTCATACAGCCAGTTTTCACCCAGCGAAGCGTGTGCCCATTGAAGCCGCAAGCATTCATTTTTGCCAGGAGATTGCTGTGGGAAATGGTGTCAAAGGCCTTACTAAAGTCAAGGTAAACAACATCCCTCATCCAATATGCAGGTCGCCCTGTCACAGAAGGAGATCAGGTTTGTCAGGTAGGACCTGCCTTTCATAAACCCATGCTGATGAGACATGATCCCCTGGTTGTCCATTATATGATTTTTAATGGCACTCAAGATGACCTGCTCCATGACCTTCCCTGGCACCAAGGTCAGACTGACAGGTCTATAGTTCCTGGATCCTCCTTTCTGCCTCTCTTGTAGCTGGGTGTCACATTTGCCACCCTCCAGTCCAATGGGACCTCCCCAGTGAGCCATGATTTCAGGTAAATCATGGACAGCAGCTTGGAGAGCACATCTGCCAACTCCCTCAGCACCCTTGGATGTAACCCATCCGGTCCCACAGACTTGTGTGCATCCAAGTGGTGCAGCAGGTCTCTGACCACCTCCTCTTCAACTGTGCTGACCTCAGTCTGCTTCCCCTCCCCATCTCCCAGCTCATGAGGCTGGGTGTGCAGGGAACAGCCAGTTCCATTGCTAAAGACTGAGGCAAAGGAGGTGTTGAGCACCTCAGCATTTTCCTCATCCTTTGTTACCATGTTTCCCTCTGCATCCAGTAAAGGAGGGAGATTTTCCCTAATCCTCCTTTTGCTGTTAACAAATTTATAGAAACATTTTTTGTTATCCTTAACAGCTGTAGCCAAGTTGAGCTCTAGCTGTGCCTTGGCTCTCCTTATGTTCTCCCTGCATAACTTCACTACATCTTTATAGTCTCACAACATCCTTGTCTCTAAATTGGAGAGATGTAGATTTGATGGATGGACTGTTTGGTGGATGGTCAGATTCAGAGAGTAGTAGGTAACCTGTAAGTGCTCAGTATATCGCACATGTCCCAAGTTGCTGAACACAGAGTATGCATGCTTTAGAACTAATTTGTGCATAAACTGTGGTCATTTGTTGCAGGAATATGTACATCAGGATGTCCTCACAGAGATGTAACCGAGGCTGCTATATATATGGAAGTTCAAAGTGCTGGTGCCTTTTTTTGTTTCCTTCCTGGACAGAATTTCCAGAGTGAACATATCTAAGGAAACCTGTAGGTATACACCCACATAGAAACCTGTCCAGGGATGTATATTTAGTCCTACATGTGGGGATGTGGAATTAAAAAGCAAAGTACAATTGAATGATGGAACTCAGTTTATAGCATTCATCTGCATGATAGCATTTACATATATTTGAAAGACACTCTTTGATCCTGCATTTAACATGGAAACTGTTGATACAAGAAGAGAACTGTGACTTAAAAATATTCTAACCTAACACATCTCTCTTTCCTGCTTTCTGTTTTCTCTCCTGCCTCTTATAAAACCTTCTCTGTTTCTAGCTTAAATCCTGAATGTGGAAAATGTATCAAGATAACTTGATTGTTGTGCTGAAATAGAGCTGAATTCTGTAGCACACATCTGAGGATTGTCTGAAGGTTTTTTTAATGTTTGTTTCACATATGTTAGGGGTTTTTTTTAAGGCATTTAAATAGAGAGCTTTCCATGCCACTGTTGCTGTACTTGCCATGTGCAATGATACACTCTTGGTTCAGGAGCAGCCATATAAGATTTTGTGGCTGAAAAACAGAGCAGCATTTAACATTTTACTTCAACTTAGTAACAATTCTGTGATTCCTCCACCCTTAAATTTCTTAGGTAAATTTTTCTCTGTGTAAAAACTATAAGTTCAGAAGATTTGGCCTAATTTTCATCTTTCTGTTGGACTAAGCATACCAGATTATGACAACGCATCATGTCAAGGAGTTGAACATTTTAACACGAGAACAGTTTGGTGCAAAATGGTCTTCTTGATAAAACACCTGTAAAGTAGAGGATTTGCAGATCAAGAGCTCTCCTTGTTTTGTGCGCTCGAATATTTTGTGTGTCTTCATCCATTCTCTGCTGCAAATGTGGATGCCAATTTTTTCACTTGCATGGATGTAACAGGGCATTTTCCTTCCTATTCCCATTTGGTATGAACTAAGCTGACATTTATTTCCATATAACCTTGTGCACCCTGCTCTTTGTGTTGTAGCAAGTGAAAACTGCTGTGAGGAAAAACACCCATCAGAAAACATAGCTTTTTTTTTCTTTGTGTCTCTAATCTGCTTTGTACCTAAAAAGTCTGTGAATTCTTTTGCTGTAAAGGAAAGCAGTATTCTGCCAGCAGCTCAATCCTACAACAATGTCAATCAATAAAGTTCCAGGCTAAAAAAAAATCTGAGTACTACAGATTTTGGGTTTTAATTTCATTTCCACTCCCACCCATCAGTTTCCAAGTAACCCATCTTTTTACCTGTTTAGTATTTCTTGCTCTGATTCCTAGACAATTTCTCCTATACTTCAAAGTCCTACCATGCTCTATGACAAAGCCTCCCTCACAAGATCCTCAGGGAAAATACCACGAAGATGAATTTTCAGTCTCAATTGTTCTCACTGCTGTTGATAAGTTTTCTGACAGAATAAACTGTAGTGGAGAAAATGTTGATTTAATATAATTTAAATTATAAATATTAATATTAACTGAATGGAAATCTGCTTCCTTAGGAGACAACTTATCTCTCTGAACCTCCATTTCCTCATAACCTGCCAGGTGCAGGCTTGATAGTAATTTTGAAGTTCCATTGACACCAATTTTTCTTCCTTTTAGAAGCCCTGATGACCAACTTGTTATTGAGTCCTGCCCTTTCATTTGCCTATATCTTTATGGTAATGCAGGTGATCCTAAATGAACACTATGCCAAATTTTGTCACTTCATGTTATAGCGACTTAATGTCTTTTCATATTCTTCACAAAAATGCAGCAGGTCTATGCTTCATGCGAGTGGAAAATAGTGACATTTAATGCTGAATTGGGATCTTTTGGGATGTTACATTTTCAGGATTTTCTTTTAAGTACATTTTGTGTTATTTTTCTCCAGAGATTAGGTTTTGACAAAGGTCATTTTATCCTCCCTTCACCCTTTATTTCTTTCAAATTTATTCAGGAGAGCTTGAGGGTATGCAGGAAGTAAAATATAGAAATTATAGTTAGTTTGAGATATATTTTGCTTGCTAGTTGATGACACTAAAACATTAGTCTGGGAAAAGTTGGTGAAAGATATTTAAAGTAACAGCAATTCAACCGAAAGTTGACTAATATAGTTACATATCACATCCAGCTCAGCTGAAAATAAATGCAGAAATACACAGACTATACGGTGTGGCAGTACATTTCTTAGGGTTGCATTCTCTGAGGATAGTAGAAAATCCTTGATGGCTGGAACAGAGAACTAGGCTAAAAGATTATGTTTCTGTTCCCTGTCCTCAGACTTTGACCACAGAGAAGACACCTGGCCAGTTCAAGTTTCCATCACCCTATCTGTAAAATGTTTTCTCATCTTTGTAAAGCACAGTAAAGCGTTTGTAAAGGATGTAAAGCATTCCTAGATCCCCAGCTGAAAGATAAAAAAATGCAAGGTGTTAGTGATATCTTATCCAAGTACAAGCCAAAATATGAACAAATTTGCAGCAAGAAGATTTTGAACAGTGGGCATCTTTAAACATGTGCAGGAAAGAAGCTACTTAACAAGACAGTGAGAGGCTAAGGTGATGAATGAAGCACAAAGCTGTAGATAACTGAAAATTATATCCTTACAAGATCTGTTTTGCATAAGGGAGGTGAGTTACATGTGAGAAGAAAAGTTGCATTGGTTTACAATTACGGGATTTAGAAAACAATTTACAAAATGCAAATTCTGTGCAGGGTCAAGTGAGATTGCATCTGTGCAAGGTAATGACCTGTCTGGTACTGCACCCCTTCCTTATTATGCATTCATGAATTCTCATTGGTTAATACCCCACAGAAGTAATGAAGTGCCTCTTTACAACTATATGAAGAAAATTAGTTATCTATCTGCCTGGCTTTTAGTGAGATTCCATTGAGTTTGTATATCAGCTCTTCACTGAATATTCAGAAGGTATATATTGAAGCTGTCGTAATTCTTTAAGAAAACTTGTATGTTTCAAACCCATGGTTTGAAGTTCTAAAAAGTTAAGAACTATGCTTTTGACACCTGTTGGCTAAAAGTGAGAAGCATCTTGCTGGAAATCCAGGTGGAGACAAGCCCAAAGGGCTGGGAGCCTGCCAACATTGCCTGTCAACTGAAGGGAAATGAACGGAAGTGCAGTCTTTTCACGGACTTGAGTTAAAATGGTAGTGTGCAGCTTTTGTTAAAATTCAGACTAAATTGGGGTTGTTAAATGCTGCAGTATCTAATGGCAAATTCTCTTGGACAGCTGAGTGAGGATACCTGGACAAAGAAAAGGTAATGTATGGGGTAATAGACAGGGTGTCTTCATGGTTTATTCAGAAACAAAGACTTCATTGGGATGCTGCATGCCAGTAATTTCTCATTAACACCACATATGTGGTTTGGACAGGGGTAGACAGCAATGAACTCTCGCAGGAAAAGTTATAAGGCTGTCAGCTAAAACTAGTCCAGTGGAGAGTGGCAGTGTCCCCAAGGAGATGCTCTCATCTAGACCTATGTTGATCAGACATATTCCAAAGTCAGAGTTTAATTCCATAAGTTGCATGCAATTCAGATGATCAGACCTTCTTGTCCTTATTTTGATCTCCCTTCAGGATCAGAGGGAGATAGAAGATAGGCTGGAAAGAACACTCAGAAATAACAGCTGAGATATAATACTAGTAACAGGCACTTCCTAGATGAATCCATTGGTTGGCTGTGTTAGCGTGCATCCTCTAGTCTGGGGAAAAAGAAAGCATATTACCACAAAACACTTGTGATTTAAATACTTACACCACTGCTGGCTTATGAACACTGCTTCACACCTACTTCAATGCAAATGAAACTAAATCACTTCCCTCATCCACCTCCCACCTCCATAGACTAAAACAGTCTGAGCAGAGGTGCAACATTTCATAGACCATTTCTGAGTTACTCTAGGGTCCAGGGTTTAAGAAGTATCTCACGTCCCTACTTGCTGTTTGTTGGAAGACCTGTCTAGTCAAATGTAACCTGAGGTGCTCTAGAGGAAACTGAAATCATAGAAATGCAGGAGCTCGGGTAAATAAAAGTGTTGAGCAGACATCCATCTCTTTCAGGGACAGAAATTCCGGAAATAGGCCTTGTTAAAGGAAATGATAGATCATAAACTGGCAGTTCAACTTAGCCATTTTTTAAGCTAAAAATATTTGAGGAAAATCACAGCTTCATGGAATTGTTTTTGTTCTTAGAAGGCTCAAGTTTGAAAGCTAATTAGGGTTTGTCAATTAAATGAGACCACAATGCCATTGAAATAGTCCTGTGACTTTAAAGATCACTTTCTCAAGCATATCACTGACTTCCTTTAAGCTCTTTAGCCCCATATTTCTACTTGCAAGAGCCAGTCAGATTCTCTAATCATTTTTTCCCTTCTAGAATGAATATTTATTGATACAACTCTTTTTTTCTTTGTTGCTGAAACATCGATGTATTTCTAATGAGATTGTAAATAACTTTCTCTCACAACACAAATTTTAATTTATATATATCAAATTGCTTAAGTATGAAAACAATGTCCTAAGCAAAAGCAAGCAACTTTTTCCTCCTCAGTTCCTAAAAGAAGATTGTAAAGCAGTGTTGCAATGCAATACAAGTGCCCAATACTTCTAAAACTTCTACACTAAGGTGCCTTTACTGTGCAGGAAGAATTCAGCTCCTTTGTATTTCAGATAAATTAAGGAACATAAGGTTTTCTATATAAGATTAATCTCAGTCTTTGCATGTATTAATAGCAAAATGTTAATGTTGCAGTTTCAAGATTATTTTTGAATGTACATATTACTATGGGTATCTGAATGGAAAAAACCCTAATACAGAAAACTGAGCCTGCCTTTGGGACTCTAAGTGCATGATTTCAGGGACTATCATTACAAACAATAAAGACTTTGGGTTAGTTAATGACAAGAGAAGGTCTAATTGCAAAAGTGCAGAAATAAACAATCTGTTTAAGGTTAGATTTGGACAGATCTGGGTAAATCCTGAATTTCCCCCAGAAAATAGTCTTCCACTAAATCTAAAACCAGTTTAAGATCACACAGTAGATGTTGTCTTTGAATTTATAATATTCTCACCTTTGCCACAGTTTTACTAACTCAGATTTGGTTATATAAAATTTTTTTCTCAAATGTTTTTGGTCTTCTCTAATGCAATATAGGATTTGATTTACATCATGAAACAACACCACTGTAATGCAATAATAATGAATTTTCTATTTTTCCCTCTTAGAATTTAGCAAGTTTGGAGGATCAAAGTGAACTGCTTTTGCTAAAATTTTAACACTTTTGTTTAGTAATTTCTCACTTTCAGCCAAACATTGCAGCACTGAACCATTGATTTTTTAATTACATTCCAATAATTTCAAATACTCCCCTCTGTTTTCCAGGTCTACAGTCTTCAGGAAAGAAAAGACAGCAACTGCATTTGCCCTCTCTTAAATTTTGTATTTCACTTTACTAGTGACATATTATTCCCTCTCTTTCTATTAGTTTATTAAATTTCAAAAGGATTTAATGTATTTTTCACTTCCATTTTCCACTGCTATATAGGATTTACTTAGAAGAGATCCTTTTTTTTTTTGTCTCTCAAAATGGTAATGACTGTGAGACCAACAGCACTTTCCCCAAAAAAAGTCAAATTCTTTAATTGTGTTAATGAACAATAGTCTTTTTAGTTAGAAAGACCCATTGATCAGTAGGTTGAGATTGTTATTCTTCTCCTTGCATTCTTTATAGACTACATTATTAAAGTTCATTCAGATCATTCTTTTAAAAAAGTGTAGATTTAACCTGAGCTTTGAGAGATATGATAAAGGAATAACAGGATTACACTGGGGACATGAGGAAGCATGAGGAAAATAATGGCCAGGTTAAGAGGAAGATTGCAACCAGAGAGTATAAGGTACTATTTTTTACTCCAAATTTTAGCTAGAACTGAGTTGAAATCTGGAAATCACTAGTGATGTCTAAACTAATAAGGAAGTGGGAAGGAGAGTTTGATGGGGGTGGAGAAATGTCTCCTTCTCTGTGTACTCCTGTATGAGGAGTTTAGCCCAGTTCAAAAAGCACACTATCAGTTAATTCTATATTTACTGTTGTGATCATCCCCAGACAAATTCCTAGGACTCGTATGCTTGCAACAGCAGGCTAATTCATTCTACCTGAACAAGTGCTTTTTCTCACCAGAAGGATGCCCTCTCTGAATACAGGCATGTCAAAATAGCTTCCTTTCTCTACATGATAAATGCTGTTCTACATCTATTCTGCTGTTCTCAGAAATCCGTAGGGCATTTGAACTATAGAGTGATGAAACAAATCAAGGCTGTTGGGGAATCAATCACAACTTCAGTGAAGATACTGAACATGTGGATGGATGCCTTTTCTCAACTGTACCAGTACACACAAACTAAGACATTTATCAGTGGACAGAGACAATGTTTCTGTAAATTATTCATATGATGCAAACTCTTACTGGGTTGTGAATACCCCACAAAAAAGTACTAATGCCAGTCAGTGGCTTCCATTTCATAAAGCTTTATCTCTCAACTTTTGTAGGCATGACTGTTTTTCTCTCTTCATCAATAGAAAACATCAGATTTTTTCAACTGAACCCTGAACTATGAAAAATAAAACTGAGACTTATTTAATTAATGCATTGTGTCATGGTGAAATTTATTGAATTGATGCATTGTATCATGGCATCCAAACCTGAATATTTCCTACATCCATTTGTTCCAGCAGAAAAAAAAAAAAAAAAAAAAAAAAATCCCTACACTTTCTGTGAAAACCATATACTTCATGAAAAAATCCAACTGTTTAGTCAAAAACCAATTATACACAGAGAAACACTTTTCACAGAAAATATTGATCAGTCCCATTTATCCATCGTTTGTGCTGAATGTTAATTGGACATATCTGGAAAAAATACTGTATCTGAGTTTGGTGTCTTTACTAATAACATTACATAGCTCTGAAGCTCAGTGATCCTTACTACTCAGGCCTCAGCTATCTTCCCCATGGAATTCACCTCCAAGGATTAATATCGACTTTGAGTGTTAACTAATGACAAACTACTATTAATGTATCTTGTATTTGATATGTTGTCCATTCCTTTCTTAAAATTGAAATGCTTTCTCATACTTGAGTGTAGCCACCTATACTCAAATAATAAAAGAATTCTAAATATAATGTTAATATCAAAGAATTCTGGAAGGAAAATTTCCTTCCATGTCAGGGAAAACAAAAATATTTACCTGAATGCCAGTTAAGATTCAGATAATTTATGCATATATGTTAGGAATTTTACATTTCTATGAGGAACATTCAAGTTAGGAAATAGAGGAACAAGATTGCTTTTGTGGTTTTTTTGTACAACCTTCTTCTGCATATGTATTGTAGTTCTTTATCACACAATCACACAGTCATCTTTCACAGGAGTTGTGCCTCACTGAGGAAGAATGGAGACTGTGGTATGGAATGAATCATAGCTTTATAATAGCTAAGGTTATTAGACAGACTGTTGCTTTGTTTGTTAGAAAACTGGGACTTGTAATCCTCAAAGCAGGAAGTTTTATGGTTATAGTAGTATTCTGGGATCTGGATGCTAAACTCCAGCATTTTCAGGAGTAACTGATCGGTGTTTCTTATTTTTCTGCAATTTACCCTCTGAAATACATGAAATCCATTGATGGGGTCTTATAAAAGCTAAAATGATCGATCTTTGTAAAATATTCCTTTGAATGAATATACAATAGGGAAGACCAGGTGGAATTGAATAGTTCTATATTTAGTGCAGAAGCTTGAATGGTGAGCTGTAAATAATACACATAAATACACCCTGACTCAGGATAAAAAACATTTTTTAATACTGTTATTGCTCATTCAGTGCCACTATTCATTGTGTGCCCTGACTGGAGCAGAAGTTCTGTGGAAAGAGCAATATGCAGTCAGAAGCTGGAAATCTGTGTTAGTAAACACAGAGGAAATTAAAGTTGACCAGATCATCTGACTGAAGTTGACTCACATCCACCCACCATGCTTTACAGGGAAAGCACACATATGCTTATTTGAACTCATGCATATATAAGTATCTTTAGTGTTATCTTACATAATTGGCTCTACAATCTGCCAACCAGTGTAGTAAAATATTTTGCCCCTTTAGCAGGTTTAATGAATGAAGCAACAAAAATTGTCTTCATGGAAGAGCAAAGTTTATATTCAAAATTCTGAATAATCTCAGTGTCCTCTCAAATGGTTTTAAAACCTCATTCTGTCTACTACAAACACCTTACATGTGAGTTTCATTCATTTCAGAATCACACTTGGGGGTATTTTTGCAGACATATGATATTGGCAAATACGGCAGGATTTCCTCTTTTGCCTCTTCCAACAGATGGATCCTGATCTTAACAGAAATTCTTAATTCTTAAGTGCAAATTTCATTATCAGGTTTCTTTCCATCCTGCTACTTCAGTCTTGAAGAATCTTCTTTCCTCCTGTTATGATATCCTTATTCTCTTTCATATTATGTTAGACTTGTAGTACTTCCTACTCCTTTGTGTACAGGTTATTCCTGAAGACCAATAAATAGGTTATTTCATACTACGCAGTTCTTAAGCAGAACTTCATATTATCTATATGAACCAATAATTTCTAATATGGTCCTATTCAAAGCATCTTCATGAAATCCAAATATATCACATCTATTTCAATTCCTGATCTAGAAAAAAAATCCAGTAGTTATACAAAAAAACGATTGGATAAGTCTTGTGCAATCTAACTTCTGTAAATTCTAATTTGATCTTATCCTCTAGTTTTCTTATGCTGGAGAAAATAAAAAAAACAAAACATAAAACCCACAAAAACAATGTCCAATGTTTAAACCTTACTAACAATTTTATTTGAGTCTTAGTGCAATTTTGTTTGTTAGTTTTCCTTACTACTTTATTACATGAAGTCAATAATTGTTTTCAAAAGTGTGTCTTCTTATTTACCCTTACATTTACACTTTATTATCTTTCTTAAAATTAAATCCTATATGTACTGTATGCAGCATATATAGTTTTATTTCCTTGAAAGTAACCTTGACAAACAGAAAAAAAACAGAAAAAACCCCACAGGCATGGTTCTGGTGAGTTTTATGACTGGCTTCTTTGTTGATTCTAATGCTGGTTTGCTTTCATCAACTGATGTTTTGGCTGCAGTTGTCTAAGGGTCAGTTTGCTGTAGGACTGTCCTGTCTTTCTAGATGGCATTTAATTTTCAGTTGTATAAAAATGTTCTGTTTCTTACATGGTGTTCTACAAATGCCATATGACATCCATCTTCAATGTCTTTTATGGTGAAGCAATGGCTGGCTCCCCTATGTCTTTATCTATTATGTTATAAAATATACGCAGTACATTCTATCCTCTATATGTGTTTTGCATGTTAATAAATGTAGAACAGTTAATTCCATATTTCTGTGCAAGTCAGAATTCAAATCTTTGTCTGTCCTTGATATTCTGATAAACATACCTGTAAATGCAGTCATGGTACCTTCCCTCACCCTCTTTTCCTTATTCCAAGAATTCACGATACTGGCTTTCTTGTTTAAACATATATTTGTAAGATACAGTCATTATAGTACATTGTCTAATTTAATCATTCTCTATTGGTTTTAAATATCATATATAAGCAGTGATGGTAATGCTGTACTGTGAAAATTCTATATGGGTAGGTCCGCAGGCTTGAGAGGCTATAATAAAAGAATATATTTTGGTTAAAATTCTGTAAAGCAGAATATAACTTTCTTTTTTTTTTTTCATGTAACAAATCACTATTTAGAAGGCCAAACTTGTATCTTTATTGTCATTTCCAGAAATAAAACTGTATCAGCCTTTTAAAATAGCTTTAAAGTAGCTGTGTAAATTATAAAATAATTTCATGGAGAGGATTTATTTTCTTCTCCACAGGAAAAATTGGTAGAGAAGAAAACTTAGTTATACTTTTTTAAAGTTTTACTCATCTACTGGAAGATACCATAAAATGTGCACTTTATCTCTTTGTAAAGTCCTGAATCGTACAGAATCAACTTGAAGATGTTTTTGCAATGAAATATTAAATACAGACTCATTATTCTGATTCTCTATTTATTAATAATTAATTTTATGGTATTGGGAAACGTTGGATCACTCAGTGTCACTATGCGTCAAGGTTCAAATTGCTGAAGTAGCTTAACACAGTGCAAACCTACAAGATTTTTTTGTCATTCCTCTTCAGAGCTCACCTGCAGCAAAATTGCCATAAAACATGATGGCATTCAGAAGTTTCAGGGTAAAGTACAGCAGTTTAGGTAGACTTTTCTCAGCAGTGAGTTGAGCCAAACAATTGGATACTGCTGTTGTTGAAAACTGTTTATATACTTCATTCTACGAATATGCACACATGGAATGTCATAATGACAGCTGAATCTCTGTGTAAGGGACTGTTTGGACTTTGTTTGTCTCAACATTGCTGCTTCACGACTAACACTTCTTGGCCTCAGCATCCTGCTGCTGTGAAGGAGTACACCTTGAAGGAGACGGATAGTCCCCGATGAAACCACAACAACAGCCTTGGCAGTGCCTGCCAAGCTGCACCTGCACGCGAGCCGGGTGAAGAGGAAATCGTGGTGAGGAAGACGTGCAGAGGCTGAAGGCATCGCAGGTCAACCCCCACCAGCACGACCACCATGAACACCTGCACATGCGCGCATGGAGGACCACGGCATGGCACATATTACAGTGAGCTCAGTGGAAATTGGCAACTTTTCAGAGAAATCGTGGGGACGGGGACAATAAAAGACTGCGTACTCCTCTCTCGGGATGCTTGTTGATGCTTGTTAGTGTTTGTTGATGCCTGAGACTTTGGTGGAGCTTGAAGCGTGGAGCATCATCACCTGCACTGAGACCAAGCCAATGGAACATTGCTGGATCCCTGGTGGTGGTGGTGGTAATGTAATTAGCTGCATCTTTACCAGTTTCTTACTTAGGGATTCTGGCTTTTTCTTTCTTTTCTTCTCTGTCCTATTGTTTACAAGGTTGTACAGCATCTGACCCCATTTGTGTCTTAATCTCCCTTTTGGGATCATTTAAGAACCCTCCCCTATATTGGATCAGGACACTCTGCAACTGCATGCAGGTATTGTACTTTTAGCTTATGCCATATCTAAAGTAACAGTACTTTGATTTAGGTGATTTAAGTAATTATAAGAGGAGCTCAATGGGGCTGACATTATTACCAGAGATCAGCAGATGGGCAATAATTTGCTGAACCACTACAGCTTGATTGGTGTGTGCATGAAAGCTCTGTTTCCCTATCTGAAAAGCAGAGATAACGTTTCCAGTCTGTTCTCATGAGGACACTGTGAGGATTAAAGTTTGCACACTGCTTCAAAATGTAAACTACTACATAAAATGAATCAAGCACTAAAATGATGCTACCCTTTGGAAAAGATAAGTGAACATGTTCAGTCTGCCAGAGAAAGCAAAGCAGTCATGCACAACATGAATATTTCCTCTCCAAGATGTGAAAGCGTGGTGTGGATCTCTAAATACTAGAAAGTTGACAAAAGGGTCAAATCTCTAAAGCATGAGAAAATAAACAAGAGACATTATAGTAATATCTTTTGTCTAATTAAGTGTATCTGTCCTTAATGTGCTGGTGTGTGCATATGTATGCAGTTCTATAAAACTTCTTATGAATTTATTGTTGATAAATTATCTGACAGACAATTTGATATTGCTGTGGAAGTGAACTTAACTCCACAGTCATTCTGTGAACAGTGAGAATTATTTGTCATTTATCAAAGTTTAATATATGCAGTCTGTCTCGCAAAGAGCAATAATGAGGAAAGGGAAATGAGGAAAAAGGGAAGAGTAGAGCAGACCACAGTTTATGCTTTTGAAAGTGTCCCAGCTTTGCTCAGCTTGCTCTGTTAAAAAAAAAAAAAAAAAAAAAAAAAAAATGATCAAAGGACTGGAAGTTCGATATCCATTGAGAGTTGCCTGGCAAGTGCTACGTGATGACTTGCTTTTGTGCTGCTCGAGCAGCAGTCTGTTCTATGCACTATCTGAACTCTCATTATCACTCATCTGTCAAACCTGCTGCTGTGAAAAGAGCTGGGGTGGAGGTCAACTTGTAAAGTAGCAGCGGCAGAAGCAAAGAGATGTGCTCTCTTTTTGGTGTGTTAGTTTTCAGTTCTCCTTCTCTAATGCTGCTAATCCACCCTCCAGGAGTAAAAAAGGGTTGAATATTTCCTTCTTTTGTAGTCTGACCTGTCCACAAGAGGTGCTAAAGGAACAACACCAGGAATTTGGTGGGATCCTGTGATTGAGGGATGGCAAACAGATGTTGTTGGTCCTTTTGGAAAATTCAGAAGAGTCAGGTTGCACAGCAACTTTCTTTTTACAAGATTCAAGCAAAAACATCTGAACAAAGATGTATCTGGTACTTGTCACAGTCTAGCCAAGGTAGCTCCATATGCTGGCATTAAACTCATATTGTCAAATTACAGAAAGAAAGGGCTCGGTATATCAGCTAAGCAGTTCTCATGTGCAATATTAAAATATTTATTTTCCACAGAGCTTATGTCACTATCTGCTGATCAAAATGCTGCTCTGTCCCAATAGAGAACTCCTAGGATTAAATCTGCTTTAAGATAACAAGTGTCACCTAAATTTTGTCATTAAAGCCCTATTCTTGACCTCTCTGAGATCCACAGAAGTCAATAAATTCTAAACCAAAGACTGAAATATCAGCAGTAGTCAGGGTCTTGATTTTTTCATAAGCAGTTCTTATAGGTTTGGAAGTTTTAAAGAAATATTGCTTGTTGTAACAGTGTCATTTGCTGAAACCATATTTAAGGTTTATTTGGATATTATATCCTACTACAAAATGTCTCATTTTCTTTTTCTAATTTTTTTAACGAAATAGGTGAAATCATGTCTTACTTGGATTAGCAAATAAGAAAGCATACAATGGGGAAAAGGCAAGGCATTAGCATTGAATTCTAAGAAAGGCAAAATCTGCCTCACTTGCTAATTAGATGAGTGTGAGAGAGAACCAGAGATTTTGGTAAGAGAAAATAAATGATCCTTTATTTCCTATAGCTTGATGTTAGTTCCAGACCTCCATACAAGCACCTTTTATGGCTTTACCCAGAGAGTAACCATAGTAGGTCTCAGGTGGATGACCTGACTGACTCATGGAGTCATTTAGCCTCTTCCCCTTCTTTTAGTCATTAATAAGGGCAGGCTGTAAACCCGATCACAATCTGGCAGAGGGCATAGGTGCTAATCCAATTGGGATTGGGAAGTAGGGTCCCCCTTCCTTTGGGGAATACTGCCTTGGGTCCCTGGCAACATTACCTACCCCTGAAACTGCCTGTGCCAGGCTGAGACTGGGCAGGGATTGGGACTGTACCACTGTTAGGGCTCATAATTGATAGTCGATATGAAATACCTTTTATTTTAAATTTGTTGTCAAAAGACAGATTTCTTCACATTAACACATTTCACAAAGTTATCCTGATGTTAGCTTAAGTTTCTTGGATCTGAAATATATTTTGTGAGCAAAACGCTACAGACAAATTGCCCCAGAGAAAGTTGTTGCTAGTGCTTTCACTTAGGACACAGCAAATAATGCATTAAGTGCCTTCTGCTCCAGGCATGGATTAGGATCTAAAATTTTCATGCATGCTATGATTATCAGCTCCTCTGAAATTGGCCCTCACTCCCGTTTCTCCCCCAAAACTCTTGAAAGCCTGTTTTGTTCACATCAGAAACTGAAAACAAATGCCAGAACTCTGACATTTATCGTAAGATGGAAATCCTGTTTTTCATCCAGCCGTATTCAATGCTTCAGGGAAAAGAGACAACAAACATTCGTCTCTTTTTGTGTGTGCATATAAATTGAGAATGAGATACATTGAAGAACTATTTTTTCTAGAGATTTCTATGGGTTTTGCAGTGGTCAAGAGATATAGTTAATGTTGTCTGAAAGAATCATTCTCCAGAGAAAAACTGAGACAGGTAATAAACTGACTTTATGATTTATTTTACATAATCGAAGACT
This sequence comes from Athene noctua, assembly GCF_965140245.1. Lineage (NCBI taxonomy): Eukaryota > Metazoa > Chordata > Aves > Strigiformes > Strigidae > Athene > Athene noctua. The sequence goes on along the minus strand of NC_134038.1, from coordinate 29,072,823 downwards.
TCTGTTATCACAGCTAGCCCTTTCTGAGGAATTGAAGTATATAACACATTCTGACAAATTACTGAGATAGAAGAGGATGTGGCTCCTTCAAAATAAATGGAGTTGTGCCTTTCTGTACCAAGTCAGCAGCTGTCTCCTGTGCCTGATGGGTCTTGCTGTTTTACTTTGAGCATTTGTTATATCACTAAGCTAAGGTGTGATGGACTGCTATAAAGTTTGTCCTCTTTGCAGAGGATGATGGCAGCAAAGTAAGTCTGAGCAAATAGCTTAGTGTTAGAGCTTCACAAGTCAGCCTGAAAAGTAGAGTCTTTATACAAGTGTGCAAATCTGGGTGTCTGTGAAACAAAAATATAACACAAATTAATTCAGAGTCAAATATATTTGGTCTTTTTCTCATTCCTCTAAATCAGTTGGGTCATTTTTATTTCAGTATTTTCTTCTGAAGATTTCTCTTGCTCACAAAACATAGTGAAGAACCATGGGTGTGGTATCTTGAAGTCTAGCACTACCCCTGTTCGTGCAACAGAGTTACAGTTACTTTTAGAGACACCTGCCTTAGCAAATATCTCTAGGACTGATGGTGAAAAAAGTCTGAGATACCTGCAAATTAGACTTTTGCAGCTGTATATTTTTTCTACTTAACTGCATAGCAACAGCTATGTTTGTAAAGGTAGTCCATGTACACAATACTTCTGTCTATGCAAAGACCAATTAATAAATACTAGGAAGAATTAGAAGTATTTCACTCTAAAGCAATAATTGACAGTTAGCATCATTATTTTTCTGAGATAGAACTCTTCTGTTGTTCCTTTGCATTTTCCTCTATAATAAAGTGATGGTAGGAAGAATGTTAATTAAAGAGCACAAATCATACTCTAGTGAGAGTGAAAAATCTACTTAAATTCCTATAGTCCTGATTTTAGAAATATTGAAAAAATCTGCATTGCCTCTAAGTAATAGTTTTCTTTTAAGTATCTGCATTTATTTCTCCAATAAAGATTTAATTTCTGTGAGATTTTATGGGGAAATAGAGTGTCATTAAAGGGTAAATCTGATAGAAATTTAATAAAACATGATACCAAAAGTAACTTTGTCTGTTTTATTGAAGATAAACACACATCAAAGGTGATGCGGTAACAGTCAACACCTAGAACATATAATAAGAAGCACTTGAACTTCATCAGTCTACCATATCTCCGTCTTTCCTTTTTACCTACAGGAATATCTCATATATCTAGAAAAAATAAACTGCAGCTGTGTATCCAGTGATCTATCCTACTATGTTACCGCACTACCTCCGTGGTTATGCAAAGCTTTGGGTATCTGATGGGAGTTGTTTTCTGATATCAGCTGTTGCAATTTTATTCCAAAGTTCAGTATGACAGTGTTAAGGGATTTAAACAGGTGTTTGTCACTGTAACCAACACTCCCCAGAGCTAAAATATCAGGTGACAGTCAAGTATTCTTACATATGAAATATATACCTTCTGTTTTCCATAAAGTGGCTGCAGAAGAAAGGATGGCACAGTAAGTTTTTGACAAAATATTAGGCAACATGGTTTCAAATGTCTAGACATGTTTGGGAACAGGCCTCTTTCCTCTAACTGTGTTGGTGCCTTAAACATCTGGGTGTGAACCTTTATTTGGGCCTCTGAACAACAGCACATGCTTCAGATACATTTCATCAAGTGTTTCTGCCTTTAAAAGTGGAAGCAATGGGAAATAATGTTTCAGATCTTGAAGTGTTTTGTTTCCTTTTTCACTGCATGTGAAAGTGTCAAAGACAAAATGGTCACAATAAACAGACAATTGTAATTTAGTGGTATTTCCTGTTAAAGGCAGATTTCAACAAATTTGTGTGCAGCAGTCACTGAGATGCCAATGGGTGACGGGATTCAGCAGAGCCTTCTATTGACAATAAAAAGTATTAAAATTGAAGTTTATAGTGAAATTATAGACTCTAATGTAGTAACTGTAGGTAAACAATTACTTTTAATGATGGGGCCCGAATTTATGGATTTACCTCATCTCACTGATATAAATTAGGTGAACTATCTCTTTTGCTCTCTCCTATCTGAATATTCTCAGAGTAAGAGAAAAGTTCTGTATTTATGGAGAAATTATATTTCTTACTATAATGGTATTTCAAATTTTTCCAGTAATGTTTTTCTGCATATTCTGATTCACCCATAAGAAAAGCATGGCTGAGTCTACAGGGTGTTTATAATTTGATTTTTGTTGAGATTATTAACAAAACTACCTTTTTATGGACAAATTTCACTGTATTTCTTGTATTTGCTGAATTGGTACCACAGTAAAGTAAAAATTATCTAGAACAAATATGAATGAGTCATCAGACTGTTGAAATTTTGGAGTACATTTATGAGCACAAAATAAATTAATAGAATTGAATGTAAACACTGTTTTAAAACAAAAAAAAAATAGTTTCAGGGGTTTTCTGTGGTTTTTTATCAGCTTGCAAAGAAAAATATTTATGGTATTAAAAACCAGTATTTGTTTGATAATACCTTATCTTATACCTTTCAAACACAAAATGTTTTCATGATCACTCCTGCAGTTCTAAATCACTGCTTCAGTTCTGAGAGAAGACTCAGTTCTCTAAGGAGTGAAAGTAGTCTTAAAAAGCCTTGGTCTTACAAAACTGAGACTGGAATTTTCCATCTATACCGAGTCACAGATTGTTATGAAACTCATAGGAATCAGGGAAAAAATTCCTTGCTTTGTTGCCGTCAGTGCTAGTGATATATCTCTGAGGATCTCTTAATGATCTCAAAACATTTCTTCGGTTGTAGCATTGCTTTTGTAGAACCATGTGGGCACAAAAGCATGAATCACACTGATTTCAGGTCATCATTTGCCAAATGGAGCTAGACTTTGCCAGGAATTGTTGATTGGTACTTAAAGTTACTGCTGCATGAAGAAACCTGGGGTACTCATAGGCTGACTGACTAATGGGAATGTGCACTGTCAAATAAAGGATATTTGATGATGGCTGCACACAGAGTTGCATGAATAATGAATTTTTTTTTTGTTCTGAGGCCAAGCATAAACATTTGTTTTAAAAATGCTGAAATGAAAAAGTAAAATGAAAAAATAAAGGTCTTTTTCCTGACCAGAAGAGTTTTCCATATGAAACACAGGCGAGTGATTTGTCTGTAATCCATTCCTCCTCGCTCTCAAATTTATATTTTTCAGACAATTGATTTGCTGATAGATAAAAAACCAGTTCTGAGTAGTAATGTTCAATGTTCTTACAGCTAAAACAGTCTTTATTTATTCAGAACATTAGGTAACCACATACAGTAATAATAGATACTGCTAGATACAGTTCTTTTATAGTTAGTAAGACTTCAGATTTTACAGCCAAGTTACTAAGGGTCTTTTTGCTAACTCAATGTTTATGCTATAATTTATTCTTTAACAGCACTCCCTGGATTCCTCTCTAATGAAATGTGCATTCAACTAGATGTTCGATACGCAAAAACTGTTTTTGCTTGCTCAGTAGATCTGTTTAGCCACCACATGAAAATGCATACAGCAAAATCCCTCTTACATTTGCAATAAATTGGCTGAAAATAATTTACACATCTAACTCATGGTCTCCTTCAAGGCAGCTATGAAGCCCGCAGAGGACACCTACAATGAACAACTGCTTGGATAGTGCAGCTGGCCTGCCCTCAAAGAGGCTCTGGTAAGGTTTTAGGTTATGTAAATTGTTCTATTAGATATCTTGATGATCTCTACTTAAGATGTTAATTGTATGAATCTTCTCTTATTTGTACATTCATTCTTTCCAGAGCAATTTCAATTTTCTCATCACCAGTCTTAATATCTTGCTGCCCAAACTAAAAGAAAACAGCCAACATTTTCCACAGTTGGTCCCTTTTCTCAAATCTACTTCCCTCTCCAAAGCCATCTCCAGGTTGCCCTTCCACTTCTACTGTTTTCATCTCTCTACCTCTCATCTTCAGTCTGGGAATTTAATTTTTCTCTCTTCCTCTAAAATACTGAGTTGCTTCCTCCTTTCAGATTTTTCCTTTAAGACATCTGCTTTTTCTACTTTAAGACTCATTATGGATAGAATATTGTTATATTTCAATTATTCTACATCAAATTCAATGGCACTGCAGAAATATAATTTACGAGGGGATGCAGATATTTAAGTCCTTTTCAGCTTTCAGTAATAATGTACCTAAAGTTAATTTTTTTTTTTGAAAGTGTTCTGAATATTTAGAAAATATTTATATCAGAATACTAATGCCAGTGTGTTCATACTCTTAGCTTTAACCAACCCTTGATTATCTATCTTTGAGAATATGAAGTTGCAAATGTAAATAAACACAAAGTAGTTGTTTTGAAATTGTTTTCAGATAATTTTTGGCATTTGGTGAAGCATTAACAGCATAGGAACATCAGTCAGCAGTGTAAAAGTGTGTGGAAGGTCAAGTATGATAATTTTTATGTTATAAAAGGACCCACTTAACATATAAAATTTACTCTTTAATTATTTTTTTTTTCAACTATCACATTAACAATGTTAAAACATAGCTAAAACATAGCTCTCTTCAGGTTCCACTTAAAACATTTTATGATATGGATGTTTTATTGATAGAATTTTCTAAAGACAGAAGAAAATTTCTCTAACATATGTTAAGAGGATTTTCATTGCCTGCAGTTGACACAGAAGCTGCTGTCGACATGCTGGCACATGATGACTGGCACACGTGCCCAAATAGCTCCATCCCATCGTGTGAGACAGTTCTCCTTCCTTCATGACTAATCTGATGTCAACACAGCACTTAAGGTGAACTCCAGCTATTTTCTAAACTGATTGTTACTCTTATTTACAATTAACCAGCTAAATATCTGCAAGATATTTGCAATACAATGTGCTTCGGAGTCTTATGCAGCCTGGCATCTTTAAAAAAACTGTTGTGCTTCTTTCAAGACCTAGAGTCACCTTAGCTGCTCCAAAAAACCTCCAGGTCTGCATAGGCCTGGACAGTGAATGAAGTAGCAATCAATGCTGGTACCAGTGCTGTGAAAGCAAACTGTTCTGGCCGAGCTCCAGCTGACCAGGGGCTGAGTTCTATAACAATGGAAACAATTGCTCCTTTGCCTACAGATGGTGAACTACAGGAAGCCGTGCTCATTTCCAGTTCTCCACAGGACCCACCAATGAGCAACAACAACACCAAGTTTTAGGATTTGGGAACTAATGTGATGCTAATGTATGCATACTGTGCATGCATATTTAACTGAGATCTAATGCATAAGTGTCCCTGCTAGTGCTCTGTAGGACCTAGATGAGAACATATAGGAGCAGAATTTAATTTTCAGTTTAGCAAGCCAATTATCTTTAACTGCTGATAAAAAATGTACTCAGGGGAAAATATCAATCAGTGAAAACACTTGAGATAGACTGGCTCTGAAATTCCTCAGTTTAGGAAATAGCAAATAACAATAGTTTGTAAGAATATACTACAGCCTCAAAACCAAATAGGTTTACAGAAAAGACAGCATATGTCTTCCTAAATCTTTTTATTCTACACCCCCTTCCTCACCTTGGTCAATTTGAGGATCTATTTTGTTTCATACCCTTTGCAGTTGCCATTTTTACCTAAATTATTTTTGCAGGCTGAGAGAGTGCTATTTCCATAAACACAGCATATTGTATTCTATCAGGCTGAATGACCTTCCATTTAGATTAAGAAAAACAGGAAATAAGAGAGAAATAAGTAAGCTCCACATGACAGAGAAAGCAGTGTTTGTCACTCATTCTGACAGCAGGTGTCTTAAGCCAAACACTCTGCCCTAAATAGGAGGAAGGATAATACCCCTCCCATTTAAAGACACAGAAAACATCTCACTTCCAAATTCCATCATTATAATACAAAAAAAAAAAAAAAAATGTGGAAAGTAAGTCTTTAAAGGTATCTGATCTTAGATAAACATCCAACAGAATCTAAAAATATTCAGTGTGAAAACTGTAAGACCTAAATAGCTTCAAATGGGAAACTGGAGTGTTGTGGGTGGCAGAAAAGAGATGGGTAGAGGTTATTTTAAAGAATGCAAAAGCATCATGGTGGTGTGTCAAATGTAGCAATATCTATCTATCTATCTATCTATCTATCTATCTATCTATCTATCTATCTACCTACCTCATCAGAGCTATCTTGTGGAAAAAAGGAGTTTGATCTGTAACCCTGAGATTAAAGAGAGCTCTGATTGTTGTCATAACAAACTTTCTAGATCATACAAATCATGTGCAGGCACTAACTGCAAAAACAGGAGGATTTCGTTTACAAATTGTCACTGTGGACTGTGTGACTAGAATTTAGGAGACTGAGGTCCAGTTCTTAACCTGATAAGGTAAAAAAAGTTAGTCTATGAAGTTGGAAGGACTAAAGATCAAAAATGTGTATAAGGTTCAGCAATAATTCAGTTCCAAGATTTAAATCATACAGAAATTGCATCCTAGCCTTCTAGGAATGGTTTTCACAGCAAACTAGACAGACATCTTCAAAGCAACTGGAATTGACACTGAACATCAAAGATAGATTTGGGGGTTAAAAAATACAGGGCTAAAGTGGAATTGCCAAAAATCAAGATGAGTTTGACTCAGGAAAATAAAATACATAAAAACAGAACAAGGAAATATGCTATCGGGAATTTATACGTTGTTGATGGGATAAGAAATAAAGACAATTAATAATCATCTAAATCCAAGCCCAAAACTAAATAAATATTTTCCCTTAGATCTCTGTGAGAAAGACTTTAGTGCACACTAAACAAAAGTGATCACAACAGCCATTGCTCCAAGGCAGGTAGCTGCTTTTCTGGAATAGTGAGAATTGACAGTCCACTTCACACAGATTTCTAATTTGTCAAATCAGCATCAACATCATATGACTGGACAAAAGGGAATGTGGTGCTTATGTTCAAGAAACAGAAAAATGTGTTGAAGTGAACTGCAGGCTCATTTCTCTGATCACAGTAATAAATAGGGCTTTAAAACATGTTTTGGAGATTATAATAAAGATATGGAATTAAAAGAACAAAGGGACATGGTGAAACACATTTTCTTCAAAGTTGTTTAATGATCTTTGCTAGATTTCTGCTGGGTTGTCCTGTTTTTAGAGAACAATGATGCAGCAGAACTAATCGACTTCAGGGAAGTCTTTGATGTGATACCTCATCAGAATTTACTTACTATGCTACAGCATACAGATTAGGTGGACAAGAAATTGGTTAAAGTGGAGAAAAGACACTTTTTTTACATTGAAAGAGGAATTACCAGGCTAGAGAAAGATTACTAAGGGAGTTCCTCAAAGATCAACCTTGAGACCAGTCTGATTTAGTATTTTCATTGTTCTTAGCACACACAAAGATTCTAACACAATTTTCTGATGACACAAAGTGAATAGACTTTGTTAATGTAAAGGTGAGTTGGAAGAATTTAGGAGACACTAAGGACTTGGATGACCTTGAGAGCTGGAGCAGTGTTAATGGGATGAAGTATAATAGTGCAAAGTGCAAAGTCAAGCACTTGCAGACTAATGAAAAAAGCCTGTTCTATGAATTGGAGGATTATCAACTGAGAATAACAGAGAAATAAAAAATAACTGGGTTAATCCAAAAGATAAATAATATTGGCCACTATAAAATGTATCAGTGAAAAAATGAACATCCTAATCTTAGGAAATAGAGTGTGAGGGGTTTCTGAGAGAGATAAGGAAAGCCCTACCTAGAATATCATGTGTAACTAAGGCACTCATGTTCAAGAAAGCTCAATTTAAACTGGTCTAAAGGAGGGAAGATCTGTAGGTAGATAGCAAACTTCACTTCTACTAAAGACCAAAAGAACTTAAGAAGTTCACTTTAGTAAATGAAGACCAAGAAGCAATGTGACTCATCTCCAGGAAGAGAAAAAACAGTAGATGTGTATAAACTAGTCAACATTTGATGGAAGACCAAAATTAGAACCATCAAAGGAATTACTTTCTCAAATATCCTTACAATTTAAGAAACTACTAATTTAAAGATGCAGCTAAGTGGTTGAAAAAACTTTGTAACATGTAGATACTTATAACAACAGGGGACTGGATACAGTGAGCAGGCCTTTTGTTTTGTGTTTGTTGTATATTAAAGTTGGGAGATCAGCTTACTAAGATGAAACTGATTTAGAAAGAAAATGGAGTTGCTGAAAACCACTGACATTTGTAAAATCATCTTAATGGAGTGCCTCCTAACATTTGCAGTATCTTTTCAGTATAAAATTAATAGGTCTTGATTACTTTAATTTGCTGTGTAAGGGTGTCTTAAGTTTCTGAGAGCATGACATCATAGAATCATAGACTCAGAGTCATAGAATGGTTTGGGTTGGTGGGGACCTTTAAAGATTATCCGGTCCAATTATTTTTCACTAGATATGGTCCCTGTATTTCAATAAAAATATGGTCCAATTATAGAAGGATCAGAAGAGACCAATGAAATTTTCCGGGGTGCAGAAGACCCGACCAAAATCAGAAACTAAAGAATTGGATGTAGTAGTTCCAGAAAAAAAAGGGATACATAAAAGAGTCTTTCAAGTTTTATCGAGATACAGAAAGAAGCGTGGAATTATCTGTTCTTCATTTTCCATGGTGGATATGTTATGATGTAATAGACTTAAATCTTTCTTACTGAAGTTCAGGACATAATTTCTAATGGTAAAAATAGTTGAATGCTGGAATAAATTGGTCTGGTGATCTCATGTAATCTCAGCATCTCCTATATTTCCTTCCGTTCATAACATTATCGTTAAAGTTTTTCACAAGTATCTTAAACTATAAAAATGTATATGAGAGGTACAAACACTGAAGAGGCAATTACATGAGTTTCAGGTTATTTAAAGGGACATTAATAGAGTAATTACTGGAATAACAGTAGTTCCATACATTCCCTTTCAAGTGTCTTGGGGTAAACACTGAATGCATTAATTACTTTGTCTCAAGAGATAAAGTAATTTTTGTCTTGCTTCAGAAGAAGTAAAATATATAGGTTTGATGTTCAACTTGATCTTATTTGCCACTGTATTACAATTCTCCAAGATTTTCTAAAAAAGGAAACGTACTTTGATATATTAAAGACAGCAATTGCCAATGTACATGACATTTGTTAGATGCCAGGCATAGTTTATTTTGTCTCTGAAAGCATACCCAGAAAAACAAAACATTCAGTAAGTCAATCAATTCACTTCCTCAGGTGTCCCTGAACCATGCCAGAGAACTGAAATGCAGTCATGGAAGTTACAGTATGTGTCTGATGCTCTCAGCCTAGGATGAATCATTGTTTCTTATTATTTCCTATGATGCTTCATATCTGAAATATATAACTTAGCATCTTTAGTTCATTTTTCTTTATTATTCTGGTCCTCTGACTTCAGACAGTAGCATCCATTCACATAGCTATAAGAGGCTAATTTGTCCATGTGTGCTTTTGGCAATATACTCCTAAACAGATGAATGGATATTCTCAAGTAAGTTGTTAATCGACACTTTATAATCAGAGATATTTCTTATTGGTTAAAAAAGTCCAAAGTGGCTCAGCTCTTTGATGTGCTAAAACCAAACTGTATCAAAAGTGCTAACAGCTAATTAAAGTAGTGTTCTTCCATTACAGAGATTTCTCTACATCTCACATTTTATTTAAGTCCAGTGCATTGAAATTAATAGAAAGACTCCCATCATTGGGAGAGGCATTGTTCAGGGCCTTGTCAACTGACATAATCTTTAAAATTAGTAAAAAAGTTCCTTTTGCTTTGTTTCATCTTTTGAAGTGTCAGTCCATGCAGACTACTTAGCTCAAGTATTTCACTTTCCAACATTTAATCTTTCTGTCCAGATACTTCTTTTTTTTTTTTTTTTTTTTTTTCCTCCTTTGGAGTTTTCTTTCACATCTTGAATTCATGACATCATTCACTTTAAGAGAAGCCCAAAGCAGCCTTGGACTGGACCATAGCTATTGTTTGACTTCCGTTACAGTTTCCAGTTTTCTAAATGTATTTATTTGTCTCTTAGTCCCAAGTCTCCTACCTATTTCCATGCCAATTTTTGTGTTTTGGTTTGGTTTGGTTTTTTTAAAAAAAAAAAAACCAAAAAAAAAGTTTCTCTAACAGTCCCAATTGGACTGCAAACTCCTCAGAGCTAAAATTCGATTAAATCTTTTTTTGAGCATATTGCGCTTACCTGAAGGCCAGTGCTGTGGGAAGAATAGGGGGTTAGCCTTTTGTGTTACAGTTAACAAACACTAAACTGAATGCTTATTTTCTATGAATTCATGACAGGGATGACCATCTCCAGAGAAATCTATGAACAGCACAACTCTGTGAAGTTCTCAACAAAGCAGCTGAGGGGATGGATAAGAACTTACACAGCTGCTTTTCTTTGGCATAAATCTCATTTTTGCTTGCACAAAATTCTACAAATTATTCTTTTAGTTTATCCTCTGCATAGATATATTGATGTAATTAATGACCACTACATCTACTCAGTGTCAGTCTAAGACAAATAGGCATCACAAAATTCCCTAAGATGCAGCAAGAAGAATCAGTTTGGTCTTAGTTTACCTCTCAGATTAGTTCCAATGCAGATTTTCTCTAAAGCATATATTAATGCTTTGTGTCACTGTAGCAACCTGAGTCATGGTTTTACTAAACAATTGCCAGTGCAAACGGTCCTAAATTCAACAGTTAAAATTTGTCAGTCACTAAAATACAAGGTCATAGTACTGTTATCATATTTTATCTGTACTTCTTCAGCTTTAAGACTCATTTCAATAAATTATCACATTTACAACCTACCTTCAAGATATCTATTTGAGTTAAACTGTCCCATGTGGTAGATGATGCATGTTGCAAACCTCTCTGGAGGTTTAGTCCAATTAATCATGGAGCTAATGCAGAATGTGGTTCTTTGCTCAATCAGTTGTGTGTCACACAGCACTCGTATGCACCATCACTCTGTAATTTCACTATCAGCAGGTTGCTGTGTGCAACTCAGGACACTGCTTTTAACTTCAGTAATTCCAAATCATTCCCACATGGAAAAGAGAGCTAATAATGTCAACTCTTGTTTTTCTCCAGGAAGGTGGTCTGAGTCATGAGTTAATTGTGCCATGGGTGCAGAATCATGCACTCATTTAGGTTGGAAAAGATCTTTAAGATCAAGTCCAACTGTCAACACTTCCAAGTCCACCACTAAACCATGGCCCTAAGCACCGCATCTTATACCTCTAGGGATAGTGATTCAACCACTTCCCTGGGCAGCCTGTTTCAATGTTTGACAACCCTTTTGGTGAAGAAATTTTTCCTAATGTCCAATCTAAACCTCCCCTGGTGCAACTTGAGGCCATTTCCTCTTCTCCTATCACTTGTTACTTGGGAGAAGAGACAAACACCCACCTCACTACAACCTCCTTTCAGGTAGCTGTAGAGATCAGTGAGGTCTTCCCTCAGCCTTCTTTTCTCCAGACTGAACAACCCAATTCCCTCAACTGCTCCTCATAAGTCTTGTGCTCTAGATCCTTCACCAGCTTTGTTGACGTTTGGACAAGCTCCAGCACCTTTGTGTATTTCTTGTAGTGAGAGGCCCAAAACCATAGTATTGGAGATGTGGCCTCACCACTGCTGAGTACAGGGGGACAATCATTTTCCTAGTCCTGCTGGTCACACTTTCTGATACAAGCCAGGATGCTATTTGCCTCATTGGCTACCTGGGCACACTACTGGCTCACATTCGACAATACCATCCTGGCTCACATTCAGCTGGCTGTCGACCAACACTCCCAGGTCCTTTTCTGCCACAAAGCTTTCCAGCCACTCTCCCACAAGCCTGCAATGTTGCATGGGGTTGTTGTGATTCAAGTGCAGGACTCAGCACTTAGCCTTCTTGAACCCCATACAACTGGCCTTGTCCTATTAATCCAGCCTGTCCAGATCCCTCTGTAGACCCAAATATCCTCAAGCAGGTCAACACTTCCGCCCAACTTGATGTTGTCTGCGAACCTGCTGAGAATGCATTCAATACCTTCATCCTTCATCCAGATCATTGATAAACATATTAAACACAACTGTTGTCAGTAATGAGCCCTGGGGAACACCAATTGTGACTGACTGCCAGCTGGATTTAGGTCCATTCAGAACCACTCTTTGGGCCCAGCCATCCAACCAGTTTCTTACCCAGAGGACAGTATAACTGTCCAATCCATAAGCAGCCAGTTTCTCCAGAAAAACACTGTGGGAAATGGTGTCAAAGCTTTACTAAATCTAGGTAGACAACATCCACAGCCTTTCCCTCATCCTTGTCATAGAAAGAGATCAGGTTTGTCAAGCATGATCTGTCTTTCATAAATCCATGCTGACAGGGCCTGATCACCTGGTTATTCTGTACATGCTGCTTGATCTCACTCAAGATGATCTACTCCATGACTTTCCCTGGCACCCAGGTCAGACAGACAGGCTTGTAGTTCCTGGATCCTATTTCTGGCCCTTCTTGTGGATGGGCATCACATTTGCTAACTTCCAGTCAACTGGGATCTCCCCTGTTAACAATGACTTTTGATAAGTGATTGAAAGAGGCTTGGTGAGCCCTTCTGCCAGCTCCCTCAGTACCCCTGGATAGATGCCATCTGACTCCGTAGACTTATGTGTGTCTAAGTGGTGTAGCAGGTCTTTAGCCATCTCCCCTTAGATTATAAGGACTCCAATCTACTTCCAGATCAGTGGGTTAAGTATCCAGAGGACAAACTGGTGTTGCTCTTAAAGAGACTGAGATAAAGAAGACATTAAGTACTTAAGCCTTTTCCTCATCTTTTGACACTGTATTTTCCCCAACATCCAATAAAGGATGGAGATTCTCCTTAGCCCTTCTTTTGTTGCTGATGTATCTATAGAAACATTTTTTATTGTCTTTTATGGCAGCAACCAGATTGAGTTCTAGCTGGGCTTTGGTCCTTCTAATTTTCTCTTCATGACTTCACAACATCCTCCTAGTCCTTGCAAGTTGCAGGCCCCTTCTTCTGAAGGTCTGTTTTGCCAATTATGCCTAGCATAAAGGACACAGCCAGAATAAAGATGAACAAATAACCAAATTGTATTTGATACAAAAGGGTCAGTACATGGGTGAGCACTGGGGGTACAAACAAGTCAGTTGGATTATACATAACTGACATCAATCCCACTGACCCCAACAACGACACCACACAACCAACAACGGGTGGAATAAATGGTGAAATGCAATTTCCCCATAGAAGGGATGGGAGACAACCGAGTCAACAAACCAAATACATAAGACCAAGGAAGACACATACTGAATCTCCACACAGCCCACATTTACAAAGGCCAGACCTGACTGGAGCCCAGTCCCAGGGAAGCAGGAGGCCCTTCCCCACCAGGGAACTCTGCAAAGTGCATCCACCTCACAGACAGACACTGCCCCTGCCTGTAAGTGGTCCTGGCTTTTATCCCTCAGTGGGACACCTGACCTTTGCTTACTTAATGTGGGACACCTGGGGCTCATTTACCCAATGGCTCTCCCTGCAAGGCTGGCCGCACCTTGGAGGGAAGCCTAAAGACAAACTCATCACCCCTTGGTGAAGGGCTGTGGGAATCATCCATATGTCAACCTTAATTTGGGGCTTAGGGTTGAAACCCCAGCATTTCAAGGTTATAAACTTTTGGTTTTATCCTGAGTTCCAGCCAAATGTCTCTGTCCAGCCAGACCAGTCATCTTCCACTCTGGCTCATCTTTTAGCACATGCGGATGGTCTGCTCCTGCACCTTTAGGATTTTCTTCTTGAAGAAGCTCCAGTCTTCCGGGACTCCTTTGCCCTTCAGGGCCTGCCTCCTAAGGGACTTTGCCAACCAGTCTCCTAAACAGGCCAAATTCTGCCCTCCAGAAGTTCAAGGTAAAAGTTCTGCTGACCCTCCTCCTTGTTTCTTCAAGAATCAAAAGCTCTGTCATTTTGAGATCAGTATGCCCAAGATAGCCTCCAAACATCACATCATCCACAAGTCCTCTGTTTGCAAACAACAGGTCCAGCAGGGCACCTTCCCTAGTTGGCTCCATCACCAGCTGTGTCAAGAAGTTATCTTCCACACACTCCAGGACCCTAGGAGGCTATTTTCTCTCTGCTATATTTATTTCCAGCAGACATCTGATAAGTTGAAGTCCCTTACAAGAACAAGGGCTAATGATTGTGAGATTTCTCCAGATGTTTATAGAATATTTTATCAGCCTCTTCATCCTGGTTTGGTGGTCTATAACAGACTCCACCATGATACATCCTCCTCTATAAGTATAGACTGAGAGAGCGGCTATTGCTCACCCTAGAAAAAAGAAGGCTTCAGGGACACCTTTCTAGTGGTCATTCACTTTTTAAAGGGAGCCTACAAGAAAGATGAGGAGGGACTCTATCAAGAAATAAAGTGATAGGATGAGGGGTAACATTTTTAAACTGAAAGCAGATTTAGATTAGATATCGGGAATAAATTCTTTAATGTGAAGGTGTTGAGACATTGGAACAGGTTGCCCAGAGAAGTTGTGGGTGCTTCCCCCCTGGAAGTGTTCAAGGCCAGGCTGGATGATTCTTACAGTAAACATTCAACCTTATCAACAGTATGTTTTTATGATGGCAGCTATATCATAGTTTTCCTGCTGCACAATGGCTTCCAGTTTGTTACCCATGCTGCATGCACTGGTGTGGATGAAATTTAGTTGGGCTATCAATCCTACCACCTTTTTTGAGAGGAAAAACCCTAATTCCTACATGACCATTCTCAGGCACTTCCATGGTTTCTAACACATGAATAACCCTTGAGTCTTTGCTGCTATGTGGATCTCCATCCCCTACCTCCACTGAGACAGCATCCAAAGGACCATATTAGCAAGCACACTGCCCCTCAAATATTGGCCTGCCATCCCCAGGTTTATTTCTAGCAAGCTTGGTTTTATCTCTTTCCCCCTTAAAATCTAGTTTAAATCTCTTTCAATGAGCCCAGCTGACTCCTGTGAAAATAACCTTTTCCCCCTTTGAGACAGGTGTACCTCATCTGTTACCAGCAGGTATGGTGTCTAATAGACTGACACATGATCAAAAAAAACCAAAATTCTACCTGTGACACCAGGCTTGGAGCCAGTATTGATCTGCTGGCTCTTCTGGTTTCTTCCTTCATCATTTCCTGCAACTGGAAAGATAGAGGAGAACACTACTTGTCCTCCTGATCCCTTAACCTGTTGTCACAAGACCCTAAAGTGTCTCTTGATTGCCTTCAGACTTCTTTTTGCAACTTTATTGCTGTTTACCTGAAAAATCAGTAATGGATAATAATCTGAGGGCCATACCAGAGTAGGAAGTTTTCTCTTCATATCTTTAACCCATGCCCCAGGGAGGCAGCAGACTTCCCTAAGAAGTGGGCCCAGTCTGTATATTGGAACTTTTGTTGTCTTCAGAAGGGAGTCTCCTATGACAACGACTGGTCATTTTTTCTTTATGTAAGAGGTTTTTACACAGGGCATAGGCCAACTTAACCTTGGCGACACCTCCAGTCTATATAAACCATCGTGCTCATTATTGTTTGGTTTCAGTTGCAGATCCTCATACCTATGATGCGAGGGCACCTGGGGAGATGGGGCAGTCACAGAGGAGATGCACCTGCTGTGCCAGACAGGAACTTGTTGTCATTGCCCCTATCATCCAAGTGGGTTAATCCCACTAACTCAAGTTGGCATTTGTACTAATGTTGGTCACAGGATTGTGTCTGCCCATAGACTGTTATGTACACCAACATATATTACACCAACGTATTATCAACTGCATGGTGAAAAATTAGTTGGCAATCAGCAATTTCAGTCACTAAAAAGAAAATGGTTTGTTTTAGAAGAGCCAAAGCTGAAATGTGGATGGACTGGAACTTGAACCTCATTGTAGGGGAGGGAGTGCTACTGACCCTTCCTGCGGAATGCAACTTGCTGGTTCCTTCTGTCATTCCTAGTCCCTACCACAAAGTTAATTTCTTAGATATTTAAAGGCTGACAAGGGCTGTGTTTAATGTGTAAGGGTTTTCACAATATCTTTAGGCTTGTTAAAAACAAGACTGCATTGTTAGATCAGAACTGAGAGCATGTCTTGAACTGACTGTGGCTCTGACTGTGGCTTACCTACATAAAAAATTACTGCACAGGAAGCCAGTTACTGTGTAACAGGGTGGAGTGTCCAGGATGTAATTTAGAAAATCTAAATTGGGTTCCTGTTTTGCATGATTCCCTCGAAAAACCTACCAGTCTCTACTACCTATAAAGAAGTCTTAAGGAGACTGGACTGGGACAGCCGAATATTGTTTTATGAATAATCTTCTAGCTCTGTCTGTGAGCACCTTCAGGAGCCCAGCAGGGCTTCAGACCTACTTGAGGGGGGATGCCAACCTGAAGTAACACAAGAATAAGCCCATACTCCCAGGGGCACAGTCAGAGCACAGCCAGCCACTGACAGGGCTGCACAACCTGGGAGCCAAAGCTGGTTGGTGCCTTGCTGGGGATGTATGAGGGTGGTTGAACTCTGTGACTGTCTGCCCCTGACTCTGTAACTGTGACCTTATTGCAAGTCAGAAGAATCTTCACATGCTGCCTTACATGTCAGGAACTTCACTCTACAGTCAAACTCACAACTAGCAAGAGATGGGAAAGCAGATCCCAAGCACATCCAGAAAATTGCTTTACCTTCAGAAACCGTGTGAGGGCAAAGGGGAAGAAAGATTATTTACTTGAATGGTGTTTACTTGCTTGTATCTCTGCCTAAAGGCATGCCACTAAATGTGTATCCTTTAAACTGCATTAACAATGTAATACTGCAGTACTTTTACAAATTCATAAGTCATGACTTTGGAACAAAACAATAACATTAACAAACTTTGAAAAAATGTTTTTATTAAGATACTGTGTCACTTCAAATCTCATTAAATTACGTTTTATGTAACACACATACTATATACAGTACTCAGATTCATTAAGTATATAATATGTTGCAATAGTGAGAAAAGGTTGCTATACTGTTCTATTTCTTAGATGTATGGCAAAGGTATACCTTTGCAACCTGAAACTGGCAAATAAAAGTTTTGTTCTGATGCTTGGTGAATACCTGACACTTTGAACGTCAATGGTTGTCTGATCCAGCATCACATTTTAACGGCTTTTTGTTTACTACCACATATTTGTCTTCCAGGAACCACATCAGCTTGGTGGTAACTAATCACTATTTGCTCCTTCTTTTAAAGCATATATGAATTTTTTATTAAAAAGTTATATCCCATTTTACAAAGTCTGGTTATGACATGCAAAATTAATGCCAAAGGCCAACATTTAATTATGATGCACTGCTAGCAACTGCTCTGATGTGCTATGGGAAACTAGTTTGAAGTTCATGTCTTAACGTTTTTCATGTTCTAGTTTATTGTATTTCAGAATAAACTTTATTTGTTAAAAAAAATAGTTTCTGTTGTTGCTAATATTTTTGAACTGTCTATAAAATACAGTATTTTATTTAATGCTTTGAGAAGAATTACTTGTTGCATTCTGAAAATGTGGAACATCTGTAGCTTTGAGAATTCATTATTTTATGTTGTCATATTCCATGCTTTTTCTAAAGTCTCACCTACACAATTCAGTATTCTGCAAGAGAACCTCAACTCTCCTCACAACTTTCATGCCTGGATTCAAGTCTTACCAAACAGAGAAAGAGATATGCTAAGAACTTGATAGTCATCAAAGTTCCAGATAAAAGCTTGAAGCATAAGATTTAAGGACATGGAACAGCCATAAAGGCTGTGCCAATGTATTCTTAAAAAAACAAAACAAAACAAAACAAAAACAAAACAAACAAAAAACCCACAATGCTTTCTTAAATTGTCATGTTTATATTCCTTAATCTAAGGCTTCGACCATGTGATTAACCATATTCCATAGTCATCTTCCAGAGGATATGATAAATGCTTTATCATCATAGATCACTCCTAGGTTAATCTGTCTGACTGAATATCATGAGAGCAAATTTAGTATACCTGGACTAATATATCAGAAAGATTTCCCCAAATGAGTCAAATATAAATTCTGCAACATTATTTACTACCTGTTCTGAAAGTAAATCAAAATTACAAAATTTTATGACAATCACTATTCACTGGGTCTACTGCAGTGTAGTATCTTTTAAAAGGGGTAGGCAATTCCTTTTAAATAATATTTCTGTTCAAATGGACCTGTGCTGTCTTTAAAATCTTATCTCCTCCAGAGCTGCAGGGAAAAAGTCAGGACACTTTATATCATTAGAATCTGCACTCTCATCTTCTCACAGAGACTCAGAACATTCTGCTTCTTGAAGAGACCAAGATTTCAAAATGTTAAAGACATGAGTTGTTAGTGTTTAATATAAAATTATTTTAGGTCATTTTGTAAGTTTAGGAGTCCCTTGAACCCATGAAAAGTTAAGCTTTATCAAGTAAAACAAGTAATAAAGATGAAAATGCATTTAAACAAAAAAAAAGGAAAATTCAAACAAAAAAGTGTCTATGTATAAAAGATTTGAAAGGTACGTGTTCTGCATACACAGAAAACAAGTGCAAAGTTATAAAGCTTTTATTGACACTTTTTTTTGAAGATTTTCATAGCTTGTAGCTTATCCACCCCAAAACTTCTGTTTGTCAGTTTTTACTATATGCAGTGCTATCTTGTATTCTCTAGCCATGAATCATAAAAGGCATTGAGATAGAAGTGACAAATTGCTAAGTCACATGGAAACTATATTCCTCATTTCTCTTTGCTCACCTCATTTTCACTCTGTTTGTCTATCTCAGGTTAAACTTTGAACATTTCACAGCTCTGAAAAGATTCAAACAACTCTCAATTTTGTCTCTTAGAGTAGGATATTGTAAAAAACAACATTCCTCTTGCACAAATGTGGAATTTCTCTACTTGTACTTAGCTCCAAACTTAATCTTTCCCAAAATCCAAGGTAGACAGCACTTGTTCAAGGAACATTTCCTTTTTACCACAAATTTAAAAGCAGTTGAACTGAGGATACTTGTACAGCTTCAGATTTGTCATAGATATTGTCTGAAAGTTATACATTTTTATACTCATTCTTTTTCATGTTAGTATCTATGTAAATGCAATTTAAAAGTATGCATGGAGGTAGAAATATTAATTTAACCATGGCTTTCAGTCATTTCTGTGCATCTTTGCGGCACAGCTATTAGGGTGTAAAAGAGTTATATTATGATGTTGCATTGCAAGAAACCCTCCAACTACTAATTCTGTCCTCCATTTTTCAACTCATGAATTTTATGAAGGCACTGGATCCAGAATGGCTGGTTTTACAACCTAAAGGTAGAAGATCATATTCTTTTTATGGCAGGAAAACATCTAAAATGAAATGTTTTACAGACCTCTTGTTCTGTTTGTGTTGGAAGCTGAGGTATTTGCTGTTTGTTCAAACTGTTTTGCTTTTTAACTAGCACAGTGTACTCATTCAAACACCAGGATTTAGATATAACCCAGCTCATAAATGTTTCCTTACATTTATTTCAGATCAAGCTATCAAATTTTCAGTAAAATGACTTGTCTTCATCTTGAGAACCTTAGTACAGATAAGGTGATAAAATTTCAGTTATTATTGCCACATTGAACTTCATAAATGGCACTTAAGTACATAAACTTGTTCTAAGTCTTGCAGGTGATAAAAATGAAATTCAGCTTGGAAAAAAAAAAAAAAACCAAAAAACAAACAAACAAAAAAAAACCCCAGAAGTAAATTTTCTCCTGTGTAATCTTGTTTTCTTTATGGAAAAAGATGTTACCATATTTGGAAACTCCACATAAAACTGGTGGATTTATGTGGGCTTTGAATGATATACAGACCTGTAACTTCCTATGCAGAAATGAATTTCCCTCTGTGGTAAAGTAATAAAGTCTCCCATGTCAGCTTGGAATGTGCCTAGCAGAGCAAGGACTTGATTCTGATTAATGACTGCAATATTATTTGTTTCATTTTGTTCTTACTCCTAATCAAATTATATAAATACATTTTACTGCTTTCTGAATCACAGAAGAAGATCCACATCAAATGAAATATGTTTTCTTCTCATAACCATTATGTCAGGTAGAATGGTAAAATCCTAAGTATTGTTGGTTATCAGGTGCTTTCAGACTATTAATGTAAACAAATAATATTTGGATTAATTTCCAGAATGTGTTGATGGATCCATATACTTTATCATCTAGTGAGTGCAATAGAGTATTTCAGTAATTCTTATGTATTTTCTAGGATATACAGACATACTCTCATGTATGGTTTTCTTAATATTCTTCTATCTTTATGATATATAGAGTGATAATTTCAATTATTCTGTATCAAATAAAAAATTTCCATAGGTAAATGGTAAAGCAGATGAATTAGAGTGGTTTCTGTGTTTTCTCCTCTAACAGTGCAGTTCCCCCTCTTCACAGTGAGGGTATGATCTTAGCAGAGAGCATCTGGTAGGTTTGTGAAATCAACGGCAAGTCTGTAGGGGACAGACTGTGCTGTTATAGGGTGCCCACACTATTTGTATAACTCCATTCAATGAATGTTCATGTTTCATCTCTCTTGATGTCAGCCTTTCTGTAAAGACAGAGAGGAAGAGGAGACTTATCTCAAGCATGTCTGAGGGAGAGGTATCTAGGCTACAGGATAGAGAGGTAAGAAGAAAACAAGGAGGTGATCACAGCAAGGGCCTGAGAACCTTCAACTCAAATACAGAAGGGAAGAGAAATGGCAGAAAGGAACAAGGATCAGGCAGCCAGACCACAGAGGTGGCAGAACACCAGAGAGAAATAAGCAAAGTTTGTTGCAGCCCAAAATGCATCTGAGCTAGTTCAAACCAAGACCATATGCAAGGACATTCTTTTAAGGAAGAACTATTTACAAACTTTTTATTGATATGCAGACATAGTTATTCTACTTTCTTTTAAAGCTTATACTATAATGAAACATGTATTTTCCAGTTTAATAGCCAATATTACAACTTGTCTAAAGGAGCTCACATAAAGGGCAAGTTCTAGACAAATTCATAAATTTGGCCAGGTCAATGTTCCATCACATTCAATTAGCTTTGAATGTTCATACATATGATATTATAAACTGTCCAGTGTTGTTAGTGTACTACACCACTGAAGTTAATGAGAGAAACATAGTATACGGTCATAGACAATGTTCAGCACAGCCAAGACTGTTCTCCTCTGGAACCCAGGCTAACACTGATGTGGTTGTCTTGGATGTCTCTGTATAGTTCTTCACTATCCCATACAATTATAGTTTTACTAAATGAACAAATGGTACAGGCTATATAGTCATAAAGGCCACACAGTAAATCAGAACAGGCTATGAAGTACAACATGAGAAATTATGTCTTTACTGGTAATATTATGTATAAGTAGTTTTCCTCTGTTACCTTAACGTTATTTAGAGGTTCCCCATCCAGAGATATTCAGGGTTAAAGATCTGACTTTTAATTTGAGAATAAAAGGATACTAGTCATTAAACAAAATCATTAGACTCAATATAAAGGTGAACTCTGTAGCTGTTTAAGAACTTTATCCCATTCCCCATATCCGTATCTTCTGTGTGAATGAAAACGTCTATCATCTCCTTCAGTCTGGAGCACAGCAACCCATTCACCATCCTATTTCTAGCCCAAGAGAATTGAAACTCAAGGGCAAACGGAGCCCTATTGGAAATACCTGAATAAGTTCTTAATGGATGGTTGTTATCAAAGCACCCCCACTTTGTCATCCTCAGACAATTTTATGTTTTGTAGATGGATGGCTCTTTTTTTTTTTTTTTTTTTTTTTTTCCCCTGCTTCTATAATTAGCATTTAATCTTAGTGGTGTTTCCAAGTACTCTCTCCAGGGTCATGGGACTAGTAATGTTGGTTATATGGAAAAAAAAATAATTTACTTATCAGGTAAGTATTCAGGTAGATATAAGAATTCAGTGCAACTGAAGGAAAAAGGGAGATAACTGAATACTGGAGTGTCTTGGATTTGGGACAGATGCAGACACATGCATCCATAAAGATTTGATTAAGATGGATACTATCAGGCTGTTTAACCTTGTCTCAAAGCAAGAGACATATAGAACATCCTACCCTCATAGAGGTGAGAAGGGGAAAAGCTCTGGGACTCTACCAAGCAGGACTCATCTGACTCAGGTCTGTTGAGGGATACAGAGATGTCTGCCACAGGGAGAGCTCCTGGGGAAGTCTAATACTCTCCCAATACTCTGTCAGGTTTACTTTCCAATTTGTGATACTACTCATTTCTGGAGGAACTTCCAGTCTTTTCCTTCCCCTTAGCACATCATTTCTACTTCCAAGATTTACATTTTCTGCAGTTTATATGATAGCTGACTACTGTTTCTTCTTGCCTCATCCATTATATATCTTCCAAATATTAATAACCTGTAAGTTATTTAACAGTTTTCTGTTTGCAGATAGTCAAACAAACACTTTATGAGAAGTAGATCAATGAGTCTTTCTTTTCCTTAATTTATTTTCTCCTAAAACATATGTAAAAGTGTCAAAAGTGATCTAAGCTCTTAATTGCTGAAATTATGTTGACGTTCAATTAAATGTAAAAACCCAAATTTCTGCACCATTTTTGAAATGTAATTTCAGCTTCAAAACCATGTAGCTATTTTTGAAAATGTTACCTTGTCTCTTTCTAATCATTTTCTCTGTAATTATGTTCTTTAGTTTCTTTAAAGAGGTACATTTAACTCTGACTAAATTAGTAGAATCAAGACATTGAACTTTCTCTCTTTGCTTTTTTGAATTGCACATGACAAAATCAGGAAAAAGGGCTATTAAAACAGTAAGAAAAGCTGAAAAATATAAACATAATTGGAAATTTAAGGATATGTTTCAAGAGAGAATTCAAATGCAGTCTATACCAAATATTGTTCTTTGGATTTAAAAAAAAAAAAAAAATTATGCCTGCAGCAAAATTGAAAATATATTAAAACCAAGGATTTTATGTGGGGTTCAGCAAGACCTGAAATGAACTAACTCACATGCCTGGTAAAGCATCAAGTTTAGTACAAGTTCTTTCATGCTTAATGTCTCCCTGATAGCATCACTGGCAAAGTCTGCCTGGGATGCATTCACACCATTTTTGCAGGTCCAGATGAAAGGCATGAAAAGAAATCTCTGCTACCACATTGTTTTAAGAAATCTATCCTATATTCAAGCTTCTCCGTGTATTTCATTAAATGTTAATAAATAGTGTTACTTTATACTCCATACTTTTCTGGAAAAAAAAAAAAAAAAAAAAAAAGTAATCATCTAAACAATTTCGCAAAGAAATCTAATTCTCAGCTCAGGAGGAGCAATTCTTGTCCTTCAAAAATTTTTCATATTTTATTATTTTTATCTTAGAACATAGGGCTAATCGTTTTTCACAGAAGGTTAGTGCTCATCCAATTTCATGGGGTTATTGGTTCATATCACAGATGTTAAAAATGCAAGTGTTGGTTATTTCATCTTTTCTAAAAATACAGACTACTGCGGGACAGAGTAATGACATTTGGCTTATCTCTCAAGCACAAATATAACTTGGAGACCACTGGTGCATTTTAGGAAAGTAGTACCAATTTCTCATGAAACACGCCAATCTCATTACAACATTCTCTCAGCTGCAGTCCTCCTAAATACAGTATTAATATCAACTGCTAATATTATTTCCTTTCAATAAATAAAATTTATATGCAACATTACTGAAGTTTTTCTAGCTGTTGGTGGGTCATTTGAGGCCAGCTAGCCCAGAGGAGATAAGGTTCAGCACAAGAAGGATTCTTAGATTTTGGTAGATAGGTTGAGGTCAAGGTTATCATGCCCTACATATCGTCTGGTTTTCATCTGATACTCAGATAGGGACTGAGGGAGAGATTAAGCTCTCAATTTAACCATCTAAAAATAAGGTGCTAAGTCTGAACAAGTCAGTTGCCTTGGTTTCTTCTAACCATTGGAAAGAGTTGTTTCAGAATTTCAGTGTAGTTTTACAATGAAATTAATTTTAACATGAATCCCACTTATTTTAAAGCTGAATGGAAAACTAATTTGTAGGTCCAGCTGTAAAAAAACCTCTTTATGTTACATTTCACTGTTATTCCAGTAGTCATGGCATACAGACATTGGTCCATATAATTAAAAAAATCTGGAAATGAGTGCAAAGAATTTGGGTTCTGCTGCTATAAAACACCCTCAGAAAATCTACAGAGAGTTCCATGATACTCACCAAAAAATAATTCAATAAATCTTTATAAAATAATACTATGATACATAGGATATGTACAAATTAGTTTATGGGTGACAGGAATAGAGTCCACACCTCTCTGAGTACACCGGCCTCAACAAGAAAGTCTTTTTTATATTAATTACAGAATAGTTCTTCCAAGTCAGACTATAGTGAGGCCACTGCATAACAGAAGCCATTACATGGAACACTGATTTCTGCCAGTCCTTGGCAGGCTGGCAGACAGGCCAAAGACTTCATGGACATAAGCAACAAATATATGTTCCTGGATGCTGGTCCTGCCCAAGCAAGCTCAAGGCAGCATTAGCAGGAGCTTAAAAAAATCTTCCAAGACATTAGTCTGATACTTATCAGGAACTCCAAATTAATTTAAAAATTAGGCTATTTACAAAAGTCTATGCTTTGTAAAAGTAACCCAAATAATTCTGGGCTGTAGATGCATACCCACAGGGCATGTGAATCATTTTCATGGCATTATTCCTGAGGAACTGTTAATATTCCATTCACATCTTAAATTAAAATGTGTCAGTCCTTTCTGTCATTGGTAGAAAATGAGTAGAGATAAGGTTTTGTTTTGGGGTGGATTTTTCCCTAGCAACTGGACTCCTTTCAGCTTTCCTGTTACACTGCAGCTCTAAATATTATTGCTAAATATTTTTGCTTAACAATAACCAGGTTGAACGACTTCTTTCTGAGTTACTATGTGATTCATTACTGGGAGTGCAGAAAAAATTAAGTTTCTACAATAGTTCATCCAGCTAAAGATCACCTTCTACTCTGATAATATACAATGAAACCAAACAGAGGAGAAATTACTGCAATACTCTGAATTCTGTACAAAGTCGTAATTCAAAGGAGAAGGGATTTACAGTTATTTCTTTCAGACTGAATAGCTAGTCAAAATCTGTGGTCCTGTGAGCTATTTTGGCTAGGAGAAAAAGATAATTATGAAGCCAAGTTATTCTGATACAATCCTATTCTTATATACATGAATCATGGAAAACACTGCTTTACACTGCACTTGAGGAAATCAAACTATAAAATTATTAACATTTTCAAAATTCTTTCACATGAGTTCTCTCTTAGCTCTTTTAAAAGAGCTTTTTCACTCTTTTTTTCTGTCTTTTTTCCCTTCCTCTGTTGCTTGCTTTGTTGGTTCATCTGTTGCTGTGATTTGCCTCACTGCTTTTCTCTTCCATATCTTTATCTACACTAAAATAATAGGCCCCCCCCCCCCCCAAAAAAAAAGGCATCACTTGTGATTTTTTCATTAGCCAAGTGCTTTATGAAAGGAACTTCACTTGATACTGCAATGTTCTAGTCAAGTCATGTGGTAAATGTCATTCTATTGCATTATCGGCATTACACTGATATGCATACTGCATATATTCATATAAACTTTATGTAATATATAAAATTTAACTCAGTGATCAATATTTGTAAATACTTTGAGCTGTCATGAAAGGGTAGGCTCATGTTATTTTCATCTGATGCTCATATTGTGGGAGACTTTAACCTCCCAGACATCTGCTGGAAATACAAAACACAGAGTGGGACCAGTCCTGGAGATTCCTGGAATGTGTGGCAGATAATGGCCTGATACAGCTGGTGAGTGAACTGACCAGAGAAGGTGCCCTGCTGGACCTCTTCTTTGTGAACAGAGGAGGACTGGTGGGTGATGTGGCGGTTGGAGGCCGACTAGGGCACAGTGATCATTAAATAAAATAGAATTCTCTATTCTTAAATTGTTCAGGAGAGAGATAAGCAGAACTGACATCCTGGACAGCATTCATCTGGCAAAACTGGCTGCTTGTGGCTTGGATAGGCACATGTTTCACTGGGAAAAAAAATGGCTGGACAGCCAGGTCCAAAACATTATGGTGAATGAAGTTAAATCCAGTTGGTGGCCGGTCATGAGTGGTGTCCCCCAGGGCTCAGTTTTGGGGCCACTCCTGTTTAACATCTTTATTGATGATCTAGATGAGGGGATCGAGTGCACCCTCAGTCAGTTTGCAGATGACACCCAGTTGGGTGGGAGTGTTGATCTGCTCGAGGGTAGGGAGGCTCTGCAGAGAGACCTGGACAGGCTGGAGCCATGGGCTGAGGCCAACTGGAGGAGTTTCCATAAGGCCAAATGCCGAGGGCTGCCCTTGGGCCACAACAACCCCCAGCAGCGCTACAGGCTTGGGGAGGAGTGGCTGGAGAGCTGCCAGTCAGAGAGGGACCTGCGGGTGTTGATTGACAGCCGGCTGAACAGGAGCCAGCAGTGTGCCCAGGGGGCCAAGAAGGCCAATGGCATCCTGGCTTGTGTCAGCAATAGCGTGGCC
This sequence comes from Athene noctua, assembly GCF_965140245.1. Lineage (NCBI taxonomy): Eukaryota > Metazoa > Chordata > Aves > Strigiformes > Strigidae > Athene > Athene noctua. The sequence goes on along the minus strand of NC_134038.1, from coordinate 29,046,097 downwards.
AGCAGGGACAGGGAAGGGATCTGACCCCTGTACTCTGCACTGGTGAGGCCGCCCCTCGATTCCTGTGTTCAGTTTTGGGCCCCTCACTACAAAAAGGACATTGAATGACTCGAGCGTGTCCAGAGAAGGGCAACGAAGCTGGTGCAGGGTCTGGAGCACAGGTCGTACGGGGAGCGGCTGAGGGAACTGGGGGTGTTTGGTCTGGAGAAGAGGAGGCTGAGGGGAGACCTCATCGCCCTCTACAGCTCCCTGAAAGGAGGTTGCAGAGAGCTGGGGATGAGTCTCTTTAACCGAGTAACAAGTGATAGGACAAGAGGGAATGGCCTCAAGTTGTGCCAGGGAAGGTTTAATCTAGACATTAGGAATTATTTCTTTACAGCACGGGTTGTCAGGTGTTGGAGTGGGTTACCCAGGGAGGTGGTGGAGTCCCCATCCCTGGAGGTGTTTAAGAGTCAGGTTGACATAGCACTTAAGGATATGGAGTAGTTGAGAATAGTCAGTGTTAGGTTAATGGTTGGACAGGATGATCTTCAAGGTCTTTTCCAGCCTAGATTATTCTGTGATTCATATGAAGTAGGCCAGTCACAGTCCATATAATCAGGACATCAGCACAAAACTTAAGTATTCATTGTTAACATATGTATAATCACTTCTAGAATGAAGATGTCATGATTACCACTAAAAACAACACTTGGAATAATAATTTGTTCATAAAGAATGAAAAATTGGATACAAATAGAAATGCCACCAGAATAGTAGCATAACATCAGTATACAGGTAAATGTAATGGACTCAGTGTTAATCCACTCATACTAAAGAAAAGTAAAAAATATCTGCAGTTGGAATGTGTTTCAGTGAATATTACAGCAGCAGGTGCACAAGCATTACCGCCTTCTGCGAAACAGATTCAGCAATGCTTGTTAAGGTGTAGGTTTTTTTGATTTGATTTGATTTGATTTCATCAGTCTAGTGCTCATCCTCTTAGGCATGTATTCATTTCCATAATACCCAGCAAGCAAGAGCAGTGCAACCAAGAGAAATCTGAGAGCCTAATATTAATAATAATTTAATGCTTAAAAACTAACATTTTTGCTTTACTATCTCATGATATTAATGATCCATATTACTTATTCTCCATCTGCTCTTTCATGTTTTTACCTCTTTGCATTTGAGCATTTTGTGGTAAACTCTAGAGATCAATTTTTACAGCTAAGAGAGCGGCATACAAGCATAATACATTTTGCAAACTTCTTAAATAGTGTCTGTTGCAGAATGGAGACAAGAGGTCTTAAAATGAGGCATCCCATAAAGATTCCCATTTTGTGATATTCTGAGATAAGTGCTAATGGAACCAAAAAGGTAAAATTAATATTGGTCAGAGTTTTCCTAGTTTACTGTCAGAGAATGGCAGTCTCTCAAAAATATACAGATGTCCAGTCCCGCTTTTCTGTTGAGGGAAACCCTGAGACAGGGCTCAAGGGCATCCAGCTCTGAGTAGCCCAGTAGTGTTATGGGTCCAGTGTAGCAGATTCTTTCTGGGCCCAGGTCTGGACCTGAAAAGATGGCTTTCTGTCTTTCTCAGCATTCACCTGTAAACTTCTGAATCTTTGAAACTCTGATGATTTTATACTTTTATTTTAGCCTCCAAGTGTGCCCATGAGTCACTGTCCCTGATTGCTCACACTTCCTGCATGTTGACTCATGATCTGGCTTCTGAATCCAGGGTAAGCCAGCTACATCTGCTCATGGGGAAATCTGGAAATAAAAGAAGTGGAAGAGAGTCACTTGTGCCCAGGCGCTACCCTGTAGTCAGAGGCAGCTGGTATAGGGAGCTGAAGTGGAGTTGAGTTTCAGCACAGTTACTAACAGTACCAGTGAAAATTTTTTGACATCTGGACTTTGGTCCTCACTGTGACAACCAAAATTTTTCCATTCCTACATCTCAGAAATCCTGGAGAAAAAAAAAGACAACCCGGAACTTAGGAACTTGGGCTCTTAGATGGGATTTCAGGTCGAAAAGAAACATCTGTTGTAATAATTCTGAAATAAATGGTGTTTGGTTTGGGGTTTTTTTATGTTTGTCTGAAGATTCAAGATTTCTGGGGTTTCATACTGAAGCATGTTATTTGTGTCCAAAATTTCAGGTTATAGAAAGAGAAGAACTCTGGTTTCCAAGAAGATTTCACTAAAATCTAGTAAGCTTCATGGCAAAGATTTTCCTTCCCTTGATTCAGCCTTCAGCCAATTTCTGAGGGCAGTGATGGGGGAGTAAAGATTTTTTCTGAGGTGATGTTATAGATCAGATTGTTAAATCATTGTGTTGAATAGTTGTGGAAAAGTATTAATGATTAGTTCATTAAATTTGTGTCTTGAAGATGTAAATATTATAGGAATACTAAGCATAATTGCTCCTATGCTTTATCTTTTCTGTAAGGTTTCCAGTAGTTTGCCTATTGGCTGTAGCATCCTGGGCACTTTCCAGCTTGCCTAAATAATTTCATTCTGCCTACAACTTCAACTGCATGTTATTAATAATTTCTGTTGTGCAGTGCCATTGTGGCCTACTAATTCTTTCATTTTGATTCCAAGTTTAAGTGATCCCTAGATATGTTTTAGTGACTGAAGGAAAAATTGTGATTGTCTTTTGAAATTGCTTACAAACTAAATTCAGGTGAGGAGTAATAAAAGAAGTAAGGAGATGTGGGAAGATGGACATTGGGTTTAGTATGCTTAAATGGTTACTTAATTAAAAGCAATGTAGTTTGTGTTCAAGTGTTTCATGGTTTATTTTGCAAATAAAGCAAACAAATAAATGCAGATGTTTACATATTCATCTCTACCATCTGTAAGATGCACGTGGAAGTATGTGGACAATAAAGGTTTTACCTGACAAGCTAGCTCAAGTGTAATAACAGACAAAAGAAAAATTCAGAGGCAATCTTGACCAAAATAGGATTGCAATGCTGCTGACATGGACAGATATGAAAGACTAGGAGTGATGGACAAATATGAGAACGTAATAGGGCAAATACATATTTATATGAGAACAGATGAGTATTTATTTATTTATTTATTCTCTCAAAACCGGAGAGCATTCTATGTCAGTATTTCCCATACAATGCAATGATTGTGTATTGAAATGTTGTATATTTTTCAAACGACTTACCCAAGAATATAGTTTGGGTTTAGGAATAGTTAATATTATGGTGTAATAAGAATTAATCAGTGCTGATGGAACATGGAAAGTCAACTACATAACTGGTGGAGGTAACCTATGTCCCTATTGAGAACAGCAATGATTTGTAGTGAACAGTCAGCAATACAATCCTGGAGAGGAGGCGGCTCTGTAACTGATTATAACTAGTTAGAGGAAAAAAATCTGTACGTTTTTGCTTTGTTTTCTAGGAAACTAAGGATTTGGACACTTATTTTACCACTGTGAACCTTTCACAGTTACTGATTTGCCACTTTCTGCTCTAATTATTGTAACAAGAAAGAGCTCTAATTGAAAATCACTCTGAAATATCTTCTAGAAGAGACTATGGCTTCCTGCTCAGTAGCAACACTATAGGGCACGTAGTTCCCATGCCCAAAGGTTTGCATAGGCTATCAGATCATTTCCCAATTCAATTGGAAGAATAAGCTTTGCTTTGTAAAGACTTTCATGCTTTGTACCTGCTCTGGACTATCAGTCGAAGACAACTGGAATAAGAGTGAGAATCTCCCCATGAAATTTTTACCTCATGGTGAGGCAGGCGTCGTTATTGTCTTTCTATTCTCAGCTTAGTTCAACAGAAATCCAGATTCAATGACACTAAGAACACATTACAAAACTTTCCTCTTCATACTTGTTTTTCCCTAAACAGTGAGCTCAGCAGGCTCCTGTGGAAGACCATTCTCTTTATGATCTGTCTTGGAGACAGGACATACCGTAAAAGTGACATGCAGACAAATATTTAAACATATTCATTTGATTTGATTACTTTCGGGGTGGTTCTTAACTAAAATAATAGAAACTCCCTATGTTAAACTCACAAATGAAAAAAACTGAGCTACGTAAGTTACTTCTGGAAAGAAGCAGCCTAAAAGTCATGCAGACACTGACTTTATCCCTCTAAGTGTTTTACTGAGTCTGTCCCTTTGAGGGTTTTGCTTTGCATTCTTTTTAAACTGTTGAAATAACACCTTTACTTGGGGCTTGGAGATTAATTAGATAGATATTATAAAGGGCTTTTTAAAGGTTAATATAACTGCCAAGATTTTTACCTATCAGTTTCATTATCAGCTCCAGTTTGCTAGTGAGCCTCTTGCACAAACCTCACAACATATTGTTATTATTGCCACAACTTCACTGTCACCTTAAGATACCCACATGTTTATACAGTATTTTACACCACAAACAATGGCACAGAGTCATTATTTCTTGAGTTTGTATAATGCCAAGCAAAACATTACCTGGTTGGTTACTCTGCAGAATGCTCTATAAATATTAAGCACCAATGTTATCATCATTGTGGTTATTATTATGTTTGTTATTATTATTACTATTATTATTATGTAATGACATACTTAACATCTGTAAGCCATTACTTATATGTCTTGAATTTACATTATACTGTAATATAATATCTGGAATCTACATTATACACATTCCAAGTATCCTACTTATGCTGTGTTTAAAGCTACGGTTAAAGTACACCTCCACTGTATCAGAGCAAATCAGCATGCATTGTCAAAAAAAGCGCCCATATACCACATTGCCGCGTCTACATGTCTGCATTAATTCTCTGGCTATTGTTGACTTTCTGGGAACACATCTGCATGCTTTCATCAATCTGATTGAGCGCATCAGGAAACAGCAAGAGTGGGTTGCTCACTGAGGGAAGGGAGCTGGAAGCTGAAGGTGACACCAGGCTGTTAGGGCAGTGCCCCCACCGTCATGGGCACAGTCCCACTGTGCTCGAACCAATAGAGCAGAGCAGATCCAGTAAAGGTAGTCAGGGTCAGCTGTGAGCCCAGGCACCCCAGACAATTTTGCTGTGGCCAGCCACATCTGAGGAGGAGGCAGTAAGAGAAGCTGGCAAGGTCAGGTCAGGGCCAAGAAGGCCTGGACTGGGTATAGTCATACGTGCATGGTGGTGGTTGAGGGTGCTTGGGGGATCCCCAGGTGAGGCTCCTCACAGCCCCTCTTTGCAAGGCTCTTTGCACAGCGCGCTGTCTCTTGACTGTGCTGTCCCAGCACTCACCTCCAGCAGCCCCAACCGAACCTCCAGCAAGCAAGGGGACAACCTGCAGAGCTTCTTTTTGCACTCAAGGCTGTGACAGATACATGGTGGTCTGCTGTGGGAGTACTTGGATTTATCTTACATGTGCTCTGCCTTGCTAGTTAGTTACTATTAAAAAAGACTATTAAGTCCTAAGTAATACCAAGAAAAAAAAAATTCCTTGAAGTATTTTGGGGAAGGGTAATAAAATAAGTAATTATTCCAAACATTGAGGTAGTGGTGTGTCACTGCAGCAAGTGAAGGCCATAATGGAGTACATGAACATAAATGCAAGGCTCATAATATTGTTTTACTTGCTCCATGTCCTGTTTCTCAACCTTTACCAAACAACAAGCCTCTAGAAGAGACTATATCCAAGTGTAGTATATCCACTGAGTTTTCTAGCTTCCCGTCCCACTTCATGAATAACCCAGTATTCATTATTATCCTCTCCAGCTTCACAGTTCCAATCCCCCTATACCTGGCTATGTCAGTTGTTTTAAACTGTGTTCCTATCTTCTCTTTAATTATCTCCCAAACCCATAAAACCAATCTCATCCACTCCATATTGAAACTTGATTTCTATCTCACTCCTCCCTTGTTCTTGCCCTCCTCCTGCCTCACTAAGTGATCAGAAGTATCAAAGAAGAAATCCTAGTTTTTATAGTTCTTGGCATATCCCTGCATCTATTTGGGAAACTCAGTTCTGAGATAGGTGATAAAGTTCATCCTGGTCTGATCCCAATTATGGTATCAACTGCCTTAGGAAACTTTGCTTCACAGGGTAAAATGGAAAGGAGAAAATTATGCAGAGGAAGGGAACAGCTGGTGTACTCCTACACATGTGCAAGAGCCCAGATGCACAAACTTTTAGACTTGTAATTATAGAAGCTTGGCAGCTTTAGGTGCTTGTAAGATTTAGTGTGAATGAGGACTCCATGAACCACATTGTCCTTAGACACTGTGTGTGTTGTTCATACCACCTTTATAAATACTAAAGATGGGTGAACATGGGTGTAAATATTTTCATTGAAAATAAGAACATGCATATATAGGTCAGTAAGCAGATGGTGGCTCTGAACTCTTGGCTTTAGTGATAAATTCTGTCTGCCTTTTGATTAAAATAGGAAATTACGGGAAGCAAGAGGGACTGGGAAATCACAGCTGCTATTTCTGATGTTACGTTTAGTCACTTCTAAGTATTACGGCATCTTAGAATTGTGTAGAACTTATACTGTGATCTCTTGTATACTTTCTAAGTTCTTGGGGACTTGAACCTTCCTAACCTGACTTTTTAATGTCATCACATGAGATGCTGAGAAATATATATTTGTAATGTTTTAGGTGTAAGGCTGAATAGGGATTTGTAGTGCAATATTGTGTCCTGAACCTGTACTGGTATAATTGAGTTATGATGGTGGTAAAGGAATGAATGACTAGAAGATGAATGAACAAATTCTGCTTATTATCACTTATCTGGACAGGACTCAGTCACTTCACAAATGGGCAGTTAAATTACAGACTACTCTCAATTTAAACTGCTTCTTTTACAGTGTGTATGTAAAGGTTAAAATTTTCTACTTTAGCAAGCCTAAAACACCTTCATGGTATGAACATCTCTCAGATCATAAAAACTCTTTTTCTACAGGGCTTTGATAACTCTTTATTTGAAGGATGTAGCACTTTTTAAACTGATTTTTTTTAATCTCATATTTCAATTTGGTATTACTTTTTTTTTTTTTTTTTTTTTTTTTTACTATTTGTTGTGCAGGAAGTAGCCTTGATGAGAATTCCAGAAACTTCAAGTTCTTAAAAAGATTTATTGATTTTCAAGTTTTAACTCTCTAGAAACTACATCTTTTTGATAGCATATACAGGATTAATACATTAAATGCCAAAAAGTGTGATTTAATATGTAACAATAGAAACAGCTGTAATTTTCCAGATACACTGAAAATATCAGAGAATGTTTGGACATTATGCTAGAAATTTCTTCTACTAATTAAATCTTAATGTACAAACATTAAGGAAATTATAAAGGCTTCTGTAATGAACTTAATGAACTTAAGTTTCAGAACTTTAAATCATTTAACAATAAAAATAAAATAAAACCTATGATATTATTAAAAAACAGTTACCACAACTGTCTTCATAATTTTATGTGAATGTTAGATATTCTTCCAAGGAATCTAAACATTTTTGTATGGTAATGTCATACATAAAGTCCATTTTAAAGTGAGAATATTTATAATTTAGACACTCAACTTATGTCCAAGATTTACCTCCTGTTTAAGTGTCCTTCTAAATCTGGATCTTAACACTCTAAAGCACCTTTGATTTCTTGCAGCCTTGGCATTTCTTCTGCATCTGTTGATATCATCAGCCTCTAAGAAGGCTTAGAAGAAGGAAGCTCCATTTCCAAGTCCAGGGAAGAGTGATCATGAATTCAATATGCTAGCAGAGAAATTCAGAGGTCAAGCATCTTGTATCCTATTAGTGTGTGGGAGTGCTATAAGTCATTCAGGGCTTTTTTAAGTCATCTCAGTTCAACTTTAAGAGAGCTTTCAGACACATCTGTTTTTAGGTTTAAATTTATAAAAGACAAATTCCAAAAACCGATGTTTTTATAAATTGTACATATTAATGTCCAGGTTTGAGGGAAACCAGGCTAGAAAATTCTATCCATAATGAAATGAGCTGCAAATCTCCAGTTATCTTCAGGGGTGTGAGAGTTTTACTGGATTAATCCAGTATCAAAATCTGGATTGGAACTGGAAGAAAGAACATTTCAACCTGGCAATCAATTTTAATTTTTTTCAAACGCATTGAAATTGATGGCAAAATTGATCAATCATAGTGGAACCATGGCAACATTTTGCTCTCTATAATAGTCTTTGACCTAAAGAAATTATATTGAGGCATGGGAGAAACAGAGAATGGGAAATGATCTATATAGTCACCATGTCAAGTTCCCAAGGAGTTAAATGGTATCACCTTAATTTCTGACATGGGCTAGCCTATTTGACATTGTATCAGTCCTCTAACATTGGTATAACCAATGACAGAATAAGCCTTAATGTTTAGATTCAGAATGAGAAACTGTATAAATAATTAAAAATTTAGGCTAATCAATGTACTTTTAAAAATTATTATTAAGGTGTGTATTCTACAGACTTGCTAAAAAGCTAAACTATATTGTTAAAAAATATGTTATCTGTAGATTTCCTAGGATGGAACACAAAAATGTTCTCTTTTTATTTAAAGCAACAATAACATTCTTAGCATAACCTAAAACCATCACATTATGTATAGCTTGCTCTCTGTGTATCACTACTGAAAAAAACATTTCTAGAGAGATTTTGATGCTGAAGGAGGTGGTTCACAATTTGTTTCAAAGGCAATATTCTTTTATATGCTTTTTAGTTACTCCTGTCGTTGGAATTTAGAAGATAAAAGTAAAATAATGAAGACTGAGTAAAAGTGATTTCAGGTCTTGTTGAAACAAAAATACATGGCAGGACAAGAAGAGGGACAATAAAGGCAAGAAACAGATGACATCTCCTGACATGTACATAGGTGATTGATCTTCTAATTGTGCTTTGTCAGGTAGATAAATACGAAAAGGGGCATTATCTCAAAACAAATGAACACACAACAAGGAAAAAATCCAGAAATTGAACATGAAAAGGGTAAAGCACTTCAGAAGATCTCCAAAGTCCATTCAAATCCGTAACAGTGTCCTGACTGAATTTAACAGGGTTTGATTCAGGTTTTGATTGTAACTCCCACCCCAAATGAACACTGTATTCTTAGCTGGAAAGACACATTATTGATAGGCCTTGCTTGATATCTGTGCTTCATATGACTATTCTTCCAACATTGATAAATAGCAAGAGAATTTTAACCTTGAAAGGGGCTGGGAAAACTTCAGAGATATAAAGCTCCATCAGTGAACAGTGTTTATTAAGTAGTCTGTACTATGTCAATGACTGATTCCCAGGGGAATCACCTTGAAATGTACTTTTCAAATCTATTTGTCTGATAGGAATCTTGCTGACCTCAGAAAGGCATTTTTTTGTCTTGTAAATATTTGCATTTTATTATTTATGTCCTCTTTACTTACAGCTCAACCTATCACTTCTCTTGGAGCATTATTTTAATATTTTTACCTATAACTGTATGTAGGATTTATGAAATATTAATAGCACAAACCAACATTTATATTTTTAAAAGTTTTGTGTGTGTGGTTATAGATATGATTTGACATGATAGCCCTAGGAAAAAAAGAAAATAATTTAACTTTCATAAGGACATCAGGTTATAACACTACTCCTAACTTAGCTTTATGTAGGCCAAAATGCTGAAGTTTTACTTCACCAAATGCTGAAATAGACAAAATAATGTTCTGTTTTTAAAATCCTGCTCAAACCCTCCCTCTACACACTGATATTTCACAGTAGAGTTGTTTTATCTATGAAGTAAAATAAGACTATTGTAAAATATGTCATGCCCTCAAAGCAAGTTACCGGTAATAACTCCCATGCTAACTGAATGTTTTCTGGTTTTCCATCAACATACACAATAAACCATGGAAAGAACTACAGAAATGACCCAGCAAGAATAAATAAACTCACTATTTAACAATGGCAGCTTGAATGAATAAGCAGGACTTTCCGGTTAATTCATATTTAATGTGAAACCAGAGAATTTGATATATTTGTCATGCATAAAAGATACCCTTAAATCAACTTTTCTTCAATTAGATTGCTTTTCATATACAAAGAATGAGATTTGAGAATCACAGCCAAATTGTCCCATAGGCACATGAAATCAAGTCATGCTCCACTTGAATAAATTATTTCTATGCAGTTTTCTATTTAAGTCTATTTTCCCATAAGAAAATAATTGCTAATATGTAACAGAAAGCACCATCTCAAATGTTGTACACAAGTAGGATTTAATCATCTAACTGCCACACGAATAACGTGTCCAAATTTCAGATCTTGAAAAGCCTCTTTCAGTTGCATCCAAGTCCTTGAGGAGACACCTATGGTTTTGACATTAACGCCCCCCAGACAGCTACAGTTCAGCTCTGGGCCTCTCAAGAAAGACAGTCTTTATCGACTTTACTGCACCTAGCAGACCAGCATTTCTTTGTGATTCAGCGTCTGTGCTCCACACACCTTGCCCGCCAGTTGGATTTGCTAAACCAATATTTATTAACTTGTGGAGTTTGCAGACCACTCAGTCATGACATGCAGGAGGGTGCTCTGGTGAATGGCTGTAATGCCTTCCCCATTTGAACACTTAAGCATAGTTCTATCTGTGTAAATAAAACAAATGAAAGTGTTTGGGTGTGAAAAATAAAGGTAATGTCACTCTTCAAAGTTTAGCGTTATTTTATTTCCCTTTAATGAAACCATTTTGGAAACAACGTCTGAAATAATCTGTAGATATCTTGGGGGGAAGGGTCAGAAAAGGTCATGAATCAGTATTTTAATATTTAAATAGTTTACTTTAAGGGATGTTAAAAAGCATTTTAAAGATTGAAAATCTTAGCATGATAACATTTCCTTGTTCAGTGTTAACAACAGCTAACTTTTTCTTCCCTGAGGATATAGCACCCTGCTAGGAGCTGGTGCCAGATCTGCTACATTCCTGTGGAGATTTTTGTACCCGTGCTAGATGGCAAAGAGTTCTACATAGCAGTGCACTGAACACTGCCACATTCTCAGAACAGGCTTCAAATGGTAGAAATCTGTATCATTTCCTTTAAGCCCCTGAATCAGAAAGAGAGGAACTGCAGCTCCCTTCATTGGGTCACAAGATGGGTTGGGTATCCTGCCAACCAGATCTGGATCTCTGCAAGGCACCCTTGTTCCCTTTTGTGAGAGCTGTGCCATCACAGGTTCAAATAAAAAATAAATAACAAACATTCATTAGGTCAGTGATTAAGTGAGACGTCCATAACCTGCAAGTTATTGGTAATGATGCTTATCCTCGGTGGTAGACTCATCAGAAAGCAAATCCAAGAGTGCTAACATTTTTCGGAGTAAGGCTTACCTTTCCATAATGGGACAAAGAAAAATAAAAATATTATAGAAACTTGGTTATAGAAAAGTACCTTCATCACCACAATGTCAGTTGGCACCTTTCATTTAATGTAAATGCAGGCCATAATTTTTAAAGTAAGCCATAATCTTTCCTGTAAACCAAACTAGCAGCTCACTGCAGTAAATGGCATTGGTGTTTTAATTACACTGAGGCCACAAATTCAACCCTGCATCACCAAAAAATCTGACTGCATGTTTCCAAAAGCACCCTTAGTATTAATATTGCCATCCAGTGCGCTGCAGTTGAATTGTTTCAGTCTTTGTGCTGTTTTACCTTAAAACACAGATTTTCTGTTAGTAAATTATAGTGAATTTTAGAGATTGTCTCAGGTCTGATTTTTATGTGAGCATGGAATTAAAGTTTTCAGATTATTCATAGACAGAGAATTACAGCATTTTAAAAATCATATTTAGTTGTAAATGTCTATCTTTGACATCCAACAAATATTTGCATTTAAGGTTTGAAGTTTTCATCATACTCAATAAAAGTATGCGCTTTTATGAAATGTTAATCAAAAAGCATGTCAGATCTGTCTGGAAGGCAATCAGTGGATCAAAGAGCTAAGAAGAAAACTAGATTTGTTTTTTTTTTAATCAACTATACTCTCTTGTTCTTACTATAAATAACTTTGCTCCCATTTCATATTAAAAACAAACTTTCACTTTTTTAACTTGTCAGTTTAATTGACTTCAATATATAAAAACACATACTGATTTAATGAAATAGGGATCAGTCCCAGAATATTTAATTCTTCATTAGCTTTCACTTGTGGTAGCTTGAACATATAGCACTCTGTCCTAAACTATTTTTAAATCTGGCTTTCTGCTTCAAGACATTAGGGAGAAAAATCCCACACCAACCTCATTTTGAATTATTTAACAAATACACGTCGAGATGAAACCTGCCACAATTAGGGATGCACAGGTTGTACACTGAGTTACCCCGAACCATCTGAAGGTAATAAAAATTACTTATTCTCTAGGACAATCAATCCTTCAATTACTCACCAAAACCTGGGCTTAGATGTCAACTATCCAATAATGTATCTGTTATGTGTCAGGAAACCCTGCCAGAAGCATTTCTTTTTCTTTGCAGATATAAATATGAAACACAGACATCAGACATGTAGGGGTGTCATTTCTTTCCAGGTCTGCAAAATGAATTTCTGCGTCTGAAAGGTTCCTTCTGCAAATGGTTTGTACTCTGGGAAGGGGATTTCAAAAGGTTTTTAACAACACCGAAGTTGGATAATGAGGGGGGACACTCCTTCTCCAGAGTTATATTGTATTTTCATGGATTGTGGCCACCTGCCAGAGGGCTTGGTAGTCATTATTATAAGCCCCCAAATGATTTCTAGGGATTAAGTGCAAAACGATTGCTTTGAACAGATCATTTCACTCTGCAGTTAATTTTCTTGTGAGACTTGTGAAACGGGACACTTGAAAATCTTGCCTACTGATTCTGGGTAAATGCGGTTGGAATAGCTCAATATCTTGTTTGACAGAGTTCTCTGAAACTACAGTGACTTCCTGAAATTCTTATGAAATCTCCTATATTTTATATTTTTATTATTGTTTAGAACCAAACTAATCCTTTCCTCTATTTCATTATTTTACTGCATAAAGAGATTGTTGAAACTCTCTGTTCAGGGTCAGGGTTTTAGGTGAGCTGCACACAGTTCAGGAACTATTTTGGGCATGAACTCATTAGTCTGTATATCATCACCAGTGGAACTGAATTTCAATGGCAACAGGACCATGTGATAAATGTGGACATGACAATCACCACTACCTGCTCATAGGTAAATATTAGGAGACCTTCATTCCCAAGGTGTGTCACAGATTTTGTGGCTACGTCCATCCTTGCAAACTATACAGGATGAGGATATGGGCTTGAGCATCACCTTTACTCTTCAGGCAGTGGCATACATCTTGTTAGCGCTTTGACCCAGACCAGCTCCCAGTCTTACACAAGGGAGCATGGTCTGGGGGACAGAATGGCTTCCAGATTGTCTCAGTATTTGTCACCTGGAATAGGGGCTTTTGTCAGCTGCAAACTGGCACGGATCCAGCATCCCTCATCTCCTCTGGGAACACTGACCTAATCATGGGACATAGGCTCTTCCTCCTCCTTCAAAAAGTAGCTTTATGAATCCGCCAAAATGTTTGGAAAGCTCCCTAATTCCTGTGTAAAATCATGGTAGTAATACTCCCCTTATAGCAAAATATTTTTCTTTTATATGAGGTTAGAACTGTATCTCCGTTAGAGCAGCAATGCCTCTATGAATTTTGTTCATCAGGTCCTTAATCTTGTTTGTGTCCTAATGTGATACATTAATGGATAACACACTGGTGTTTACACAGGTGCATTTGCACATATAACTCACTCTACCAAGTTGTTGGCAGTTTTATGGGGCATAGATATATTTTCCCCTCAAATTTTGGCACTTGTGTTTCCATGTCTTTATTTGAAAAGACCTGATAAAAGTTGCATTGCATTTACCAGGCAAGGTTTTGGGAGCAGAGGGAAGCGGGGAGCTGCAGGGGTGCATTCTGTGAGAAGACACCAGGAGCTGTCCTAGTGTCTGACAGAGTCAGTGCCAGCTGGCTCCAAGTCGGACCCACCAGTGGTCAAAGCTGAGCCCATGAGCAATAGTTGTAGTGCCTTTGTGGTAACATAGTTAAGGGGAAAAAGCTGCTACGCAAAAGCAGGTGGGAGAGGTGAGTGAGAATATGTGAGAGAAACAACTCTGCAGACACCAAGGTCAGTGAAGGAGGGGGAGAAGGTGCTCCAGGTGCCAGAGCAGACACCCCTGCAGCCTGTGGTGCAGCCCATGGTAAAGCAGGTTGTCCCCATGCAACCCATGGAGGACCATGATGGAGCGAGTGCATGTTTCCTGAAAGAAGCTGTGACCTCATGGAGACCCTGCACTGGAGCAGGCTCCTGGCAGGACCTGTGAACCTGTAAAGAGGAGCCCACACTGGAGCAGGTTTTCTGGCAGGACTTGTGACCCTATGGGGTACCCACACTGGAGCAGTCTATTCCTGAAGGACTGCACCCCATGGAAAGGACCCACTCTGAAACAGTTCTTGAAGAACTGCAGGCCATGGGAAGGCTCTACATTGCAGAAGATCATGAAGGACCCTATTCTGTGGAAATGACCACAAGCTGGAGCAAGGGAAGAGTATGAGGAAGAAGCAGCAGCAGAAATGAAGAGTTATGAACTGACCATAACCCCCATCCCTGTCCCTTTGCACTGCTCATGAAAGGAGTTAAAAGAGTTGAGAGTGATGTTTAGCCCGAGGAAGAAGGAAGGGGTGGAGATAAGGTGGTTTTAGATGTCTCATCGTCCTACTCTCACATAATTGGCAATAAATTAATTTCTCCAAGTGAAGTCTGTTTTGCTCATGACAGTAATTGGTGAGTGATCTCCCTGTCCTTATCTCTACCCACAAGCTTTTTGTGACATTTTCTCTCCTTCCTGTTGAAAAGGGGGAGTGATAACATGGCTTGTTGGGCACCCGGCAACCAGCCACAGTTAACCCAGAACAAGAATTTAGAGTAAGGTATTTGAAACTTTGCTAGAAGACAATAGTTACAAAAAGGTATATAGGAAGTAATTATAGAAATATAAACAATCACAACTTTTACCAATAGTCAGTCTTTTTTTGAACTATTGTTCTTGAACAATGCAATGGATTACCATCTCACTTTCACAATTTTCTTAGTCTTTTGGCTTCTTGTTTTTTGAAAGTTTGATGGTACAAGCAATTGTTACATGACCGAATACCCCCTTCTGCATAGTTGGACAACAAGCTACAGTACTGGATAGAGGTAATGAGTTGTTTTAGACAAGAAGTTTTGAATATCAGAAGCTATCTGGAACTCCATTTTGGCTAACTTATCTTCTCAGAAATTAAGTTTTATAAAATAATTTATGGACAATTTACTGTAGCAAGAAAAAACCCTAAACATTAGCTTCTTTCTTTCTCCAGTATACTGTGGAACTTGTAAAATGTGCTTATTTTTTTTCCTTTTGGAAAACCAAGCAAAAAATTGCTTTTTATAGAAAATGCTTCTTTTTATCTGCAAAATATTTTAATTTGTTGCCTAAAATGCAAAAATAGATGAGCAAAATTTCTTAATTGGGAATTGGCCGTATTATCTATATCCTTTGGTAATCTGTATGTTAGTAAAAGATGACCTACAAAACAATTACCAAAGATTCAAAAAAAACCCCAACAAACCAGAGAAACCATAAACTAGCAATACAAACAGGCTAGCAAACAGGAAAAACAAACGATAAAAAAAAAAATGAAAATAATAAATTAACAGCATTTAACTGGTTGTAAATTAATGTATGGGGCTGTGGCAACACTCTAAAAAGCAGTGCTCAGATTTTCTGCAGAAAGGTTAAGTGGCAGCCCTTGAATTTGAAAAGGTTGAGAAGCACTCTGAGATGGACCACTGAGATTATAAAGACCTTTTAGCACTGATTAATGGCTGCCTTTCAAAGTGTAACTAGCTAATTCAGAAACTGCATTTCACAGAGATCTCAAGTTCTCTTTCATTTCAGCCTTATTTTGACTCCTTTCAAGCAACTTTTTCTGAGAGTCATTAGTTAATGGCAGGTGTCTACATCCTCTGTCACTCAGATGCACAAGAAAGAACGAAAAGAGGAAGATTATTTGAAGAAAACAATTGTATGGAGTAAGTTTTCCAAAAGGCTGACTTGAGTATCTATTTCTAGACCTTAGATTTGACAGAAGTGCCTTTTTTTGTGCTTGGGGAGCACGGTGATGTTACAGGCCCAAAAAAAAAAAAAAAGGCAGCTTTGGCAGCTTGAGGTGAATAACTCCTAAGTGTAGCTCAAGCCCAAAGCCAGTCAGCTGCACAGATTCAACAGGGAGCTTTCAGAAAGGATCGCTTCCAAAGGGCCATGTTTAGCAGCTTATTTGGCTCCACATTACAAGCTGGAAAAGATTAAACTAACTCCTTTTGCTACCCCCAATTTGTTACATGGTTTAAATTTTTGATTCTAATAGCTACTTGCATTTTTAGGAAGAAGGGACAATTACAGTGATTGCTATTAAAAAGTCAGCCACTGGAAACGTTTACTAAATCATGATATTTGGGATACTATAATGTTTCTCAGCCTTAGAACAGGAAATAACTGTGGTATCACAGATACTGTGATAAAGTAATTGTTGGTAAATACTGGGTTGTTTGGGGTTTTTTTTAAATAGTAACCACAATGGCCACTAATTATAACCAATGAAATGATGGAAGTGCCATACCGAGTGCTTTATTTGCTTCACTACAATGCTCTTAATTATGTATTGTCCTTTACTGTATATGAAGATATATTAACTACCCTGCCACCAACAGCTGATTAGTCTCAAGAATGAGCTGTATTACAAGTCCTTTTCTTCTGAAGAACTGAAAAAAAATACAGTTATTTAACAATTTTGTCTCTTGATGTGGTGAACTTATAAGAGTTCTCCATTTTAATTATTCTTTTCCCAAGAGACAGCCTGTAGGATTTTTTAACGTGTCACACACGACCTTCTCAGCCCTGCAGCTTGAAGTGGGATCTACCTTTAAAAGTATCTTCCTTGGCTCCTCACTGATTTTTGTGTATCAGGAGGAACTTGAGTAACTATTTTAATCACAAATATCTAACTCTGAACACTTCTGGGACTTTGGCAGCACCTTATCAGAGCTGAACAAATGCCTTCTATCTGCCATTAGTTTTACAAATGTTTTTAGTAAAGACTTTACCCTTAAAAACAGCACTCTCCAGTGTTACAAAGGCTCTCAAATCAACCACCAAAAATTAAAAATTTGCTATCAACACAATTAACAAGCTCTCCATAATTACAGGTTCAAATGTCTGTGAGAGGAGAATAGAACAACTTTCTAGGGCTTAGCGACAACCCAAAATGCATAACAAAGACCTCTATAGAGTCTAACTGCAACCCAGAACACTCTATCACTCACCTGACAAGTGAGGGCTCTCAGTCTCGAGGCCCTGCTCAGGGCAGCGTCCCAACCCAAGGCACCTCGAGGAGTTTCCTTGGGCAGGGTCCTGACCCAAGGGGAGAGTCCTTGACCGCAGCTGCTGCTCCAGGGGACAAGGTCCCAGTAATCCCCCCAGGGGACTCCATTTATACCCAGGCCCAATCTGACCTACAGTCAATAGCGGCTCCCATTGGCCAAAAACCCCAATTACTGCAAAATCCTGAGAACAAAGGCAGCCCCGAGCTGCTACAGTTCAGCAGCCAAGAAACTCTGCTTTCATTGGGTGGGTGCACCTGCCACATCCAGACATCTTGCTTGTCCTTCAGTTAAGTTATTCTGACATAAAATTGCATCAAATGAAAGATGAAGGCCTATGGTATTTGTTATTGGTATTGGATAATAATGTAACTATGCTACTCTTTCTTCACTATCTGCAATCCAAATCACTCAAAATAACTGTTGTTATAAATATGTATTAATCTTGAAAGAAGGTGATAAGGGAACAGTACTACTCATTTTAGGGGTAACACTAAGATGTAGTGGTAACACTTTGACTGCAACCCAATTTTAAGGGTATTAAAGAAATCCAAAAGAACAGTTTATAGCTACATTTGTTTCACTCAAGGCAGCTGGCTTATGCTAGATGATCATATATGCCAGTATTTTGTACTCTTAAAAAATAATTTTGTGCTATAAAGGAAGATTTCCGTGATGGACAACTTTTTTTTTCCTGAAAATGATTTGCAATTATTTCTCTATAGTACTTGACCCATTTGGAAAGGCAGCCGTGAACAAAATCTGACTGTGAAGCAAATGAAATAAAGGCACAGTGAGAAGAAGTGTGTCTGAATGATCTTGTTCAAGAACAGCTGTAAGTTCGAGATCTGTGCATTGAATAACAGGCTACAGTATAACACCTTTTCTAGTGTATGTATTTTAGAGGTTTGGTTCAAACAAGACAGACTATGTTGTAATCAGCTGTGTTGTAATCAACAAGTAAGTGGAATTTATACTGAAGCAATACACCCTGATTTAAACCACTGTTGCTTTCAGAGGATTGTATTGACTTCATATGTTGGGCCCTATGGTCACAGTGTGGATTTGTGGCCATTTAGTGGAACATTTTTAATACACTGTAGTACAAACTCAGATCTTCGTAAACACTAATCGGTTTTATGCATAGCTCTTTCACAGACAACTTTAAAACTCTGTTCCTCTGTAGTGATATAGTTTGATAGAAGCAACAAGCCAAGTAGCCATAACTCCCTATGACATTTGAATTTCTTAACCTCAATTGAGAATCAGGAGAGTCCTGTTGCTAAGAATTTTTTCTGTGATGTTCTGTGTGCTGTTTTATCCTTCTGCCAGGAAATATTAAAAAAAGATTATTAAAAAAGATTTACTCTAGCTGTTTATTTCCCACAGAGTGATAATATAACCTCCTTTTCACCTACCTCATCTTGGATGAATTTCATTCTAGCCATCAAGGGACACATATACAGATGCTTATTCCTGAAGTTTTTTTCTAGTTGGAGTATTTCTGCAAGATTTTTTTCTGTCTTTGGTCGTTGTCATTGTCTATGTATAGTACATGGCAGACCAGCTATCCCTCTCTGCCACCCAAAGAAAACTCTTGGGATATTTGTTCTATGTTTTTACTGCATTTGAGAGCTCATTTCTCATCATTGTGGTATAACATCACCATAAAATCATGCTTAGCAAGGCCTGTCAAATAAAAATGGCCGATGCTGAATTTATTAAAAAATGGTATTAAGCAAGTATGTTTTGCTTCGGAATCAGAAGAATCACCTAATTATAATTGCACATAGAAGGTATTTTTCTAATAGAAAATTATTAATTTTAATAATATAAATTTTAGAAAGAGGTTTTTTTGCTCAAGATTTTAACACAGTAAAATTATCACCAGTTTCAGAGTAACACAGCCAAAAAAACCCACTTTTTTTTTCAGCTGTCCGTTTGTCACAGTATGGCAAGACCAGCAATAATAAAAAGTCACTCTCCATTTCACTGTACTTTCTTGCAATTCCCTCCCCACACCACTACCTCAGAATGGAGTGGAAAAAACGGAGCTCAGTCAATAGAACTTCTCAGACAGAAGCAGATTTTCAAAGGGCTCAGCCCTACTGCAGCTTCACATGAAGCACCATCAATTGAGGTTAAAGAGCTCCTTGTATGATAACACTTGAGTTTATTTTAAGGTGGAAGAGTTCAGAACCAGGAGATGCCATACTCATTAATTTATTCTCCAGTGCTTTTGCACATTGGTATTGACAAGGCACTGAAATTATAACCTCTAATCCCCAAGCACTTCTTTCAGCAGTTCAGTCTTAATTTACGGGCAGAAATAGAGGCAACCACGCACTTCCTTGCCTCCTCTGCTCAGTACCATTCCTTCTCTGTTTCGTTCATTTACTTCCTTTTTTATTTTGTGTTTCTTCTTTTGTTTAAGGCTCCTGTCCCACATTTTCCCACAGGTTTTACCACACTATTCATTACACTCTTTATTGGATCTGTTTGACTCTTCATGAGCTGCTTGAGTGATTTTAGGGGAGACTGGAATGATGTCAGATTAGAGAAGAAAAGAGAACTATGGAGTAGCAAGGTGAGTAGAGCAAGCTGCAATAAAAGGAACAGAAAGTAGATTTCTCTGAGGACTTGCTTCACATCTGTTAAGAGGAACTGTTTTGAAAATGGGCAGTTCATATTCATTTTTCTTTCTTTTAACATACAGCTCCTTCAGGTAGTTTGGTTACCATAGATACACTGTTGACCAAATTAATAATCTTAAAGGAGGTTAATTAGAGCAAGATGAAAAAAAAAAAACCCAAACCAAAAACAAAACAAAACAACAACAACAACAAAAAAAAAACCAACCCCAACCATTTTCCAAAGAAAATACAGTTATTTACATCGAAAAAACATATTCTTTCCCCTTTTTTGTATTTTTTTAAATTATTTAAGCAAATGAAATGAGAAGAATTTATTTTTCACATCAAAAGAAATAAGCCCAACACAAAACAAAAAAAAAATCTCTGCTGAAATTTCTTTCTTTAACTGCCTAAAAATTAAAATCCTAAGAAACAATAATAGGCCTCTTGTGACCTGCTGCTGAGATGATAATAGTATTTGAAGCATTGTTTTCATGAACGGAGCCTGCCTAGACAATGCGTCATTGGTTCATTGTAATTTCATCATGTGTTAGAAACTAAGCTCCTGGGGGACCCTCAGGCACAGCATAGTCACGTAACACCAGTCAACTTTTGTATGCAAGTATACTACACAAAGATGTAGAGTAAGCCATGCATAAGCCTGCTTCACTATAGCAATTAGCTGTCATTACTGTCATTTTAAGATGCCATCCCAAATTCTTACTCTGTGTACCTGTTCTTTAAAATGGCCTTGATGTGTCATTTAATGTTGTTGAAAAGACAGCAATATAAAGCAAAAATATTGGAAAAAGGAAAAATCTACTATAGTTTTTCCCTGTCCCTAGATACACTGTGACTCCTGTAAGATCAGGGCTCTGTGTCTCTGAGGTCAACAAGTGTGGGAAAGGTGAGAAATTGTGGATTTACTCCTTCTTGCTTCATGCCTTATTTGGCTTTTAATATGAACCACACTGTTTAGGAGTAGCAAAGCTACAGAGATCTACACAGTGATTGTTATCTCTGATGTGTATGTTTTCCCATATATGCAGAGAACTAAAAAATCTCTGTCCCTCATCATCCAAACAGTTTTAAATGGTAAAGCAGCTGTTCTTTCTAAGGAGTAGACACATGCCTTTGCTTCGTATGTAAAGGAAGATATTCTTCAGTGGGAATTCATGGAGGTATTTCGTTCCTGTGCAAAGAAAATCTGCTTAAATATAATGTAATAAAAAGTATGTTAGCTCTGCAAGAGCAGACATTCTGTCTGCAATAGACCTTAAAACAGTGTGTCACAGCAAGCTAACAGGTCCTTCTGGGTATGGACAAGCCAGATGCAAAAATCTTTCTATATTTCATTGAAATAGAATCTATAAAGATAGAATCTAGACAAAGTCTGCAATTGAATTCAAGGTGTGGTGAGTCCATTAGACAGAGCATACTTTGGAGAACAGCAAATATGTTAACAGACACCTGGAAAATTTGAAATCTGAGCTTTGTTTACAGATGGCTGCTTCTGGAATGGGTGCCAGAATGCAGCCCATGGTAGGTTACATTATTGAGCGTCTGCAGATGACATATCTCCAAGAAAGCTGACAGTCTGTATTGCTTAGAGAAGAGCATTCTATGGATTAAAAAGAGAAAAGACTGGGATAGCAGAATTTAACCTGAGCAGAATTATTGACCAAAGCAACCTCTATTATATTCTACATTGCAGTACTCATAAAAGCATATTCGATTCCATGTTGTATCTAATTTCAGGACCTGCTACTTATTGCTGTTCAGTTTTTAACATGGGCAAAGCTAGGATAACAAATGGAGGTGTATCAGAGGTGGATTTTTTTTTTTGCTACATGGGTGTTTAATATGAATCCCTGAAGACTCACATATTCTTAATTTTCAAATTATATTTTCAGAGTAAATTACAGCAAAAATAGCAACATAGCAATATATACTGACATGTATAAAATACAGCAGGCTAAATGAACGAAATGGAATAATGCATATGACGTCTCTTAGATTAACCAGGAACTATTCTGCATCGTATCTTATCCTTTATAAAAAATACTACATTCCTGTTTGAAATCATAAAATTAAATAAAAGGTGCTATAAATTTGTGTTCTCAGATTACTTGTCTTGACAATTGACAAACCACCCCATTTTCAGATCTTTTTTGGTTTGCTGGTTTTATTTTGTAACACACAATTTAAGACAATAAAGAAGTAGCATATACTAAACTGATGACAAAAGATTTTGCTCTTGTACACGTAAGGCAGGACAGATTCAGGTACTATAGTCAAAAGAATTGGTTTGACTTCTGGTAGAATGCACACCATATCACATAATTTATTTAATTCTCACTTGATACAAGATGAAGATGCGCTTTTGAAAAACACTGAGTTTTGTTTAAAAGTTTTCACTACTGAGTCACCCAATGTATCTCTTCAGAAAGCTGTTCTGTTGGTTAATTATGCTGTTAAACAAAATAAAACAAACAAAACAAGAGCAGGTGCCCTGTTTCTGCATTTATCTTTCTTCACCTTCCAGAAAACAGAAATTGTATTTTTTCTGATTGATTGTAGAACTTTCCTCTTTGAATAGGTATTTGCAGACTCTAAGCCACCCTTAACTTTCTCTTTGTTAAACTAGCACATTTAACTAGGAATTATGTATAAAAACACAACAAAACTGCGTTTCTGAAAAGATCTGCTGTTATAAGTACATGTATGTAATATACAGGGAAGCTTACCCCAGCTACATCTGAGGTCGCATCTTACTTATTGCCCTGAGCTATGTACTAAGGTGTATAACACTCACCCTGAGATCATTCATACGAACGATTGAACTGCAGATTCTGTGAGCTCACTATCTGGATAGGTTTGGGTATCAGATACACATGTGAAAACACTGTAATTATACCGAGCCCCTAAATGTTTCCATCATTTGCTTTTCATACTGAACAAATATAATTTTTAAGATATAAATTTTCAAAAAGTCTCGTATTACCCATACAACCATTTGTTGTCTAGTTTTTATTACAGCTACTTTAACTTCCTGTCAAAAGATTGATATTTTCTACCTGATGCAACATTTTTTTCTCCATTTCAGGACTGAGGTTGAAATATGTAGCAAACCACTGTCAAGCAGACGTTTACTGCAGTCTTTTTATGTCCCTGTTCTTTTTCATAATTGTTCTCAGTCTTGTGAAACCAATGCTTTCAAACAGCAGATGAGTGCAGGTGTGTGAGCAAGTTAATGTGGAGAATAAGTATGTGCTCTCTCCCTAGATATGAAATGTAAGTAAGTCATGATCATTCAAACTTAATAACTTTTCAGCCCTCTGATCCCATCTTCTGCCTCTGCCAGGAGGTTTTTCCCATATTGGAGAAAATGTCTCTTACAATGTTTAGGAATTGCACCGTCAATACATCTTCTTCAGTGGATATAAGTGTCACATAACACTAAACAAATTTTTTTCAGTTCAGCTCTTAACTATTCTCCCCATTTCATATTATACAAGCAATATTGTAATGAGACATATAATGGTTTGCCAATTAGTGGTCAAGGTGATCACGAGGACAGTGCGAACTATCAACCAGTCAGCCACACTGATACAGTCCCCCCCCAGCACTCTGGTGACTAAATTGGAGAGAGATGTGTTTGACATATGGACTGTTAGTTGGATAAGGAACTGGATGGATGATGGCTCAATGTCCAAGAAGAAACCAGTAATGAGTCTGAGACAAAGTCTGTTATATCTTCATCAATTACACTAACAGTGGGATTGGGTGCGTCCTCAGCAAGTTTGCAGGTCACATCAAGCTGAATAGTGTAGTTGATTTGCTAGAGGAAAAGGATGCAGTCCAGAGGGACCTTGACAGGCTTGAGGAGTGGACCCGTGTGAGTCTTATGAAGTATGTATATGTATGCTATATACATGTGCATTGTCTACATTTACATTATATTTGCATATAGATATATGCATTTGCATATACATGTGTCCTAATACTTTTTTCTTAAAAACTGCAGCAACATATTTTATTGGGAAGTAAAAAAACATTTTCATATTAAAGGTAACCAGAAAATTTGTTTTAAAAATAGACCTCTTTTTATATTTTTCTTTTTGAACATTTCTTTGAAATATCTGGAAGAACTAACATCAGGGAAGAGAGAAAATGAGACTCCTTACTGCATGGAAATTTTGACATTTGTTTCCATTCGAAATAACGATGGAAAACATGGAAGTTTCCCAAAAATTATTCTCTGAAACATTTAATTTCATTGCTTCCAATAAAAGCTAAGTCTTTCACTATAGCTGTTTCTGAAATTAAATGATCATTTTGGTGGCTCAATTGGCTGCTTAAACTTAAGCAAAAATAATTTTAACTTCACTTACCATTAAATGCTTCTCCAACAAATTGTTGTTTCCCCAACATTTGTTCTCCCATGTAGTCTACATCATGTAATCTACAGCCCGGGGCCAGGCTTCTCAGCCAGACTCATCACACATCACATCAGTCAAGCACGAGGGAAGAGGAAACCACTGGCCAAGGATGTGGCCAGACCTGCAGTGGAAAGATGAGCCACCCAAACTGCAAGTGACCTGCAGTTCAGCTGAGAAGAATTTCAGAAGAAATCACAACAGAAGGGATGTTGTGATTTGGTTTAGGAGATGGAAAAGGTTTTGTTTGAGTCTAAACACCGTCCGATGCAGTATTTTAGTTTTTCAAAAGAGAATAATTTGGGCAAAGTCATTAATTGCCTGAGGTAATTCTGAACTCTTTAGAAAGTGTACAGTCTCTGTAGGCAATATTGGATAGAAAATTCCCATATCAGCTTTAACTAATATATAGAAATGTATACAAAAAAAAAAAAGATTTTTCTTTTGCAGTTTGCTATTTTTCTCTTGGCCCACAGAGTATTCTGAGCATCTTCTTCCCTTAACTGTTCAGAGACATACACTGAAGGCACTAAGCTTTATATTTTTGTGGATACATTTACAAGGCTGGTATTTTAGTTGCATTAACTTTTATACTAAAAGGAGTAATACTTACAGAATCACAGAATCACCTTAAAAGAACCCTGTTCTACACTGCAGGTTCTATAAAAGAATTTTGATCAAAAAACGCTTTTATAGCTGTAAGCAAGATACTGATCATAGGGTATTATGTGAAAGGCATCTGTCATCAAAATGCTGAAACAAGATGTTTTAAGAAGTTTAACATGTGTCTCTGTGTACATGTGGGAGGAGAGAACACTGTGTGTAACAGCAAGTATGTAGAAAATCAATGGATGATGATAATACAAGAGAAAAAAACCACAAATTGTTACTTAGTACCCTCAGGCTTACATAGAAAACTGATAGAAGCAGATTGCATAGGGTAAACAAAAGAAGGATTAGTGTGCATGAACAAATAATTGAAAGCTGCATTCATGTGAGCGTATTGTTTTTAATTATTCATTGACAGAAAACCTGTAGACAAAACATGGCTAACCTTTAATCTGACAGACCCTCAGGCCCATAAGACATATTGAGGATGTAAAGAGGATTAATAAAAAGGTAGACAGAACCAAGAAGGATATGTAAGTTATCCTCAGTGTTCGTTAACAATATAAATTGTGATGAGATTTTATAAATTATGCTTAATAATTCAGTTTTATTTAGCTGGTACTGGTACATATTTTAGTGATACAGAATAGTAATAACTGACATTCCAAACTATAAAAAGGCTTCAATAATAATTCCTCTACTCTTGTTATCTTCAGCTGTTATCTTTCTGCTGAAGAAATGGGACAGATGCTTAGTCTGAAATAATTCTTAAGAAGGATCCCACATAACAAATCTTCGAGTTTTTAATAAAATCTACAATTTCAGTGATTGACATCATGATAAAACTGACCTTGTCAAATGAACATCCATATCTCATAAAGAATAATAATGAGGTAAATGAGCAAGCAAATATGGAAGGAAAAAAGAAAGAAAGAGAGAAAGAAAACTTAATTAGATTTTCTAAAGAGTTTTGTATATTGGGTCGAAAAATATTGTCCCTTTTTTCTTTTGCTTCCAACTCAGATATTTTTCACAGTTCACAGGACAGGGCACATCTAAATAATCTTTACTGAAAATTTAATTTAATCTGAAACTGAAGCATGGAGATACCTATAGCTTTGGAAGTTGCAGGTAGGATGTTAACTAGACGTGAAACAAATCCATCAAGAAAATGAAAAGTGGCCTTTTTGGATCAAGTGATGGACAAGGCCCATGCTGATCTTAATACTGTGTTGCTGCATGACTCCCCCAGCTGTTTCCATGTTAGTCTGATCAAAATTTAAACAAAGTCCTGTGGTTTTGCCAAGTGCTACAGAGAAGCTTTAGCTCCAAGGGCCAATACATCTCCCACCAAAACATGACAAGACCAGCTTCTGACTGTTAGTGCTGACAGAGGAATAAAAAAAACTGGAATGGGGATCTGGCTGGGTGTCTAATCCTGTGGGGACTTGGATAAATCTCTTCAACTCCTTTCAAGTCTTCTGAAGCTAGCAATCATTAGCATACAAATAATGAAAGAACCAATACCATCTTAGGCTTTAAAAACTACTTTGACTTTTGTCTGTGATGCATCATTTCAGGTGTTTCAAGTATACTCACTGGAGCTAGCAAAAGATATGACTGACATGACTTGTATTTGTCCCTCTGCAGAGTATAGATTAGCAAAAGAGATATGCAGATCCTGGGAAAAATCTGTTGTGCTGAACTTTACAAGCAGAAAGAAGTCTGCATCTTGCTATGATTAATCTCAGCAGGAAGAGTCACAATAAATTGAGTTAAATCAAGCATGACCTTACAAAGTCTTAATACAGATCAAACAAATTTGGAAATGATTTTTCATGGTTAGGCATACAAAATATAAAATGGACAGAAATGCAGGAAGAAAGACAGAAAGAACATTACAACGACCCATATACAGTGTCAATGTTTGCATTACTCACCAGATTTATTAAAGAAGAAGTACATTAAAGTGGTTTTGTTTGTTTATATAAAGAATACTAGGGACCTTCCCCTGCTGAGTCAGTGACACTGGAAATATTTAAACGTGCATTCTTTCACAGCTTGGAGACATGCTTAACTTCTCAGTTAAACGATAAAGCTAGAAAGGAACAGGTAGAGAAGGTGTGAGAGGGCACAAATACTACATTTTTCTCTGACGCTTTTGTTAGGGTTGCAATACTCCTGTTGTTTGCTGTGCATTCCTGACAAATTACTGCTGTAGGTGTAGAAGATAAAGAACATGCATCCTGGCACATTTTACCTGTGATGTAGACATCTAGGTATCCAGTGCAGGAGAAGAAGAAAATAGCTGGGCAAACCCAGAAGTAATTTTTCAAGCCCCTAAGACTGTATTGGAAGAAAAAATGTTAGTCTCTTAATCTAAATGGGTACAAAAGTCAATGTAAAGCAAGAACAGAATTTTGAAAATAATATCTTAAAGTTTATTAGAATAGTAAAGATTTGATATGTGTTGGGCGGGTATAACACTTAATGGCTGTTAATTTAGTGACCATTCAAATGGGGAATTTACCTTTATATGTAGCAGAACAGAAAGATTAAAGGTCTGACTACATATAGGCACAGTATTAGTTGTGTCTTTTCTCTATTGCTGCCCCTACACAATAACAGAGGAAGACAATTAAATCACACAGAAAGGAAAACCTGGGCATTAGTCTACAAAGTATCTCGTGTTTTATTGATCTGGGAGACTAAGCGCTTGCAAATCTACAGAACAGAATCCAGAGGTTGACGTTTGGTCTGGACTTTGCAAACACTTACTGACATTTCTCATGTTGATAGTTCTGTTCACATTGCTGGGCTGTAGAAATGTCATAAATTACATCTGTATTGCTTAACGTTAACTGAACTATCAAAAGAGACATGGCTCTTCAGATGTGGAATTGCATTTATTAGAACCTCTGGTATGTGTACTTTTTTTGTGTTGGTATGAGTAAACTATTTTTCCTTGCTTACTTGCTTGGTACTTATGATATGCACATAAAACTTTCTTTTGGTTTGGATAAAGTATTCCCTGACTATTATATGGTAGTTTTCCTTGAGAGTTTTAAGCTATAGTTAAATCCCTGGGCCTTCTGTCATACCCCCTATTGCAAAAGCTTGCCTTTCTGAATACTGTCATTAAGCAGAGAAACTGAGGGACAGCATAGTCTACTTCAGATCACCTCTGCAAATACTTTAGAATTTTGTATCTCTGTATTTTTGAAAAACACCATGGCATTACAACCCTGCTGGAAATCATGAATGTAAATTACTTCATATAAAAAAAAGCAATATATTATTTAGTATACTTTCAAATAGCTTACTTCAAAGCAGAGAATATTAATAAACATCAAGGCATTTAAAGCAGCGGTGGTGGTGGAATGCAGAGAGGAGTTATGCCTTCAGCTGAAATATAATTTTATTTCTCCCCAGCTAACTAGTCTGCCAATGACTTGCCAGGACATTGCTGTCTCCCAATCAGTAGCAAATGTGCAAAACTTGATTGTGTTATGATTCAGGAGTACAGGAAGCATATTCCTAAAGTAAAAAGCACAAACAATAGGAACACCCTTGCCCTGATCCTTGGTTTTCCCAGTTGATCAGTGGAGGTAAACTGTTGCAGCACATGTTCATCGTATTTCACCAAAATAAGCACTAATAATTAAGGGTCTTGCCTTTAGCTCCTAATGTAGCAATGCAAACCATGCTGTGGCTTGAGGAAGAAGTTATTTTTAAATTTGATAAGAAATTTATTGCTCGCCTTTTCTGATGTGTGTCTTTGTAATTCAAATATATCAGGCATCAATAGACAAGTGTTAGTTAGGTGGGAAATCTCTCTGCAATCTGTTTATATGTAGAGTTTTTTCCCCCCACTCCTGCATCCTACATCTTCATAGCTCTTCACCTCATCATTTTCTCCATTCTGATTTCCAAGTTTTCAGTTTCCTCAGCAGTCTCACAAACAAACTCCTGACCCTTTACATCTGTGTCTTCTTTCCAGTCCTAGGGCTTCACATGATGTCTCCCATCACAAAAATCACTTTTAAATTGATCTTTTCCAATAAGCTTTTTAAACAGGTCTACCACAACACTCACAAACTCTGTTAGTCTGATCTTCTACCATATCAAGCTCCAGCTTCATCTCTTCCTCAAGTTTTTAAGTGCTCTCATATTGTTTACTATTTTCAGAAGAAAAATGAAATTGCAGCAGGACCCAGCAAGTCAGGCTGAGATAATCAATCCAAAAACTGTTGTAGAGGGAGTTTGGAGAGAGCTTCTACCTCACACCTGTGCAATGTGATTCCACCCTAAGAACAAACTCTTTTTTTTATAAATATAAGATACCAAAAGTCAGGCCTTCTGTATTTTGATTCTTTCTTTCGAGCAATGTCCTTGTTGTTAGTTTTTATAATTTTCTTTCTAATACTTCTCCATTTGTTTTGTTAGCATTTTTGCACTCTGTTGCCAGCCTACTGCTCCATAATTACCATTAGTGTAAGTGCAGCTAGCCTGGCCAAAGCCATGGTGTGAACTCACACCCCTCTACAAGCAAGGTGGGGAGCAGTGCCTGTGCCCATCTGCTCCAGCAGTTCACATTTTCCTGAGTAAGACCTTTGGTGGCTGCTGTCTGTGCAGTGGTCACGACCACTGTGGCAAACAAAAGGATGCTGTTCATCATTGTGACAGGTCTGTTCGCTCTGCCAGCAGCATCACCTGGCTCAGGAAAGGAAACTGTAGGGTTGTCAGGACCTGAGATTTGCAGGTGCCCAGATCTAGCAGAACTGGTAAATGTATCATACTGGCTAGAAATTTTGTAAAAGTTCCTTCATAGGAGAATACAATAAAGAGGTGTCAGCCAGCCCACACCCTGTAGCTGTCCTCAGATCCCATCTTAAAATCCAATTAAGCTACAAAGAAAAGGAGGGGGTCATGTTATTTTTGCATGAACCCTAAAGGGGAAAATGTTCTAAGAGAAAATATGTCCCATCCATGTCTGTGCTGAGCAGTTTCATTATATCATCAGTGGATTTACTGGTTTCATACTGGTCACTGCCCTGCATTGCCTTGGCTGGGAGGGAGGTCACAGTTTCCAAAATCATGTATGAGGGAGCGCTGCATCTGTATAGCATTTGAGGAAACAGCTGTCCCCCTACAAATCGGTCCACATGCATCAGACAGCAGGATGATGTCTATATATTATACTTCTACAGATATGCAAAGTCTTGCAACACACATGAAAAAGCTGCAGTAATAACAGTTCTGTAAGATCATTTTCTTTGGTGCTAGCTACTGACATTTGTGATAAAGGTCTTGAATATAATGAAGCCTTCTTGGCTTTCTTTGCTTTAAATAAGTTGCCATTCTTGGGATACTCCTGGAAATAAAAAGTCTGGCTTGGAGACCTCTTCCTTGAATAAATAAATACCCCAGTGGTGGAATACTGAATTGTCAGGAAAGAATTGGAGAATTGCTGCAGAGTTTATGTAATATATATTCTAATAATATACAAATATGTTGGAAATGCACGGGGTTTTTTTATTAATTCAGAGCTTATCATATTTCAGAAATACAAATTCCCCTTCAAACAGGAAACAACTGTTCAGGATTATCTAGGATAACAAAGATTTTTCTAAACAGTAGTTGAGATATGCAACCATTCACAGATATTTTTTCCTTCTTCCTATTTTCACAGTGTAAAACATTGACAGAAGGTTTCAATAATGAGAGGCTAAATAGATTTTAGTCCAAAATACAGTAGTCTTATATGAAAGATAATTTTGTGTTGGGCAGCTTTATAATGAGTGCTCTAAATCACTGTTGGCCCTAAAATGAGATGCTCCACTTTCTCTTTGGTCTCTTGTGAACTCATTAAGACAGCAAAATTGTTTTTGGAGAACATTCCAATGACTTGTAGAATATGTTGTCCTTCATGCACTCACTGCTCACGAGAAAAAATAAAAAAAGCTTTAAAATGATAGAGTAAACAAGGTACAAGGCAGTGCTTCCTTCTGTTTTGTCTTCCAAATGTGTAAACTGATACTTTAATTTCCAAAGTAATTGAGCCCTCATTGATAGTGGCTTTTAATATTGTGGGCCTTGGCATTACAGAAAATACTTTGACATAACTTGATGGGAAATGTGTTCTGTTAATAGATAATTAAAATTAAAAAGCAGTAAAGATAAAAAAAATATTAATTGCCTTAGAGATCAGAGCCACAGAATCAATGAAAATTTATATTCTGTAGATGTTTTAGGTATAGGTCAATGTTAATACAAATAATAAAATATTTTAAGATTTATTTTACATTTAACCCTAATGGCATCAGAATTATGTATATAAGGAACACGTGAAATAAAATGTACTTTAGTACAAGATCGAAGTCTGTAGAAGGCAGCTTTGCACAATATAATATTATTTAAAATATTTTAATATAAAAATCCTGCCAACATTTGCTGTCCAAGTAAAACCAATGGCAAATTTAGCTGCCTAAATAAACTAGTGCAGATGGTAAATATTTTAATTGAGAACAAAAATTGTCAAGCAATCTATAACTTCCTCTTTGTTTGGGAGTCTTGTACTTTTGATACACAGAATAATGATCTCATAATCTAGCAGGGTCTTCCTGTGTTGAGAAATGTAATGATAAACCCAGTGCAAAACTCTGCCAGATGATCTGGGGGAAATTTCAAGAACTACCTGTTACTTGCCCTCAGACAAGTCCCCCTGCAGAAATATGCAGAGCTGCTCCTAGGAGATCCGTTAGTTCTCAGAGCCATGGCCCCTTGACCTCCCCTCCTAAATTTGAGGTGCAGTCTGGCAGAGCAGTAGTCCAATTTCTCTTTAAAGAATTCTTTTTCCAGTCTTCCTGGGAATAGAATTGCTTATTGAATTTCACTGAATGAGAATATGCAGGAACTTTCTGAAAAAGACAGTAGGGCTCACTCTCCTTGTAACCAAAGTCATTCCTACAGCCAAAATGGCAGTCAAACAAAAGAGGAAAATCAGTTTCTTTCTTACTTTCCTTTTTCTACTGTTATGTAGACTTCAGGTGTTGGTTGTTTTTTTTTTTTTCTTTTGTTTTTTTTTTTCATCAGTTATACTTGTCAGAATGATCCATGTAACATAAAAATTGTTTAAAATTGAGAGAATTCTACAATATAACCCAAAAAGCTCAGAACCACTCTGAAGGACTTTCTGCAGCTTTCATGGTCTCTGCTTGTCTTTTCAGCCTCAGTAGTCTGACAGGTTTCAAGAGGATGCTAGCAAAGAGAAACCATTCCACTCTATATGCCCCTCTTTTAAATTCTCCTAATTCCTAAATGTTCAGTAATGGCAGGATTTCAGCTCTAAGAATAGAAAACTTCTGTGATCCAGCAGGTACTTCCTAAACCTTCCATGAATTCAAACTCCTTTATGAGTACTACTGCTGAATTGTAACAAACAGAAGACACTGCTGGGAGCTCTGCCTATAGGTGAATAACCTTTATCTATCTATTGCCAAAATACTGATTCATAAACTAAGCCATAGCTAAACACTGTGGGGAAAGGTCTCTTTACTTTTGCTACAGAGTCACAGGGGTGACACAAAGGCATTCTTCTGTTGACACACAGATTTGTCAAACACCTGGAAATTACCTGAAACATTAGACATACATAAGTAAAGAGCTACATGAAAACCTGCTAAAACTATAATCCAGTATTTGTAAATCCTGTGATATCAAAATGGAAATAGCTCTTATTAAACCCATGATAAAGAAAAATTGCCAGTTTCCTCACTCAAGCTGGTGAAATTGTAGAAAAAGATACCAATTTAATGGCTATGTGCAGTTTTCACATTGAGAAATATTCCAGATGGTTACACTATGCCTGAGAGAATTTAGTTTGTTAGATAAAGTTGAGGTAGTTAACTCATACCTTGAGTTGCAGGTGCGAATAGCTTTATGCACAACTGCTTTGAAAAGTTGGATACAGACAATTGTCTCTGTTGAGAAGAAATCCAAACGTTCAATTTTGTTTCTTCCCAGGCTTCAGGCAGACGGTTTACTGAGTCATGTAGGAAATGATGATTACCTCCTCAAGTTGACTTCAGATTGTAACCCATGAGGTTTACAAACTTTTGTGATGATTTGGGGTTTCCTAGAGGTTTTTTAAATACCTATTGGAAGAGAAACGGAATAATTGAAAAGATTTAACAGACAAAAAGCCTTTTTAAAGCTTTTTTTTCACTTATCTGTGCCAAATGAATAAAACAGATTGTAGTCATATGACCTAGTAATTATAAATATGTCTGCAGCAACTCCATCAAAAGAGTTGTGGTGACAATTGAATGAGCAGTAGGTTTGTAATTTCTATTTCATGCTTTAATGATTGAAGTTTAAATTTCATGCAACGATTCTTCAGTGGACACATGACTGTTCATAATAGCTTTGCTGAAGAGGAAACAGCAAAGGATTATATGGTTTTGAAAGTCTCCTCTAAGATGTTATAGAGTTACTCAACACAAGCACACAAAAAAATTTGGGCTACGGACTTGTGTAAATGCATGAATAGACACACATGCCTCAAAAAATTTCATATGCACCCCAGAATTTAAAGGTTTTTTCCTGAACACCGATGAATTGTTTCTGTTTATAATTATTTCAGTTCAACAAAACCACAGCGGTGGAGCAAGTAAGCTGCTCCTGTGTTTTTGGGACTGGCAAATTTTCTTATTTGATGCTCTGTGCTTTCACTCTGCCCTACCATCAGTCAAAAGAAGGACTGGCCAGCATCCTATCCACTCCAATCAACAAGTATATGTCACAGTTTCCATATAATGTAAAATAATTGATAGTACAGTTCCACATCCATAGAATGGATATTTATGGCTGACATCCACCAGTCTAGATGATAACTTTATAATGGAGGTACCTTTATAATAACTGCTTCTTGGGCAATGTGAGACAGAAACTGTAAACCAATTTCCTCCTCTTGTCAAAAGGAAAAAAAAAATAAAAATCTTTCTTTTGGTGGGGGAAAAGGAGGGGAATGCTGCAGATAAAACTGAGCTGCACATTACACTGAAATTCCATTACAAATGTAGCTGCTGCTTCTAATTTAGTTTGCGGTTTACTAGAAAGCAATCTGAGTCAAGGGATCTTGCAGTCTGAACTCTGTCTGATGGAAGTATAGTATATAAAGGAGGATGTCTGGATAAGGGAAGAGCTGGCAATAAAGTCTGTCCCCTGTTGATTACCATAATCATACAGGAGACTCCCACTCAGTCTTCTGTCCAACCAGTTTCTTAGGGCTTTTCTCATATCTGTCTATATTCTCTGTTAGCTTCCCTCGTACTCAGACCCCTAGTTCTTTAAGTCTTGTTACACATGTGAATTCTTCTACACCAGAAAATAGCTCGTTTGACTTATATTTCCTCCTTTTCTTAAAAAAACCACTTAAGTCTAAACTATGCCTGTGTATAACTACAGCTTAGGGAAAGGGGTGTCAAGGATGCATGAAACTAGTCAATGATTTATCTGTATAGAGGAAGGAGGCTGTAGATGTGGGGTCAGCAAGTAATGCTACAGAGAGGTGAGCTGCTCCATGGTGCTGCACACCAGGTCTGGTCAGTGGCATGGCAGGTATGGACAATGGATGAGACTGAGTCCATCCTGTCACTGGAGGCCTCTGTATTTTTCTTCTCGGAGTTTATATAGGTAGGAAATCAGCTGAGCAGTTTTGAGTTAAAAAGGAAGTGGGACTTGTCCCATGTGTCTGGGTTTTTTTCTGACAAAAACTGACAAAAATGTCACAAGCAGTATTATGACTCATTTTAAATTGCATGACCCACGGTCACGCAGGCGCTGGTCTAGAGAGGTCAGTCCCAGTGTTTCTTTAGAAATGACTCAGGAGGCTCAACAATGTACCAGCTATGTGGAGGAACAAGTATTGCGTCCTCCCATATGGTCATAGACACAGTTGGCTGTTCCCTTCCAGGGTAAAACTCACTCATGTGATTACACAGAGGAGAGAGAAGCCAGCCTTCTCTCAAGCCAAACTTTAGAACAAAGTAGGATTTTTGAAATGTCAGGCAGTTAATGAAAATAGGGCCTTCAGACAGCAAATAGATGTTGTCAGAAACCTATATGATCTACATATATAATTGTGTAAAAACTCATTTGAGTAATACTATTTTTAAAATTTTATTTAATATTATTATATGCCTTCAGACCTGGAAACATTAATTCTAAATCAAAAGAAGTTTACTTGACATTCACTGTTAGCAATAATACAAGGCTTCTATATTTCCGAGCAAAACAAATTAAATAAGTCATCTGCAGACACTGTCTGAGTTTTGGTTTTTAATAAAGCCAGTCTTGTCTCTGTGAATAATGAGCAGTAAGTGCATTTCAAACCTAAGTAATATGATATTGGTTCTAGTTTTACGGTTCATATTACTGCAAGACTTTGACCAGAGAATAGAATATGTACCTGAGACCTTGTTTTTTTGTCAGAAATGGTTTTCACAGGCTTTTCTTAAAAAGACAAAAAAAAAAAAAAAAAAAAAAAAATCGTTTAAGACAAATGCTGTTCTCCTGGTTTGGTCAGTTTTACGGCACTTTCATTCCAGCTGCCCTTCAATGCCTATGTTTTACCACACATCTGATACTTTGTGGCACTGGAATCAACTGTCCATCATGTTAGTTGACATGATCCATTTTAATGCAGAAAAAGATATAAAAGTGTACATCCTTCCTCAGCTACATTTAGGAGAGCTTATACTGTTGAACATGAAACAGTGAGTATGCTTTATTTCTTGAAGGGATTTAGGTTCCTGCAGAGGGGACCTCTGAGAGTCATTCTGTCTCTTGTGGTACTCTGGAATAGCTTCTAACACCGTCAAAATAGGGGCTGTATAGAGTTTCTGAATGCCATCTGAAAGTATATAACACTTTTCAGTCCTCAGGAAACCAATGCAGTCAATTGCAGAACTAATAAAACTCCTCAGAAAATCAGTATATGTTACAAAAGTTCCCATGTGGCACCTCAGAAGATGATTTTAAAGTTAAAAGGTGTCTAGATAATGGCAGTAACAAAACTAAATCAACTGAAATGGGTGCTTTAATGATTTTGGGCCAGTTTGATACCTCTCAGACCTCTATTTCCCTTTAGATGAGATAGATAACAAGTTCTCATACTCAGAAATCCAAAGTCAGTGAATACAAACTTCATAGATCATTGAGTTTTGATATCATAGCATTTAGAGAGACCTCAGAAGCAAAATTTCCCTTTGTGTATTGTTTACATATTAGTTAGCCATCTCCAGATATTCAGATCAAGCAGAAATGAGGTGGGCATTGCTATTTCCGTTATTTTCACAAGTGTTTTAGGAAGTGTTTTCTTCTGTTCCTCAAGCCTGAGGGAATACAAATTAGATACTGAAAGCATAGACTTTTCATGGAAATCATCATACACTGCAGTGTGTTTCAAAAAGATTTCTAAAAGATACAGAAAAAGAGAAATTTTTAGCTATGCACAAAGTATAATTTAGAGATCATTTTTATAGGTAAAATGTTAATTTATTTTAGATAAACATAAGTGCTACATATTGCCTTACCTATGTTAACAAGCTAAAGCAAGAACTTCTTGCCTTGGGAAGTCACACTTCATCACCAACTGTAAGAGTTCCCAGGGAATTCAAAGTCATATATTTTACTCATAAAAAGCAGAAAATTATTGCTTTAGTGCTGTTTCATTCTTAATATTGCCTTTGTTTTAAGATTATTGCTTGTTCAAATGTATTGAACATGGTTCTGGTCTAAGTTTATTCTCACATCCTATTTGCATAATTTTTATGGCCCAATCTAAATTTTCTTCTTTAAACTTGATCATAATTATATTGGGATTATTTTGGTCTAAATATCTTTTTGCCTCTTGACTTTTGTTACCAAAACCACAGAGATTTTTACTACATGTTCATATACCAGTCCCGTTAAAAAATTTATGACAAAAGTGAAAAAATCCTTGTACACTCATAGCCTGCATGGTATGAAAGGTGGGTGAAAAGTTGTTTCAGTAAAAGGAATTAATAAAGTTCCATTAAAAAGGCAAATCACAAACCCTGCAAATCTCCATGTTTGAGATTCTTTCCTCTACTATGAGTATTAACTCTCAGATAGAAATAGAAAGGAAGAAAGCTGGAGCTTCTTTTAGCAATAAAAGAGTCATTATACAGTTATGATGGTAAGAACGGGGCAAATAACATATGCCCTCTAATACTCAAACAATCTTTGTTTCCTCTTCAGAGTAAGTTGTCAGAACTTGAC
This sequence comes from Athene noctua, assembly GCF_965140245.1. Lineage (NCBI taxonomy): Eukaryota > Metazoa > Chordata > Aves > Strigiformes > Strigidae > Athene > Athene noctua. The sequence continues at coordinate 29,008,675 of NC_134038.1, read as the reverse complement.
ACTCTCAACTGCCAAAAAGAGAGAATATTTGCTGTATCAGAGACAGTAGAATGTTTGAAAATTTTTCAGACCTTCCAACTTAGTTTGCTGTTGCTATAGAAAAGGAAAGTTTTGGAAAGTCTTGAAAATGAACCCTGGGTATGGCAAAACACGGGAGTAGCAATGTGGTTTCTTTAATCCCACAGTATTAATAATGGATTTTTTTATTTTAATAATAATATTAATATTTTAGATGGTTATATAAAATGTGATAGAGAATAGGAAAGAATTTATATTTTTAATAATTTTTAGATTCCTCTGTCATACAAACAACTAATCCTTCTGAATTCTTGTATCATATTTTTGTGTCCTCTAGGCATTATATTTTACAAATAATTTACAAATATTTCCATTTTGTGGAAATATCAACACTTTTGTTGAATAGAAGAGGAAAGAACTCTCTTTCATTGTTGCTTTGGAGAGTTCCTGTATATTTTTTCTATGTGTTTTTTCCCTTTCCTCTATAAAAATAAGTATTTTTTACCTTATTCCGCTACCAAATTCCCCATTTATCAACTGACTTTCCTGATTTTACCACTTCTGCAAGTGGTAGTCTTAGTTTCTCATTTGTTTGCTATGAAATTTCTTTTTTCTTTTTATTTGTCCAGCAAAAGCTAAGTCAACATTAATTTTGACTACTCATATCCAATACTTTGAATGAGTTCACACAAAGACATGTAGGTTGATCCCCTGCTATGGACACTCCAAGTAAGACCTTATTTATGTAGAAATCCAATTTCAAGAAGGTTTAAAATCAAGCAGTGGCTTGGTAGAACAATAGGAGACATTTAGCAGATGTGATACCTCAGAAAAGTTTGAGAGTTTTTTGGTTGGGGAAAAGAAAGAAAATAGGAGAAGGCAGTTGCAAAACCAATAGACTTTTCTCTTTATCCATCAACAACAGGAAAAAGAAAACTAAAGCAGGGAACTGTTATAGTATATGTTAGGAAAAACAGTATAGCTGTAAGGACAAAGAAGGCTGGGACGGGGTTATGAAGACAGGTGGTGGGGGAGACCTTGGAGAACATGAGCAGAAAATCGGGGCTGATATGAAAGTAATTCAGCTAGTACTGTTGCTATGTGAGCTTGTTCTATATTTATATGTACACACTATATGACTGTACTGCTTTCCTAGTCTAGTTCATTGAGTGGCTCCATAACTTCCTTATGCCAAAGGAAAGATCAAAATCAAAGCAAGTTCAATAATATATAGACAAACCTGGACTGGAACTAATTGTGTTTTACATGTGCTGCTCCACACACGTGGAGAAGTACCCTAGTTCACCAGTGCATAAGCCTTCAATAATATTTTCACTCTTAAAGAAGCAAAGATCACCCAGCTTCTATAGGTACCTTCAATCTTATTCACTTATCTCATGCAGACAATCAATAGCCCATGACAGTTGTTACAGTAATTAAATAAAAACTGTAGGATCACATTTTCATACTGATTTAAAATAAATTTATTTGGAGCTCCCTTTTATGTTTGCAGATCATTAGGTTTGCAGTTGTATAATATTCACTTTGCAGAGTTACAATCATGTACACAAATAGGTATACAATTTGGAGTGATTCTTCAAAAGTTTAACAGTATAGTGTAGATGTTGAGTCCTTGGGGTGAAAAAAAAATTAAATACACTGTTTTCAAATGTTATTTCTGTCTTTTTTAAATTTCAAATACTGTTTGACCAGAGGCAATCCTTCTTATCCTCTACATACCCCATGTTCTTCTCTTTCAGATAAAATAATAACATGCTTATCTTAAAAGACAGTTGAAAAGTTGAGTAGTCTATAATATAGTTTGAGAACTTCTGAAGATAGACACCTTACATTTACATGTATTACACTTGTTGTTTTGTTAATTGCTAATCTTTATCATTGATATCTTCTGTTTCTGGAAGGTGTTTCAGCATCCTCAAAATCTGTATTTCATGGATAGATATAACATTTTGAACAATACCACAACTAAGATGATGGCTTTTATGGAAACAGTGATCAGTACAATGAATGACTGCATTTTCCCACAAGTCGATATCATAGCATGGCAAATAACAGAATAATAGTAGTCTCCCAATTGTCAGACAATCACTCCAAAGTTCACAGTTCTTTGAATATTTGCAAATATGTGCAACAGAACACTACCGATCTCCCCATCATGTATAAAGTCACTATATAGTTGTCGTGGTTTAACCCCAGTCAGCAACTAAGCATCACACAGGTGCTTGCTCACTCTGCATCCAGTGGGATGCGGGAGAGAGTCAGAAGAGTAAAGTGAGAAAACTCATGGGTTGAGATAAATACATTTTAACAGGTAAAACAAAAGTCACATGCGCAAGTAAAGCAAAACAAGGAATTCATTCACCACTTCCCATGGGCAGGCAGCTGTTCAGCCATCTCCAGGAAAACAGGGCTCCATCATGCGCAACAGTTATTGTGAAGACAAATGGCATCATTACAATGTCCTTGACACCTTCTTCTTACCTGAGCATGACATCATATGGTGTGGGATATCCCTTTGGTCAGTTGGGGTCAGCTGTCCCAGCTGTGTCACCTCTCAACTTCTTGTGCACCCCCAGCCTGCTCGCTGGTGGGGTGGGGTGAGAAGAAGAAAAGGCCTTGACTCTGCGTAAGCACTGCTAAACAGTAATGGAAACATCTCTGTATTATCAACACTGTTTTCAGCACAAATCCAAAACTTAGCCCCATACTGTGAAGAAAATTAACTCTATCCCAGCCAAAGACATCACTACAGGTCACTTTATTTAATGAGAAAAGTGAAAGTCATGGCTGAGTGCTTGAAAAATAAGCAGCCTTTGAAGAGCAGTATTTACATTTGTAAAGCACAATCACTACTCCCAAGCCAACTCTTCATATCAATGTCATTTTTCTTGCACATTGAGTCAATGTTGTCATTCCTTGTCATCAGTTGTGGATGAAGGAGTACAAGATAAAATATTGAAAATTATGGAAAGCTTTCAGCTTCTAAGAAGCATGAAAACTATACTTCTAGATCAATATGGAAAGTTTGCCTATGTCTGATATGATGATTTTACCATGTCACTGGTGCTGACAGCTTAAATAGCCTTACCCTGTGACTCCCTGACAGACAGAAATGACAAGTCAGTTAGCTGAAAGTGAAGGACGGAATCTTATGGATGAATATATATAATTTTACAACACAATTGTTTCAGAAATATCATTCATTAAAAGAAAACCCTCCAACATAAATACTTATGCATATGGCTACCCAAGGAGTCGGCCATTAGTACATATGCTTCTTCCTAGTTAGATCAAACCTAAGCTATGAATGTTAATTCCCTGCCTTTTCTATTTGGATATCTGACAAGTGTGTGTGGCATTTCCTGGGTTCCTGTGTAACCATAAGGTACATAACAAAATATACTACAGAAATCCCAAATATTCATGACCTGCATACTAATATAAAGTTCTGTCCTGCTAAAAAAGGTAATTCAGAAAAGTAGTTTATCCTATCACATTATTTTTTTGTCCAGACTTCTACTGTAAAACTGAGATTCTCTTTTTTGATCTGTGTATAGATTTGGCACAGTTCATAACATTTCTGAGAAAAAGATTGCAATACCTAGCAATACCTAGGTACTACCTATCATTTATTTGTTACTGAAATAATATTTTTCATCCATAGATGTCAAAATACATTGCACTTCGGCCAACATTATCATTTTATAGACATGAAAACTGAGTTGCTGGGATTATAAACTACTTCTCCAAGGCACCTTATGATTTTATAGTACATTCACAAATGAATTTATGCATTCTTACTTCTTTTAAAGTATCCTACATACCTGACTTCATGTATATTTTTCAAACACACTGTAACTCATAGCATTTATTTTAGCTTGTGAGCTGACCACAGACTTTCATACCTTATAGTTCATTGTGCTTTACAAAACACTCAGCAAGTCCTCAGTTTAAAAAACTTAATTGTCTTTACTCTTATTTCCCATGGAGTTAACTTCTGTTCATTTTCAGATTTGCTTAAAGCATGTTTGGCCAGCTACTTGCTCCTTTTATGCTAGATAACTGTTAAAAGCCAAAGGACATCATGGATACAAACAAGAGTACACTGACTTTAGCTTATGATTCTTGTTTATTCTGTATGTTTTGTCATCATTGTGAGTTTGCCTAAGCCTGATTTGAGACCCCAAATCCATAGAAAATCTATACAAAAAGAGCTTGAGAGTGGATCTATGCTACGAGTTTGAATCATTTCTTGTTTAGTTCCGAAGTACTTGGCTCCCTGTCATCTACACACTGTGCAAGTAGGTTTATATTCACAGAATTTCACCGAATCATTCAGGTTGGAAAAGACCCTTGGGATCATCGAGTCCAACCATCAGCCCCACTCTACAAAGTTCTCCCCTACACCATATCCCCCAACATCTCATCTAAACGACCCTTAAACACATCCAGGGATGGTGACTCCACCACCTCCCTGGGCAGCCTGTTCCACTGTCTGACCACTCTTTCTGTGAATTTTTTTTTTCCTAATGTCCGGTCTGAACCTCCCCTGCTGCAGTTTAAAGCCATTCCTTCTTGTTCTGTTGCTAATTATCTGTGAGAAGAGACCAGCACCAACCTCTCTACAATGTCCTTTCAGGCAGCTGTAGAGAGTGATGAGGTATCCCCTCAGCCTTCTCCTCCTCAAACTAAACAGTCCCAGCTCCCTCAATCTCTCCTCGTAGGATCTGTTCTCCAGGCCCTTCACCAGTTTCGTTGCCCCCCTCTGCACTCGCTCCAGCACCTCGATATCTCTCTTGTATTGAGGTGCCCAAAACTGGACACAATACTCCAGGTGTGGCCTCACCAGTGCAGAGCTATGCAGCCATCAGTCTCAGCTAAATCACATCATTCTTTTAGCAAGAAAACCTGTGTAGAAACAAGGGAGCCTGCTCCAAAATCTGCTTCCAGAAGGCTGTAGAAAGGAGAGTAGTTTTGCACCAGTCAGCAGAGATGCATCCTCTATGAATTTTTTGTTCACAAGACAGTGAGTTAGTCTAGACTATTTAAACAGACCAACAACCTTGACAGTGTTGCCACAGAGTACATGTCAGTGAGAAATTCTCTTCCTGAGCAGAAAAAAATTAGAAAATCCATAAAGCAAAAAGTTTTTCACACTGGAAAATCAGATGAAGTTTTAAGTTTGAATAAAATTCTTAAACAAATTTTAACAATATTTTTAATAGTATATGTGAAAGCATTTAGTTTATATTTCATGAATACTCAAAGTCTGTTTTCATGTTGTCTCCTGCAATTGAGTCCTCTCTGTCCTTTGCAAGTGGAAGTCTTGCTCCATGTGGAATTAACTCAAAGACTTCCTTGTATTTTCTTTCAACAAGTGCTATAATGGCAACTCTTGGCAACAAGGTTAGACAATCTCAAAATTTCAAATACTACTGTTTTCAAGGGTGTGTTTTTAATATTATTGTCAAGCAATCCCACCAAAACACTGAATTACACTATAACTTTTTTTTCTTTTAAGATTATTAACACATTGAAAATCATTCAATTTCTCTGTTTTCAAAATCTCCAAGGTGTTGATGAAATGTTTGAGATGTCTGTCTTGGGGAAAATCTAGCTCAAATTTATTTAAATTTACTACTTATCTTCCTTGGAAACTTTTAAAGGGTCTGCAAACTAACAACCTGGAAGCTATTGCTTTGTCTAACTCTTACTTTATCCTCCCTTCCTCCAAGAGGTCTATGAAGCATCCACAAGGTGGCATTAGGTAATACTATTTTTCAGAACTCTTAGATAAGTCTTCATGCTGTGACTTCTTAGTTTAAGTTATTATTAATTACCTTGAATTGCAGTGTTATATGGATCTGGCCTAGTGGGTAGTCTCCTAGTTATTAAATAGTTATTCATTTAAGTAGACCATAAGACATTAAAAACCAGTATCCAACTGCAGTTTTGTCCATGCTAATACTAATATATCTGATTAAATCATTAAAAAAAAAAAAAAAAAAAAAAAAGCAGTGTATTATTTTCCATGAGGCTCAATGAATTCCCACTGTCATCTGTTGAAACCGCTCCATGGATTTGAAATGTCATTGCATAAAGCCATAAAGAAATACTAGATATGAGTATACAAACTGCAACCAAGGCAAAACTCATTGTTTTAGAAAGTCAGATAATTTTATTAACTGACTAAAAAAAATTGTATGGGCACGTTTGAAATATGAATATATTAAAGAGACAACTTACTTGTTTTACTTTTTTTCCCCTCAGATTGCACAGTAATGGATCCTGATCAGTATCCGATCCTGACCTGGTCTCTAATATGGGATGAGCAAATTTCAATAATTACAATTACTGTTGTGGAAACTTTCATACTTACTCCAATTATTTAATTTAACTGGAAAAATCTCTTTTCAGGCAGTACCAAAAGTTCAAAGACATCAAAATAAAAATAATGTTTTAAAATTTGCAGTTACTAAGAAGTTCCAGAAAAGTTTTGAACTAAAAAATTAATGTTTGGTATGTTTTAATTTACCTGAGAGTTTTCCCTGTTATGTATGTTTTTCTTGTAATTTTCCTCAGCTAAAGAAAAAAAATAAAAATCTACTTAGTATTTTAATAACATACTAGAACATGAATATACTATTCCTATGTTGCCTGTGGCAGTTCTCAGTGCATCAATGCCAAGCATTTAAGTCATGAATTAAGCCTCAAAATTAAAAAAAAAAAAAAAAAAAAAAAAGTATGAAAAATCACAAGATATATCAAAACAATATGAATTTATTTTCAAATTGTTCGGTAGGATTTTGACAGTGAGACATATTCGAAAAATAAATGAAAGATGTTTTTGCATAATCTCATATTTTCAAGAATGACACACTGAAGAAAAGCTTCTAATACAATGGAGCAGCCGTGCAAGAGCTATCACTTGTGGCAGGTAAAGGTTACAGGGTCCAAATTCCAAACCTATATCTATTAGCACTGAATAACCTCTGATTCTATTGTTATGTTTTTGTTTATGCTAAGACTTTGTACATGTTTAGAAGATGAAACTAATATATTTTCAAAAGGCCTACCTAAAAGTGCATTAACTTCTATGACAAACGGGTGTGTAACTGGACCTTGGACAGAAAAGGGACATCATAATATAATAATTTAATGTAGAGCTTCTATGAATAATTCAGGATCATATGATCCTGGATATAGCCCTGATCAATATAATCTAACTTCATTAGTCCTGTTTTGAGCAAGGGACTGAATTGCTGAGGCCCCTTACAAACTCAGTTCTATGCTTCAGTGATTTATACTAATGAAGTAATAACAGTAATTACTTTTTTTACCTACAGACAATTTCAAATCATTTATAAACAAGTAAGTGGTGATGTTTACACTTGAAGTGTTGATTATAAATCTCAGGATTTTAGCACAATCTATGCATTAATTTTACCTAACACTAACACCAGAAGCATTAATCTTTAACAGCACTATGTCTCTGGTGAAACTATAAAGTAAATATTACTTTAACAAACAGAATTAAATATAGTAAATGTACTGTGTGCCTAAGCAATGATTGGAAAAACAGTTTATCCTCTTTCTAAACATGCTTTTTAACTGTTAAATTAATAACTTTTATGAGCATTGGTAAATTATAGTAATTTGGTTAGGTATTCTACAATATATTTAGTGTATGCAATTCTGTCTGTTGACATTACATTTACAATGTATTCCTAGTTCTTTTGATATTTTTTCCTTGTTTCTATGTAACCAGAGTGAAATGTGTGAATATAAAACCCTATAAAGTTTTAGATTTGTTAGGTAACATTCTTGAGAGTGTTAATAAAAAAAAAAAAAAAAAATTAGGTGTTTATGAAAAAAACCTTCCAGCAGGAAGCAATTCACAGCTTCTGAATATGTAGCCACTGAATATGTGATGTATGGAGGTACCCAATAAAAAAGTATTTAGACTTTTGAAATCATGTATTCTGAAATAGATACATTGCACCCTAGAAGAAACAAAGACAGTGTTCAGTTAGATGATCAGGGATACTGGCAATGGTATTCTCAACCAAAACAATCAACTCAGATTAGCTATGAAATAATGCTAGACAGGCAAGTATAAGAGTAGTAAAAGTAAGACAAGAAGACAAAAAATAAAGTAAAAAGCAGTATGTGTTTAAAAGATAGTCAATGACAAATCAACTTTGTAACTGACTTAGAGTTCAAAAGAATAAGAAGGTCTATCGAGTCTCCAAAGAAAAAGAACAAATTATGTTGGATATTAATGTTTTGTGTTAAACAAGTTAATATTAGACAAGCAAAGCAGAAAATTGGTTATTAACATGAGTGACTCAATACTTATAAGTAAAGAGTTTTTAGAAGACTTCAGAAAAATTAAAAAGGAGAATAACTTCCAACTCTGTTCAGTAAGAGTGTATTATGTCTGAGGAACAAAATCTTGTGATGCCTAGTTCTAAACTTTTAACATAAGAAATAAAAAAGATACTTCACAGTGTTTGCTAGTTACGTTCTGTTAAGGTGTTGCATTATGCTCCCAAATTCAGAAATAAGATCACTGAAAATTATCTCTGAAAAACTGATAAATTTTGGAGGATCAGTGTACCTTTATATTATGAAGAAGAACACTTAGTAGTATACGTTTCCATTCTAATTGTCTTACTGAAAAAACAAACAAACAAAAAAAGGAACAAAGGGAAAAGAACTTGGAACTTGAGATCTGGAAATAGACATACAACCAAATAATACAGTAATTTGTTAAAGTTAACAATGAAAAGACATGTTAAAATATATTTTTAATCCAGTTTATGAAAAATGAATTTATCTCCACAACTGAAGAAAAATGTGGCCTCAGTAGATGTTTCACTGTAAACTCTGGCTTGCAAAGAATCCTTTCTATAGGCAGTTAAGATGTATGTAATAAATCATATTGCTGAAATTGGATTATTGCCATTTACTAGTGATTTTGTGATATATAAGACTGTGATAACCTGAAAGTCATCTATGAATGCTGAGCATGTACATATTTGTGCATCTAGACTATGACATAAAAGAAAGGAAGATATTTTGGACACAAGTCATATGTCAAAGACTGTCTCATGTCCATGCTGCCAGGGGCTAACTCCCACCACATTGCTCCTAGAGCATTTGGCTCTGTGTGTCTGCTGGGTTTGCGTGAATGAAGGGGTTTTTGATAGTGGGAGAGGGGGCTACAGTGATGGCCCCTGTGAGAAGCTTCTTGAAGTGCCCCCGGCTCCAAGTCCTCTTGTCAAGGCCAAGCCAATTAGCAACAGTGGCTCTGCCTCTGGGATAATGTATTTAAGAAGGGGAACCTGGGAGGGGAGGGCAAGTTGGGAGGAGGACCTCACAACTATCACCTATGTGAACACCTAAGTCAGTGTAAGAAAGGAAGAGGGAGGTGCACTGGAGCAGAGACTACTCTGCAGCCCGTGGTGAGATGGCAGGGCTGCTCTCCTGCCACCCATGGAGGTCTCTGGTGGTGCAACTACCAACCTGCAGCCCATCGAGGACCCCAGTGCCACAGCAGGTAGAGGCACCTGCAGATTGGGAAGACCCTGGGAAGACTGCAGTATGTGAGAGGGATCCATGCCAGAGCAGCTCTGGAAGTGCTGCAGCCCATGAGAAGGACTCACATTGGAGAAGGTTCCTGGAGGGCTGTCTCCTGTGAGGGAGACACCACACTGGAGCAGGGGAGAATGCAAGGAGTCCTCTTCTCTGAGGAGGAAGGAGCAACAGACTGACCATAACCCCCATTCTCTGCCTTCTGCACCACTGTGGGGGGAAGAATTAGAGAAATTGGGAGCAAAACTGAGGCCAGGAAGAAGGGGAGTCTGTGTGTGTGTGTGTGTGTGTGCGTGTGTGTGCTTTTAACATCTAATAATGCTTCTCACTGTCCTACTCTGTCTGATAAGTAGTGTTGCTGTTAATGTCTAAATTAAATTGATGTTCTTTTTCTTCCCCTAATGAATCTGTCTTCTGTCTGTGATACACAATGGGTGAGTCATTCTTCTCTGTCCTTATCTCCATTCCTGAGCCTTTTGTTTTGTTTTTCCTCTTTCCGGTTCCTGAGGGGGAAGGTGTGAGTGAACAGCTGCGTGGTGCTCACTTGCTCTCTGGGCTGAAACCATGACAGCGTTCTCTCTGGGGAATACCCTGAAATTCTAAGACAATTATTATTTCAAGGGATTTTTGCTTCAAAACCCCTGACTGCTGTGTTGCAACCCACCAAAGTATTGGTCTGGTAATATGAAACAGAAGGTATGCAATGCATACCCTGCAGCAAGGATACCCAGGCTTGGTGTAGTTTCATCCATGTGCCATGTTTCAGGAATCAACTGTCTGTTCCTGGGACTTGTTTTGGAAAGAAATAATAAGAGTGATCCAAAACACATCTAACGAGCATGCTGAGAAGCTAAATAATGTGGGACATGCAATTTTCAGTGCTCAGACATGCTTGTTGACTCTCTTTTATCCTTGTAAGGCTAAGGTCATGCTAATTAAGAGTCAGTTCATCACAGAAGTGACCATCTGAACAGAGTTTAGAATACTGAAGAAATGTAAATATCAAGGGTCAATAAATCCATATTTCAGTACTCCCCCTCAAGGCCTCTTGGCCTTGAACAACAGTTTAAGAAGCAAACATTAATCTTCTGGAATAAAAATACGTCAATACCTTAACACACTGGATGGAAAGTTGGGAAATCACAAGCAAGTGAATCAGTATGCAGTCTGCCACAGCTATGAACACATTTATGGCTGTATTTTAGGTATTCCATGGTAAGGAGAAAAAAAAAAAAAAAAAAAAAAGAAAAAAAAAAGAGAGAGGGAGAAAACGAGATCTCTAACACATTTGCTCTAATTGACAACATGTTTGAGGAGGGTGGGCAACACCACTGTGTGTACATTCTTCAGAAAATTGTGTACCGTAACCATATATTGATTTTACAGTTGTAAAAGACTGAACAAAGTAGCAGTGCATGGAACAGGATATTGTGGACCCCTTAGAGGTCAATTGTACAATGAACTGTAAAATAACTGAGTGTTAAAACAAAAGGCTGTAAAAGTTGCTGGTACTGGATAGTGAATGTCATAAAAGAGATTTATTAGGAATTAGATAAGAAAAATTTACCATGTGGAAAAAAAAAACAAACAAGCAAACTTACAGATGAGGCTCACTAGGGACAAAGAGGGTCTTGAGCTGACAGTGAAGTTCAGGCTTTAAGAGAGTCTTACAGTCAATTTAAAGAAAAGGAAATTTCTTTATCATTTGCAATGTAATGCTTGCAATTTAAAATCTAAGAGCTTTTGTGTGACTGTATGTTAATTTTTTATGTTGCCTAAAATAACAATAAAACATGAAGTATGTTTGGGAAAATTACTTGGCAATGTCCTTCCAAAACACATAAAAGCATTCTTCACAGAGTAATAATCACTTATTGTGATATCTGTTTTATATGTTCCATATACTTTTCACTTCTCTATCTCCTTCCTGTTTTTCAGAAATGCATCTTCCAAACAGAAATGGAATAAAGTTGCAATAACATTTTATGTGAGTTCTTTGAGAGGAAGAAACGAACCAGTTTGTGAGTTGGCTACCTCAAGATCTAGAAGTCCTGGGAAATACAGCATGAGACACTGAGGTGAGAGTGACTTTGGAATCCTGTGGAACTGTCTACTCAGAAGATATCTCAACAGAAAAGGACCTGAGGGTATTGGTGGACCTGGCCTCAGTGTGTCACTGAGCCTGAGCCAGAAATGCATGTTTGTTCTGATTGTGCTAACTGTGTACTGGGCTACATTAACAAAATCATAGCCGTCAGTTCAAGGAAAGTGACTACTGCTCTTAGCTCAGCCCTTGGGGGCCACATCTGGAATAAAGCTTCCAATTTTGTCATCTACTGCAAGAGCTGTATCAATAAACAGGAGAGAATTCAGTGGAGGACTATTATGATAGCAGGGAGCTGAAACCATAGTGAGACCAAGGGAACTGGATTTATTTAACCTGCAGAAAACAAAGCTAAGGAGAAACCTAATAGCAATCTTCCTCTACTTAGAGAAGATTTGTAGACAGTGGAGCCAGATACTTGTCAGAGCTACACAGCAATAGGACAAGAAGCAAGAGATGAAAGTTGCAACAACAAAAAAAAAAATTCCAGTGGGATATAAGGAAAAAGGTCTTGACATGAGGGTGATCAAATCCAGGAACAGTTTGTCCAAGGAGACTTTGGAGTCTCCATCCCTGGAAATTTCCAGAAGTCATCTGAATAAGACCTTGAACAGCTAGATCTGACAAAAGCTCTCCCTGTTTTGATAGGGAGATTGGATCTCCAGACAGAAGACAAGTTGAATTGTCCTGTGATTTCATGATTCTATGATTCTATTTTCTGTAATGTTTGATTTTGCAAAATAAGCAAATTTCAGGGACAATAGGTCCCTGTGACACTTTTACTAACCAGTTTTATTATCATGATTATCACTCTGTCTTTAAAACTCTTGCAAGATCTTATGTTTTGATAGGTATATTTGATTTACATCACCCTCTGTGTATTACAAACACAACCCACTCAGCATTAAAAGAGGCAACCTCAGGCTTATTGAAAATGTTCTGGTGTAGTACCATGTCCACTAAAAGGCAAACACCCTACAATTTCTCTGCAGAGCTTGATCTCATTTTCACCAAATTCAGAGAGAAACCTGGAAGATGATGGTTTATAGCTATGAGTAAAGAGAATACTTGGGAAACATGGCTTTCATCGGTGTTAAGCTGAAAAATACTATATTTGACATTTTACTCACTCCCACTATGCTTCTCATAAATATGCCACTGAAATAACATATCAAGTTCTTTATTGTTTTTCAGTTTGCAGATCGTTCAACTTGTGGTGAGGTTTTTTAAAAATAGAAGAAATCTGATATGCATGGGTAATGTTTTATAATCAATATTAAAATGCCCTAAAATGTTTTTAGATTAATTAAAATAGTTAAAATACAGTAAATTCTACAGGAAAAATCTTTCTTTGAAAGTAGGAGAAAGAAATAATGAAGAAGGAACTGTTCCTTATTACATCATTGACTATTGTTGTGAGTCATGAAAGGGATTTACATGACACTAAATCAAGGGTTACCAATCCCCAATCAGAGCAAGTATTTTCATACTCCCAAATCCCATCCTCCAAAATTATTATTCAGTTTTCTTTTGTATAATTCTTTACTATTTCATCAGCAGAGCATCAAAATACAATTACCACAAAATGAGGATTTAAAATCCACTCACGTTTCTTCACATTAGTGTTATATAAATTCTTAGATTACTTTGTCATATGGTAGTTTGCTAACATGTGGTTCCTATCTTCTGTGGCACAAAGGTTCTTTTACTATTCTGAATGTTCCCAACATTTACCAGCCTTTTAATACAATGGAAATGAAGACAACCATATTATCATTTAAATACTTAAAAATATGGAGTCTTATCTCTTGGAAACATGAGACTAATTCTCACCTGTTTTGTGTTGAAACTGTTACATTTAATATATATGCATAAGAGGAAATGCAAATAATTACAATCAGTTTTGCCATGATAATTATCTGCATAATGGTATCTGTAACATGGGTGAATCCACCCTAAAAGTGCTAAGAACAATTCAGAGGTAAAGAATATCATCATCATGAAAACAATATGAGAAGTCAGAATCCATCTGGTTATTTATGTGAAAGTGCTACATGATAGTGATTTTTAAAACTTCTTTTAGAGATAGAAAAAGAAAAAGTTGATCTTTCTCCCTAAGGGCTTTAGACACTTTGCCATTATATTTGCTAAAGTCAGATTGAATTCCACTTTTAAATTCATAAGAGTGAGACTGCATTGGCAATTTAAAATGGAACAAATATGAAGTTTTTATATAATGAACATATTTACCTCCCCGGCACTACCACTAATAAAGATAGCAGGAGCTCATCAGCTATTGTTTTAGCCATGATTTTGCATTAATTATGATTGAAGATTTGTGGTAAAATACCAGTAAAACAAGACTCTGTAAGAATAATATTTTGACTAGTCTGTGGGTTGGACTTTGGTCTCAGAGTTCAATTCTTGGTTCTACTACTAGGTCTATGACATGTCAGATACATTCCCTGGGTCTAAGTTTTTCTGTAATAAAAATGCAGATAATAATGGTGATTTATTTCTAAAATGCAGAGGAGTCATAAAGGAAATTAATTATCTAGAGTTTGGTTTGCCTTTGCTGTTAATTTTATTCTTTTTAAACATAATTTATTTTACGAGTGTGAACTCAGTCTCACCACCCACCTGGGAGGTATTTTTTATTATGTTGATCTTCCAAATGGACAAATTCTGATGTATAGAGATGTTAATGTTGGCATTCCCACAAGTAGACACAGCAGCCTGCTCTGAAAGGACTGTACTGGGTCTGGCTGAGCTGGAATTGGTTTTCCCCTACAGCAGCCCTCATGGTGCTGTGTTTTATGTTGGGAGCTGGCAGGGTGTTGGCAGCACCCTGGTGTTGTGGCTACTGCTGAGCAGTGCTCACACAGCATCGAGGCTCTTTCCGACATTTTCCCCCCTCAGTGGGATGGGGTGGGCGAGATCTTGGGAGGGGACACAGCCAGGACAGCTGACCCGAACTGACCAAAGGGATATTCCAGACCAAGTGACGACTGATCAGTATAAAGCTGGGAGAAAGGAGGAAGGGGGTGGGGTCACCCTTGGTACTCCGAGGCAACCGCTATGTGTATCGGAGCCCTGCTCCTGAAAAGGCCCAACATCTCCTGTTCATGGGAAGTAGAGAATAAATCTGTTTTCCTTTTTTTTGCTTCCATACACGGACCTTTGCTTCACTTTGCTTATATAAAAACTGCTTTTGTTTTACCCACAAGGGTTGGTCTATCGTATTTTCTTTCCCCTTTTTGCCCTGTTGAGAAAACAAGGAGAAGGGGAGGGAAGTGATGGAGCGACTTGGTGGGTCCCTGGCATTTAGCCAAGGTCAAAACACCAAGGTCAAAAGACACAGTGTATTCATGGTCTCTTTGGGTGTTTTCAGAACAACCTTCTCCAAAATAACCAAGTTCCTGGATTACCTAAAAGAAACTCTGCACATTTATGGTTTTTACAAATAACACTTTCAGGGACAAATTATGTCAAAGATGAATTAATATAATTAGACTTTCAGATGTTGAGTTTTTCCTGGTGAAATAAAGTTACTATGCAAGTTAGCCTAATACTGAGGGCCAAATCTGCTGCTAGTAAAAGTGTACTGAGAAAGACAAAGGTTTCCCTAGCTCCCCACCAGATGAACAATACTAATGCACCTTCCCTCCCTTGATGTTGACCTTGCACCAGGTCCTTTGTGTGCCCAGCTCCTGCACAGTGGAAATGGGAGTGAGATTCATGGTTCCAGTGCAGAGCAAGAAGCCCAATGGAAGATAGACAGCCAGTCTTGGAGGCTGAAGAAAGACTGAGGCTTTTGAGAGGTAACTTGAGACTGACTGGGAAAAAAGACAGTAAGAGCAGGAGCCATGGTGTTTATTGAAACTGGACAAAGAGACAACACAGATTTGGGTGAAGAAGCTCCAGTTCCAAGAGTACAAGTGGTATGTAAGAGGCCAGAGATAGAGGAGAAAGACCCATGAGATGAGAAATTGGAAAAATGTCCCTGATTTGACTGAACAAGGATCTGGGGATTAAGAGAAAAATGCATATGCTGGTCAAGAGAAAAAAGGCTGGAGTTGTTTCAGGGGTTCTGGAGCCGTATGAGATCCTTATAAGGATCTTATATGGCTAAGATTCACAGGCTCAACTTTATCTTCTCCTTCATTTTACCTGATTTCACTTCTAACCAGCGCTTTGGCAAATATAAACAGCAAAGTTACTATGACTGATGTGAGCAATTAGTTCACTGAGGTGCATATGTTACTACTTAGTGTTTTAAATATCATTAACACTTTAGATTATGAGCTCAATGTATTGATTTCTTCTCTGAGGGTCTTTTACTAATAAAAATAACTCATCTCACACACTGGAGGTTTTTTCAATATGAAAAAAAAATGTGTTGCAATAAAATATCAAGGAGAAAAAATCAACTGGATTATTTTTCTTTGAAAATACTATAGGGGTCATAGTACAGATGTGCAAAAATGTTTATTTACATTAATACATGAAGTTTTTGCCATACAGATGGCAAGAATGCATTGTGGTTAACATTTGATTGAACATCATGAGTTTGGCATTTCCTCATAAGACTTAACATTTTTATATCCTGCTTCTTACTCTTGGCTGAGTGGGTAGACTTTTGAGTACTAATTCCCTCATGTTTTCATGACATATTGTAACAGGTGTGCTGAGCAGCTGTGTGTTAGGAAAAGGGCAACTATAATTACCTGCTAGTGAATTTTTGGAAGCTTTGAGATGGTGAGCATTATTACTTCTCAATGGTAGACAAATCCACTATAAACATTTTAGATGAATGGCTTTACCAACCTAATGCTTTCAAATTCCTTAAGAACTTAAGGGGAGCATAACCCAGGCAGCATGGTGGAATGTCCCTCTTAAAAATGGTGAAGGACTGATGAGTAGGTACCACAGTGAAAAAAAGACAGGAAGGCCCCAAACACCTTCCAAGTCAAAGAAGAATCAAAGTAGTCCATATAGAACAACAGTCTGTAAAGTCAAGGTTCCTTCTGAGAAGAGAAAACGTTCATAAAGGAGTAGCACAAGACCGCTGTGAATTACATGGTACATTATTCACAACACACTACCTGTCTGTGGGCACATTTTTGACCTACAACTGGAAAATTAGCTAAATTCACTCTAGAAACACCAGCATAAGTTCTGGAATGAAGTAAGCCACCTTGCTCTTGCCAAAAACTTCTACATGGGAATATACTTTCCCTATGTAGGAAAACAAAACGCATTGTGTTGGGTATGTGCTGTGGGAGCCATGTCTCACAGAAAGAAAACAGATTTATGTTTTTCAGACCTCTCGTGGATTTTTAAAATTAGACTTTTAGAGATGAGTAAATAGTTTTAAGTCAATAATTTACTCAATGTACTTAATCATTATTTCTGCTCTCAGTACAGTATTTTATTGAAATTCATTATTTGAATAGATTCAGTGAATTGTTTTCCATTCTGTTTTTTCTCTATGGTTGAACACAAAATTATACAAATATGCAAGCTAAATAATTCCAATTGAAACTATCAGGTGGTTTTGGTTATTCACAAATACCATTCAGACATATATATAAGCACAGATATTTGTAGGTTCTTAATTTTCTCTCTTTTCTAGATGATGGTCAAACTAATGTTTTTCAAATGCTGTTGTAAGAGCTAACACTATCACCAAGGGGAAGGTAAGGAAACAGTGCTGCGAGTTAGTCAGCAAGCTCTAAGAAGTACTGGCTTGGTACAGAGACTTAATTTAATTTCCTGACCCCACATTCACATAAAACCCATGTACCTATGTAATTCCACAGTATAGTGTGACCAAAGATCCATCTGGGGCTCCAGAGGTGTCATTTAAGCAAAACTCTGTGAGGTTCTCAGAGAACTTGCGCAGGGAATGGAAACCATGACCAGGATTACATTGGCAAGACACACTAAACTGCAGATCAAAGGATTGATTAATTCAATTTATTTAACAATTTTTAGGCTGCAGCTGGAATTTTTTGTGCAGTTTTGATAAGTTGAAAAGAGAAACCGAAAAGTTGAATAGGGTCCAACACAAGGTCACCAAAATTATGAGAGTTGGAGGACCTGACATATGAAGAGAGGTGGAAGAAATTTGGTTTGTTCAGCATTAGAGAAGAGATGTCTCAAGGGGGATCTAATGACAGTCTTTCAACACTTTATAGTTATAAAAAAGACTGATGTACTCTCTTCAAAAGGACACACATTGGCATAATGATAGGCAACAGGCACAAGTTATTTCAGAGGAAATCCTATCTTAATATTTTTAAAAAAACTCTTCACCATGAAAGCGAGTAAACATTGAAATAGGTTTCCCAAAGAAGTGGTAAAATCTCCCTCACTGGATATTTTCAAGATTTCTTTTGAAAGGGCCCTGGGTAACCCCATTTGATGCCAGGCCTTCAACAGTAAGTTCAACCAGATGATCCCCAGGGGTCCCTCCCAACCTAGACTTTTCCATGATTCCATGATTTCTGTAACTTTATTACTTAAATATGTAATATTCTGGCCAAATAAAATCCTGGGTCTAATTGGATATTAAAGTGTTACTGAAGGTGCATGGAAGTCTCAGGACACAGCCCTAAAAATCTGTGCTACTCCCTCACATGAAATATTTATGAAGAAGAACAGTAGTAAAAGGTTATATGTTCAAGAATATAATTCAAAAGTTTTAGGCAATTCAGTTGTTCTCTCTACGATCATCACCTGGCAGAGGAGTAGATCTGACCCACAGAGTCAAATCCCTGATGGAAATGCAGATTTTCTTGACTCTTCATGGTTGTACGATATATCTGCACAAGCTCTGTAAGTCTAGCTTATCATTTTGAAACCAGTGCCATTTATGGGATAAAGGGTATTTTTCCTCCCTAGCTATTACCATCCAGCATTGGAGAGGATGTTAGTGAAGAACATGTGTCCACAGCAGTGTAAACCCATTTTATGTTACTATATTTTAATGCCTGACACACATGCATTGAATGCTTCTAAATACCACATGCCCAGTGTCATAAAAAAAGATGCTGAGAAAGTTTATTGCTGACACTTCTAAATAATTTTTTCCCAATTAACACAAAAGCTGCAAAGGGTTTAGAATGTGGTTATGAACCAATATACTACCAGGTTTAACAGAGATTTACTTGCTGTAATATCAAATGTGGTGTTGTGAATATTAAGAAGGGCTCTAATCAGTCTGCATCCATCCATTCCTAGATTCATAAACTTTAAGGACAGGTGGAATGAGAGCAGTCTGTTAACCTGTTCCCTTTGCAATTGAATTTTGTCCCCCTGAAGCAGAGTTTAACAGTGATATTATTCTCCTGAACTGTAACATGGATGGATACAACATTATATGCTTCTACAAGTAATCATGTTTCACAATTGATTTCTACCAATGTATATCTGAAGGATATTTGTTTAGTTTAGGAGTGACAGTGCTATAAAATTACACAAGTGAGATCCACATCTGGCCTCTAAGCAGCTAAGGACTAATTGCCAAATCAAATAACTGCTAAAATTACCAGTGAAATATACTTTTTCTGCCTAAATTTGGACCATTAGTACAAGAAGACATAGAAACTAGGAATTTGTGACACTGGCAGAGAGTGGCAATTTCCTTCCATACAATCTGAAACAGGGATAAGAGAGAGGACTTGCTTCTCCTGGAAGTGTTGCAGTGCATAAAAGAAGTTTCCTTTATGCAAAAATGACATCTTGGCAATTGTAGCTGTAGCAGCAATATCATCATAATCCCCTTCATATAGTGTCAGAGCAGAGAGTAAATCCTGTCATCATGTGCAGGACTCACCTGAATATGATTTCAGTAGATTTTCTTCTTGCAAATTATACTCTGGGAAAGGTTTCTTCAGTCTTGTCAAAATAAGTAAGAATCATAACATAAATTTGTTGTAAACATATTTCATCTAATTCAGCACTGTCTGATTGTAACAGGAATGCTAGGAAACCACAACAACCTCTGGTAATATCTTTGGAATCTCACAAACATTACACAAGTAGAGTATTCCTTTTCCTCCCCTATACACACATGTAAGATTTCTTACTTTAGTAAAATTTTTAAAAATACACATGGGACTTTAAGAGATGGTTTCCCATCTATGGAGAGAAGATTTACTGCACAAACTGAAGGTACTGGGAAAAATCCAGTCAAGATATCCTCAGACATCCTGGCATACTGTTTTGTTCAGAATCACAAAGGTCTGCTGGAAAACGAGAACTTGGGCCTCAATCAAGCTCTCACAGACACTAAATTGCAAAAATTACATTCATTTTATTATGGGCAGTTTATAAGTCCAGTGATCAAAAACAAAGACTGGAGTTCTGCCTGACTATATAGTCATGCTTTGGACACACCTACCTGTTGTACTTTTGCCATGGATCTGCTTTGATGAAGACAATCCTTCAGATAAACCAACTTCACAGAAAGCTTCAGACAAAACTATGCAGGATTTCAACTATTTTTAGTAAAGGCCCTAAAATACTGCATTACATAGACACACATAAGTCTATGGGACTGGATGGGATACACCCGTGGGTGCTGGAGGAGCTGGCTGGGGTGCTCGCCAAGCTGCTTTCCATCATTTACCAGCAGTCCTGGCTGACCGGGGAGGTCCCAACTGATTGGAAATTGGCCAATGTGACGCCCATCTACAAGAAGGGTCGGAAGGATGATCCGGGAAATTACAGGCCTGTCAGCTTGACTTCAGTGACCAGGAAGCTGATGGAGCAGCTCATCCTGAGTACCATCACACAAGACATGTGGGACAACCAGGGGATCAGGCCCAGTCAGCATGGGTTTATGAAAGTCAGGTCCTGCCTGACAAACCTGATCTCCTTCTACGACAGAGCGACCTGCTTATTGGATGAGGGAAAGGCTGTGGATGTTGTTTACTTTGACTTTAGTAAGGCCTTTGACACCGTTTCCCACAGCATTCTCCTGGTGAAACTGGCTGCTCGCAGCTTGGATGGGCACACGCTTTGCTGGGTAAAAAACTGTCTGGATGGCTGGGCCCAAAGAGTTGTGGTGAACGGAGTTAAATCCAGTTGGCGGCCGGTCACGAGTGGTGTCCCCCAGGGCTCGGTTTTGGGGCCACTCCTGTTTAACATCTTTATGGATGATCTAGATGAGGGGATCGAGTGCACCCTCAGTCAGTTTGCAGATGACACCCAGTTGGGTGGGAGTGTTGATCTGCTCGAGGGTAGGGAGGCTCTGCAGAGAGACCTGGACAGGCTGGAGCCATGGGCTGAGGCCAACTGGAGGAGTTTCCATAAGGCCAAATGCCGGGGGCTGCCCTTGGGCCACAACAACCCCCAGCAGCGCTACAGGCTTGGGGAGGAGTGGCTGGAGAGCTGCCAGTCAGAGAAGGACCTGAGGGGGTTGATTGACAGCCGGCTGAACAGGAGCCAGCAGTGTGCCCAGGGGGCCAAGAAGGCCAATGGCATCCTGGCTTGTGTCAGCAATAGCGTGGCCAGCAGGGACAGGGAAGGGATCTGACCCCTGTACTCGGCACTGGTGAGGCCGCCCCTCGATTCCTGTGTTCAGTTTTGGGCCCCTCACTCCAAAAAGGACATTGAATGACTCGAGCGTGTCCAGAGAAGGGCAACGAAGCTGGTGCAGGGTCTGGAGCACAGGTCATACGGGGAGCGGCTGAGGGAACTGGGGGTGTTTAGTCTGGAGAAGAGGAGGCTGAGGGGAGACCTCATCGCCCTCTACAGCTCCCTGAAAGGAGGCTGCAGAGAGCTGGGGATGAGTCTCTTTAACCAAGTAATAAGTGACAGGACAAAAAGGAATGGTCTGAAGTTGCGCCTGGGCAGGTTTACACTGGACATTAGGAAGTATTTCTTTATAACGTGGGTTGTTAGGTGTTGGAATGGGCTGTCCAGAGAGGTGGTGGAGTCCCCATCCCTGGAGGTGTTTAAGAGTTGGGTCAACATAGCGCTGAGGGATATGGTGTAGTTGAGAATAGTTAGTGTTGGGTTAATGGTTGGACTAGGTGATCTTCAAGGTCTTTTCCAACCTAGATGATTTTGTCATTCTGTAAAATATTGCATTTTGCTCATGAGTTAACATGCAAAGGGTTTCTCACTTCTTCAAGTTGGTGCAACTGTAAGAGAAACTGAAAGCAGTAGCTAAATGTTGGTTGTTTCAGAGGAGATAACTTTAAGAAGTCCTTTACTGAGAATTTACAAAGCTGTTACAGGGTTTACTAACAATGCCTCTGTGTCAGAAACTGCCCTCTGATGTTCCTTCAAGTCCTTCACTCCTTACAATATGTGAGTCTCCCTCCAACTTCTCCACAGGTTACTTACTAGACCTGGACTTACTAGGTCACTATCAGGCATTTATCAATTTCACATCCATTCTCATCCGTCTCCGTACCTTGCATTTTCCAGCCATGGCATTGACAGGAGCCTACATTAGAACTGCAGACAGGTTGCAATGTCAACAGTTCTCTATACTCACATCAGCCACAAGATGGTATTGCCAACTAGTGGCTTTGTCTCAGGGTCTTTGTATTGTCAGGTGACTGCAGAAGTCCTGCTGTGACAAAGGCACGAGCAGGAGGCTGGTATTCCCAGTGGGTCTTGTCCTTTGGAAATACTTTATGGCCCTTGCCACTGTAGGGACAACATGAAACTGGAAGGAGGAGTAGGGGGGTGATCTGACCTTCTCTCTCTGCACAGGTTCTCTTGAGTTCTGTGTCTGTAACTAGTGATTAGACCAGAGAACCTTGCAGATGAATTGGTTCTTCATTAAGCAGTCTTGCTAATAAAAGTAAATAAATAAATAGAACTTGATTTTCTCATGGAATTATTGATACAGAAAGACCTGTGGGAAGAAAAGTGGATCATATTACAGGAGACTAGCAAGTAAGTTTAATGAAATTTTCTCTCTATAAACCTCTTTCTACTATCTTCCTGTATTCATACTGTACATGACTGAATTTTAAATTCTTTGTTTCTTGTTATAATTGGTAGGCTTTTGATATGGAAATTTTTTCTTGTAAAATGGCCTGAGCTAAGTTTAAAAAACTCAGTTCTGTTTTAAAGACAGTGAGCTGGTTGAAAAGTATCACCCAATGACTGATCAGCATCATTTCTAATAGCATCTGGTATAGTATATCAGGGTCCTATTAACTGTTCCAAAATTCGGGTGTCAGGCTTAAAAAAGAAAACAAACAAAACTGAGTAGATTTAAAAATCCCAGTTAAAAATATACAGACAGCCATTCATCTTAATTAGTTGAACTTTACTTTCAAAGCACGCAGGCTAGCAGCTTCCTTTGCTGTTACAGATGAACATTAAGATTGCTAAGAAATCAGATAAAAATAGAAGCTTTTGTGGCTTTAGGATAGCACCAGATATAAAGACTTGTGATAATATAACAAAGACTGGAAAAAATGCAGTTAGAGTAGTTACTTTGTCCAAGTGCATAAATTACAGGCATTTGTAAGTAGCTGTATGAACTTGAGTTTACAGGTGTAAAAGTCAGCTCTTCTCTGATGTGTTTTAGTACAACTGCTCACATTTCATAAGACAGCATAAAATTTGAAGTACATTATCCCAATTCTTGTCTTTATATCTTTGAGAACCAAATGTATTTTTACTTAAAATAAAACCAATCTTTTATTATATTGTGACTATATGGTTTCTGGAGGTATTTATAATTGAATTACAAATCATCTCATTTGGTATCCTTAGCTTTTCTTTGCCCTCATTTACCTGTCAGCTGTAATGCTCACAAGGCATCTTATAGTTCAATAATTTGCATTTCATAGACACATAGAATTATTGTTTAAAGAAAGTCTAAATAACACAGTAAAGAAAATTATAGATGAACAATTTTCTATTAATAATGTTAGATATATGGTATGGTAAGGTTTGTTACAAGATTTCTTCTACATTTCTATGACGGGGTTATAGCATTGGTGGATAAGGGAAGAGCAACTGACATCAACCACTCGGACTTGTGCAAAGCATTTGACACTGTCCCACACAACATCCTTGTCTCTAAATTGAAGACACATGTGTTTAACAGATGGACCACTCGGTGAATAAGGAACTGGATGGATGGTAGCTCTCAAAGAGTTGTGGTCAACGGTTCGATGTCCAAGTGGAGAGCAGTGATGACTGGCCTTCCTCAGGGGTTGATGTTGGGACTGGCACTGTTAAACATCTTTTTTGGAGACATTGACAGTGGGTTTGAGTGTACCTTCAGCAAGTTTGCCAATGATGTCAAACTGCGTGCTGTGGTCGACATTCTGGAGGGAAGGGATGTGCCATCCAGAGGGACCTTGACAGACTTGCGAGATGGGCCCATGCAAACCTTGAAATGCAACAAGACCAAGTGCTGGGTCCTGCACATGGGCCAAGGCAATCCCAAGCACAAATACAGGCTGGACGATAAATTGATTGAGAGGAGCCCTGTGGAGGACTTGGGGGTATTAGTGGATTTAAAACTGCCTATAAACCAGCAATGTGCACTCACAGCCCAGAAAGCCAACTGTATCCTAGGCTGCATCAAGAGAAATGTGGCCAACAGGTAGAGGGAGGTGATTCTCCCCCTCTGCTCCGCTGTCGTGAGACCTCACCTGGAGTTATGGGACCCCCAGCATAAGAAAGACATGGACCTGGTCGAGCAGGTCCAGAGGAGGGTCACAAAGATGATCAGCGGGTTGGAGCATGTCCCCTATGAGGACAAACTGGAGAGTTGGGGTTGTTCAGCCTGGAGAAGAGAAGGCTCCAGGGAGACCTTATAGTGGCCTTCCAGTACTTAAAGGGGGCTACAGGAAAGATGGGGAGGGACTCTTTGTAAGGAATTATAGTGATAGGATGAGGAGTAACATTTTTAAAATGAAAGAAGGTAGATTTAGATTAGATATCAGGAACAAAATCTTTAATGTGAGGGTAGTGAGACACTGGAGCAGGTTTCCCAGAGAAGCTGTGGCTGCCCCCTCTCTGGCAGTGTTCTAGGCCAGGTTGGACGGAGCTTTGTGCAACCTGGGCTAGTGGAAAGTGTCCCTGACCATGGCAGGGAGGTGGGAACTAGATGATCTTTAAGGTCCCTTCCAAACCAAACCATTCTATAATTCTATGCTTCTATGATATTTCATCACAGGATTATAAAAAAGATTAGCCTCTAATTCGTGTTTTGGTGTCTATATAGCATATATCTCATAAACATATCAGTCAAAATTTATCTCTAGTGTAAAGGTATTGAGGTCAGTGGATTTTGACTCAGGATTCATTTGATCCGTTCAAACTTGTTATTTAGAATATAATTCAAGGCTGCTACAGTTATATCAAGACAGCAGTGTTTTGAATAGAAGTATTCATTTTACATGAAAGGTTTTTCCATATGCTCAAACTAAATGGAAATAATCAGTCTGTTCAGTTCACTAATAGAACATGTTTCAGGACCTCTTTCAATTTGAGAAAGCATTTTTTTATTACATATACTGCTTATACTTAGTATATTTCTGCCTGCAAATAAACCTTGAGGGAGACTGTTTAAACAGTTTTTCATGATGCTGCTTTAGACAAACTCCTTATCAATATTTATGGGTAAGAATTCAGAATGACCTACCTCTATCTTTCTGTTTCTTTTAGACAGTAATCTTATTTTAATTTTGCTGGCTTCTGCAGAGCTAAACTCACTTTTATTGTTTCTCACATAAATAAATGAAACAATAATGAATAGTAAATGGTAAAACTTCTGCTGCCTGATTTAGTAATAAGTCTCTCTTTTTTTGTCTCCAAAGACGTAAGGTGCTTTTGCACAGAAAGCCATGTAGCTTGGCCTGGTCTATTATGGAATAAGACATGAATTTATTTGACTAGATGAGGTCTAGGTCTTTTCCAACCTAGATGATTCTGTCATTCTGTGATTCTGTTCTTAAACCTGATATAGCAGCCAGTTCAGAGACCTATGGTAACACAATTACTGAAACACTGATAACATCAAATACCTTCACAGCATGTTGAAAACAGCATCATTTAACGTTTTCTTAGAGAAGGCACTATTCTGAGTAGATACATTCCAGACATTCAGGAAGGGATGGAGAAGCTGAATTTTACAGAAGGAAAAGTAAGGAGGAATGATGTGTATGTTGACTACCTTCATTTGAGGAATCACTGCAGCTTTCAGTCTTGAAGAGGAATCCTATGTAAGTTACTGGTCTTGCAAGAAAGGGATAAAGGGGCTGTAAGAAGATGGCATCCTTGTGAAACTTTGTAGAAATTCATCCTCTGGGGTACTTGAACAGAAGTTGTAAAACCTTGGGGCTATATTCAGCAGGGCTCCAAGTGGCTGAAACTGGTACCATTCATGCATTGCCATAATAGGGGGAAAACGACCAAGACTTTATGCCCCTCTACCCCACCAGAAAGAGAATCAATTATGAAAGAACATGCAATTAAATATGCCTTGCAAATTCTTTTAATTCTCCCTCTGTGGAGTGAAGTGCTTTCCACAAACCCTTGTTCTTTCTCTTTTACCTATGACATTGATATCTCTGACGGAGCAAAATCAAGACTGTGTGAATATCTGCTTATGTCTCTTTGACCTTGCTTTAGAGCTCTAACAGCAGGTCATCATTTAAGGAGGCCAGTTCTGTAAAGACCTGGTGGTGGCCCATTGTTGCACCTCGCAACCATGTCCAGGAAGTGCAGTCATGTACAGTTTGTACCTTTCCTTCTACCTCCTGACCAGCAGTAGTCTGGCAACAACTCACAATGAAAAAGTCACTGAGGACAGAATAAGTTCCCCTGACCCACTTATCTTGAGCATAGGTGGAGGAAGATTAAGAAATGACCAAAGACTTGGTTTCACTTTTTAGCTAACACAGGCAGTGTGGCCTCATCCCCACCTGGGGATGCAGGCTGAGTCATGCATGGCTCTGGCAGAGGGTTCACTCTTGCTTGCATCAGAGGAAAAGCAGAAAAAAATTATGGTTCTTGGAACCAAGACTTTCTTTCCAGCTTATGCCAAAGCAGTTCAGCTATGTGCCACCCAAAGGCTTATGACAAAGCCACTTTTAACTGTGCAATTAGCTGTGCTGGCAGCAAGCTTAGCTAAAAGCCTTGGCTCATGTTTGATAGGGCTAGCTTAAGTACAGACACAACAAAAATAAAAAAGATGCCTCGGCTGTGTACACTGACATTCCTGAGA
The DNA here is from genome assembly GCF_965140245.1 of Athene noctua. Taxonomy (NCBI): domain Eukaryota; kingdom Metazoa; phylum Chordata; class Aves; order Strigiformes; family Strigidae; genus Athene; species Athene noctua. The sequence continues at coordinate 28,981,715 of NC_134038.1, read as the reverse complement.
CTTCTGCAGAAAGCAAGGACTTGCCATTATAGGCAGCCTGAGACAGTCTCTTTCATGCTACGTTGGAATCTGGTGGCTACGTGCTTCCTTTAGATTGAATCACTTTCAGCTGTAAGTAGAGGCCTTGTTATTCTTTCTTTTGCCCTTTTAAAAAAACATAGTCTGCTCACAAATATAATAAAAATTGTGCTCTGTAAAACAGGGTTCAGTGAATATTAAATGCTTATTCCTGGAAAATATGTTTGCTCATTAAATTTGACAGTCACTGCTTATGTGGTAAAAGCTGTCAGTGCCAAGAACCCTTTGGCAGCTTCTGCGAGCTACAGGTCCATTATTTTAATTGCCTTTAACCTATAATCAATATTTGTTGCTTTCAATACAACTAGATGCATAGCTAAGCAACACAAAGAAGAGATTTACAGTCTATTGCACCTTATATTCTGCTTTAATGTGTAGGAGATGAAGCAAAATGCATCATCACAATAATTTTTCAATCATCAAAACTATTGCAGCTTCATAGGCAACCTTTCAAAAGAGAAATCAGAGCATCTGTCTGTTTTACTACAACACACTTGATGTGAATTTTTAGGTTAAATTCAGTTATATCAATCTAAATTTAGACTGATTAATTAGTAGATAGTGGAATTTAACTTGTTTGCAAATGAGAGTGGGACTCTGCCCTCAGGACTAGAGTGCTTTCATTAACAGTTGTAAAGCTGTGTGTGACTGTACCAGCAGCTCCAGAAAGGTCACTGGAACCTGTAACATGTATAAAGGTCAGTTTTTCTCTGTTCCAGGAATGGCTCTGACATGTTGTGCCTGACACCTGGGCAGAGTGAAAGACAGAATACCATACATCCAAAGAATGGTGCACCTTGTGGGACTCATTCTGGATGCATCAAGAAAACTACACTGTCAGTTAAATAACTTTGCATTTCTTGAGATTTTATGCTTCTCTTTAAAAGCAAAGGGACTCCATGTTTGTGGGGGAAATAAGGAGGTAGCTTTGATCTAAAGTGCATGATAATCTGTGTACCGATGACATTTGAAAGGTATGATTTTAAATTATAAATGACCATCCCATCCTTAGCGGAGCATAGCTTCCATTGCTTTTGTAGAGATTATGTCTAAACATGACATTTAAATCAGACCCATTCATCTCCTGAATCATGATCTATGAACTCCTTTTCAACAACTGTTGATACTGAAAGGAAATAATTCTTGGTAAAATCTCAACTTCATCACAATTAGAACAAATAATCCATTTGACTTCATTTGTGGCAGAATTTCATCCTTAGAGTTTAAATTTTCTTAGGAGAAATTGCCTGAGGACTGCACAACTTACACTAGTTTCATGCATAGAACAATGTAGAAGCACAGGAAAATAAATTTCTCAGTGTGCCTAATTGCATCAACAAAATGAGGTTAGTTGGGTAAGTAGATAACAAAAAAGTATTTAAAAGGAAGGAGGGGAAAAGACAGATCAAAGACAGAGGCACAGACACAGAAAAGACTGGTTTATGTCCATTCAATTTCCATTGAAAAGGAGTTACTATCACTGGGTTGTCTTCTTCCAATTTCTCAGAAATAAGCATAATCTTTTTTTCATGTTTTGCTCCCCGTGTACATCACGCATTTGCAAGCACACACAGTCCGCTGCCTCCTGCTCACTGTCCCACAGCCTGGCATAGGTACCTGCTCTCACAGCTGACACAATGCTGCTGCTTGGCCAGCTGGCAGAACACACTTCTACACCCGACCACAGTCCCTTGAGGGACCATGAGTCCATCTCTAAACTGTAGCTGCATTACTGAGCCAACTCAATAATTTATGTTTATTAATAATGCATCTCTGTGAATCATTACTCCTTTAAATTTCAAAACAATTGGTTTAGCATTTTTAATGTTTATGTGCCATCAATGAATGACTTATTTATTTCAGCTACAAACATACTGGATTATAATAACAAAGACACTGGCTCTCAGTGGACAAGAACAAGGTTCTGAGGGGAGGTCGGACTGATAATTAGCTAGGAGAAAAGGTGGTGAAATAGAGCTGCACATAGTCATTGTAAAAGCTGGAATTTGAAAAAAGAAAGGAGATACTTCCTCCTGTTGATACCAACTCCCCAGTCCAATATTAATGCAGTTCCCCAAACTACGAAGAACTATGATATTTGTAAGACAAAGAAATTAGATCTGTTAAATTATAACATTATGCCAAAGGTAATGAAAATAATACATCTGGTCAGCAGCTCACCGAACCACAACACTTTTGAACTCTCCTTACGAGTACCACATACAATACAGAGTCATTATATCTACTGATGCACACCATAAGACACTATGAGTAATGTATTTTATACAGTGGAACTCATAAATTAGCCATATGACAACCCAAAGCTCTTAGCTGCTATACCGTGGCTAATACAAGCAGCTGCTTCCTCTGATACAATATTGATGTTTTTAAATACTGCCCCTTGGTGACAGTTTTGAGGCCTAGTAAAACAATCTATTGCACTAGCACAGCGTGTGACAACAAAGGAGAAAGTAATTTGTAGAGCAGCCACATAAACTGAGAACGTCACATGTAGGAAATTCACAGTAGGTTAATTTTTCAGCCAGTTACCCTGAAACTAAAGCTTCTGGAAAGCTGTATATATGTCCAAAAAGTATCTGTCGGCAATTTCAGACAAAGACAGACAAAGCTAAAAATGTGCTGTGTTCGCAATATGTCTTTTTTACCTGTCAGGAAAACAAAGTCTAGTTTTCCACAAGCAGAAGAGATGAGTAAAGATATAAAGAAGCAGAAGGTACATTGCCTTTTCATGAATGTATACGTACAATGAACCCAAGATAAAGCGCAAATACTTCAGGCAAAATTTAGGTCTAGCATAAGTGCTTTTAATATCAAAAGAAAGAATCACAGTCCTCAAGTTCCTACAGCAGTCCAAAAGCCTGACTGTAATGATTTCTACTACTTTGTGCAAGTCCAGCATTTTACACTCTCCCTATCCCAACTCATCAACCCAAGCTTGGCCCACAGTCCCTGTATGCAGAATTACCATCTAACCCAGCATCCAGCCAATCGCGAAATTGTAAAAAACATGATTCCCAAAATGCTATAAGATTCCCTGCCCTGCAGGAACATGACAGAATACTAATCTTCACGCTCGTAAAATCCACTTGCCCTGGGATCTGCAAAAGTGACAAAGCGTCTCTCACATAGAGTTATGTTCTTCTCATGACTCCGATACTTTAGAATTTGTTCTTCTTTGGATCAAGTATTGTTCAAAGACTGTTCATTTCCCTAGATTCTGGAAGTAAAAAAAAAAAAAAAAAAAAAAAAAAAAATTGAATACCTAGGCAGAGCTGAGTATTTTATAGTTCCCATGCAGCTGTATTTTTCCCTTCATGTTAAACTTCATTCTTTATTTCAAAAATAAAACATGTAAACAAATGTTGCTTAGAATTTTCCAGTTAACTCACAAAAACTCAGAATCTTACAGTAAGTTTATATTGTTTGTCTGACAAAAATGTCTACTTAAATTATCTTTTACCTATCAAAATTGTTTTGAAAGATAAACCGGTTTAGACCCATCCAAGCAATTTGTATTATAATTACCTGAGTAGATCATTCTGATTGTGTGGGCCTACTCCTCTGGCCTGTTGCTTTTATAGTGCTTTTAGACTACAGTCATGGATGGTGAAGTAAATCTTGAGAAAAGGACTCAGGACAGGCACTTGGTCAGACAACATGACTTCCAGCTGAGCTCCACAGCATCTCTCCATGGGCTGTATGATAGCAGCATACAAAGACATACAGAATGCATTCTATTGTAAACTTTTATTTGGATAAAGTTATTTGAAACAATGATTTAATGTATTTGTATATATACACAGGGAGGGTTTTTGTTATTCCCCAGGAATAATGACAACTGTTCTACTCAATACACAGATCAGTTGAGCAAGGGGTTGTAAATCAGATTAGAGACTGAAATGATATCATAAATCACAGAACTCCAATTCAGCTAATTACTAAATTGCAATAGATCTTGGATTTTGAATTAAATTAAGGTTCCACTATCTAATCTTTCTGCCTGTGCTAATAGTTTGAATATGGCTGACCATAAGCATGTTTTTTTCATAGCAATTGCTACAAATTTGTTGCAAAGAACAAAAAAAGTATCCAGTTTATTACATATTTATAATCTGCAAAAACATCATCAGTTATGTCTCACTGAGTACTGGGTGAACAAAGCAGGAGTACCTGGTAAGTACCAATAAGAGCTGAAAAGTTAATAAAGTCTTATTTGTTCAATAAAGAAGGGAGTAGGTGGACAAACAGGATTTAGTCTGAATCACAATGGAGACAATATCTAAGATGCTTTGGGAACTAAACAGAAAGAAAATCTCCATTAGATTTAAAAACTTGTGTCCTTTGTGTTATTTAATAATCCAGCACAGTTTCAGAAAGCTAACTGCTGAGACCCAAGCTGGCTGGAGACCTCTTATGTATTCTAGATTGATTGAGAATCGGTTTCTTGTGTCAGGTTCAGGTCTCTGCCTCTGACAGTTATTTGCAGATAGAGATTTTTCAGAGGCAGCAAGGGAAGGCACAAATTCTGTCCCCATGTGTATTAGAATTATATGCATTTGGAAACATTGAACTTGTCAAAGAAACAGCACGTATTTAATGAAGATTTAAGAAAAAAGGAAAAAAGGATAGTATATCATGTGGCTTTAATTATTGTTACACAACACTGGTATGTGGGAAAAGCAAATTCCTACTGACTACATGAAAATTGTGCCTCAGGTTTAGCCCGCAGATGTGTGCAGTCATTTGGTGCACAGCATGGCGGGTCACTCCACCTAAGGAGTACCCTACAGCATTTCATGTCCTCCAATTACCCTGTGGTTTAATCTTATTTATATGTTATCTCTCTCTCCTAAAAACAATTTTCATATTTCCCAGCAGCTATCCAAAGCCAGGTGGACACTTGCATAACACTCAATGAAAAAAATGCAGTCTGGTGCAATGATTATATTAGTCTCATTAGGACTTTGGAAGCTTTGAACACCTCAGGCACGTACTGTCCTGCCCAATGCACCAGAGTGGAACATGTCAGTGTGCAATATCTCAGACATTTTTCTTTCTTTGAAGGCCAAACATTCTTCATTTTACTTCAAAAATGAACTCTATAAGCTATGTCATTAAGGTTGAAGACCCTTCCATAATCCTTCTAGGATCTTTTCCATTTCCTCTTACTGGCTGTCCTGATTCATGTACACCAGTCCTGAATTCACCAGCTTTTGTGCTCTTTAGGTAAAGCTAATCTGAGCAGTGTATTCATATTCTTCAGCCGCATTCTGAATGTTATGGTAGTTGAATCATCTGTTATTCATATTCATGCACTCAGGTTTTTTATGGCCCCAAAAGAATTTATTTACTTTACAACTGCTCCTGTAGTAAGTATCCAGCTCAAAAGACCAACTGTCTCATGGCTGTTTCTTGAATATAGAATATCAGTGCAGTATGGAATTTCTATAACAACATGTCCATTAATTACCACTAAATTACAATGCAGCACCTATATAAAATATGATGAATACCACACAAATTCATTTTGATTACTGTTATTACACTGAATCCTTAATGAAGTTGGAAAGATAGGACCTTTTAAGTGTCAGCAGATGTTTTTGATCAGTGTTTATCCTTTTTGGTATAATTTAATGAGAGATCATATGTTAATATGCAGCTGGAGAAAACTACCTTTCAGACTCAACAAGCCTAAGAATAATTTCCAGCTGCCATTGCATATAGCAAAGCTATAATTACCAATCATCACAAAATAAATTTTAAAAAGCAAAATACCTGAACTAAAAGACATGCAAAGTTACTGTAGACTTAACACAGTGAGGTGGATCTGTCCTGATTGCAACTGATGTGTTTTTCTTAGTCTGCTACTAACCAAAGTTATTCCCCTCAGATTGTGCTCACTCTTTTCAGCAATACGTTTGGAAACAGCCCCTGCGAGTCCCAAATATCTTCTCAAAACTTGCCCTCCTGTTCCTCCATAGAGACAATAGAATTTTACTCTCTCTCCAAGAACGTGTGCAACAGGTTTCCAAAATCTGTCAATCCCACATTATCTCTATTAAAAGACTAATCAGAGACTCCTTGGAGGCACGTTTTTGCAATTCTGATTTCTGTGCATAGGATGTTGATGGATTCTGAGTGGTTACAGAGGATGGCTTGTGTTGCCAATTTGAATCACTGGAGTCTAGTGCCATATTGTAAATGAAGTAAGACCTATGGTATGGTCTTTGTACTGTACCTATCCCAACGAAAATGTATAAGTAGCATACTGTTGTTTCTGCGTTGTTGTAACTTATTATCAGTTGGTAATAGTATGCACTTATGCAAGTAGACTGTAAAAATCAAATCCCTGCCTACAATCAAAAACTAAAAATTGAAAAAGAGTTTATCTCTCAAGAACATCTGAGTCAATCCAGTGAACAAAAGTTTCCATTCTTAGCCTCTTCTGAAATCAAAATCATTCTGTCTCAGCAATATATGAAGTCCACCTGTGAGCCACTATATAAATCTTTTTTCCCATTCCTAGTGTGTACTTCTAAATGCCTTTGAAACGTAGGTATGTCTCTCTTATTCATGAAGGCCTACTTTATATTTGCATTTTTGCTTAGCCACAGTTTCCTGAGAATTGACACAATCTTTTTTCTTTGATGGCTTGAGTCACTTGATAAATAACATACTTAGGAAATGTTACCACCCCAGAACACTCACGCTTTTGTTAACTTTCCTGCTGCATCTCAGAATTTCACTTAATTGTTCCAAGAACCAGCATATAATGCACAGCTACTTTTATACATTTTGACCAGTATCAAAGCTATTCATACAGTAATGAGTCACTCTGTAGTATTTCCTGAGGCAAGTATCCTTTGTCAGAATGGCTCTTTTCCTGCTTTATCCAGGTAAATGGCAAGGTTCTCTAAAGATGGGCTCTGTAAGAGTCCCCTGAGTAAAATGGATTTTTTTCACTCCTGGGAGTACAACTCGCATGATGTATCACCTCCATTTTCCATCTTTGAGGTTTCTTACTGCCAAGTGTGTTGCTTTTATGTAGAAGGAAATGGTTTTGGATAGTCCATAACCTACACACTCAGATCCTCATTAGAATCAAAATCAGAACGTAAGAGCTGAGACTGTGAGAAAATTCTTCTGCTAGCTTGGAAATCTAGGCAGGTGGTCAAATCCTATAGGAGATGTTAATTACTATCTGCAAATATCTGTTCTGAGAGCGGACCTTATCAGTTAAGGAAAACAATGTATCTGCATAGTCATCTTCTGAACTTCCACTGAAGTAAACCAATCAAATTGTCTGCTGTGGAATATCTCTGGAATATCCTTTAATCTTCTCTTTAAGAAAAAACAAAGAAAAGAAGGAGGCTGAATGCTACCCAGGAGGTCTTATACTAACTTATAACAAGTAGTAGCATTTTAAAAGGATGCTATCCAACATCAGAGATGGAAATACTAAAAGCCTTTGCCAGCAGAGAAAAATGTGCAGCCTGAGGACTATAGCAAGCTTAATCCACTCCTATACTAGCTTGAACTGTACCGTAATATACTCGGCTAGTGAACACCAAACAGGATTTTTCCTGGTATTGAAAGTGACAATAAAAATATGTAGCTATATATATTAAGGTATCACTGGAACTGACAGTCTAAAGAATGGGGAGTATCTATGCACAATAATTTTAGACTACTGATTTTCAACCCTGAGGTAGATGAACTGCTTCTAGAGAGTCAGTGAAATATAACTCTCTTTTCTGTAAGTAATCTACATGTTGCTATACCATGGTTCAATGTCTTCATTGGAAAATATTTAAAGGTCTACAAATAATATTAAAAAAAGACTAGAAATAGGTGGTTTAGGTGTTTGCTCAGAAATACTCTACAGCAACATAAAAATATAATCTCTGGGGGAACCTGAAAAATAAAACCAATATAGAGATCACATTAAATCAGAAGAAAGTGGGAGTGTAAAATCAGCAAGTAAGGTTTTAGAAATAAGTATAAAGCATATGTAAAAGGGACTTACAGCAGCATTACCAGGCAGAAAAAGAACAAATGTCATAGAGAAGGCCGAAGATGAGTTTCTTTGCTTCAGTCTTCACTAGGAAGGTTAACTGGGACCAGAATTTTAAAAATGAATTTTAATGAAAGGGTAGACATTCAAGCTAGAAGAAAAGGATAAGCTAAATAACATTCAAATAAGATCTATATGTTCCAGTTAAGAAGGTCTAATGAAATCCATCTTAGAACTAGCCAAAGTAAGTTCTGAGCCATAATCAATTATATCTGAAAATTCATGGAAGATCAGTAAGGTCTGAGAGGAGCAGGGTAAATGTAGAATCTATCTTTTAAAAGGGAAAACGAGAAAACAGGGAATTATAGATCAGTCAACCAAGCTTTGGTCCACTCAAATATTTAACAGATATTTAAAAACAGATATCTAGAAGATAATGAAGAAATTTTAAAAAAAAAAAAAAGTTAACATGGGTTTGTCATATCAAACTAATTTAAATTCCCTTCTTGACAAGATAAATGGTCTAGTATGTAGGGACAAGTAGTAAATTCTTAAGCAGGAATTTTGGTACATAATATTCTTCTATAATATTTTTCTAATCAAAAGGAGAATTTTTGTTTTAGGTGTTATTACCATCAATGGGAACACAAATGGTTGGGAGATTACTCTCAAAAATGCTGTTGGTATTTGACTATCAAATTAGGATCATATCAAAGAAGAATTCTCCAGGAATCTATCCAGAACCCAGCTTCTGCCAGGGCCCAAGGTCACTATTTTCAGTAATGGTTTGGAAAAAGAACTGGGAACTATTCTTACAAAATATGCAAATGGAATAAAAATGTGAAAGACTGCAAAAATATTCTAAGAATGCCAGAGGATCTTGACAAATTAGAGTCTGAAAGTAAAATTATTTTCACGCAGGTAACTGCAGTTATGGAAGGGAAACAGAATGGAGAATTCATTCAGGAAATAATCTGAGGTGTGTATCAGATGAGAAGCAAATTACCAACCCCTGGTGTTGTCAGGGAAAAAAAAAAATAAATAAAAAAATACAGAACTCTCAAATATGCATTAAAATACAAGAATCTTGTTATTTTGTACTACTGGAATTTCAGATAGAAATTTGTGTTTAGTCGTCATTAGCTCAATCTATAAGAAGGATACGGAAATAACAGAGAGGCTGAAGAAGAGCAAGAACGTTAAAGACTTTGTAAATGTGTCGTACTGGAACACTCTTGAGAGAATTGAGTGTATTTCATGTCGAAAAAAGATTCATCAGTCCTCCATTTATTATGAAAATTTGTTACTGACAGGATGGCAATCAAATGCTGTTCACGCAAGAGGAACAAGATAACTGCTCCATAAAGTAACAGCAACTAAGTTGTACTTTCTAAAGTCTTTCTAAAACTAATTCTGATGTGTCTGTCTAGGTATATTGAGCAATATCTACAGAAACTCTTACTCCTTGTGACTTGAAATTCAATGTCTAAAAGTCAGTAGTCATATAACAGAAGAAGATTCCCAGTTCTCCAGTTAGTACAAGCAGGACTGGGTATGATGTCATCATTTCAGACTGAGAAAAAGGAGTCTTTAAGGTCGAGCTGGTGCTTTGTGGATTACCTTGGAATAGGCATTTGAAAAGCACACAAATGGGTTTTGGATCTTCTTTGATGTAAATATTCTCTACTGGGATTCTTAGAAAGTGAGATAAATGTGTTGTCTCAATTAAGCAATCTCCTGTTTCAAGAGACCTAAGTGTTTTTCAAATTATCATGTGTGATCTTGCTTTGTTATTAACAGACAAAAATGCATTACAGCTGTTTTCCCCTCAGTTTATTTTCACTTGTGAGACAAGTTTAATTCTAAATGATTCATAATTCATGAAAGGTGAATATGTGTCTGTGAGTATATTTCTTTTGGTTTGAGAGAGAAAGTAAATTACAGTTCATGTGTCTACTCCCAATTAAGGTAATCAGGATAACCTTCAGAAGAAGGAAAATTGTGTCAATTCTAGTCTGAGAAGCAATTTTCCTCAAACTGTTTCCAATGCCAAATGCCAATTTGTGATGGGCAATTATTGCTGCCAGGACTTGAATTTTCCTAGGAATTAATCTTTTTTTTTTTTTTTTTTTTTTTTTTCCATTACATGCTGTAAACCAGCATCACAACTTTGAATAAAGCAATGAAGCAATGTAAATGCTAAATAGTTTCTTTAACCTCTGTTACACTGCAAACTGGCAATGACAGGTGCTGAACCTTTCCGGTGGAGCCATAACAAGGGAGCTGTGAAGAAATTCTAAACATGTAGTAAAGTGGAAGCAGTGGCTGAGAGTGATGCTGATGTGAAAGCCATGATGGATTTTAAACATGTGTACAATTGTATATTTATGTCTCTTTTAAGTTTCACAAAAAAAAAAAGCTTCTAACAATTGCAGTTATGGAGATTTTCTTAATCTAAACAGTACCTGGTCAGGGCTTGCAGCTAAAAATTGCACAACAGAGAGAGTTTTGGGAGAAAAGATTGTACCTTTAGAATTCAAGACTGAGGGATAAAGAAACAGAAACTACTTAGGGAATAGAGTTAAGGGTTGCTTCACTCGGTTCATGCTGGAGCAAACTGTAAAGCTATCAAATAATAAGTACTTTTATTTATAAATTCCCGGTTAGATCTGATAACATAACAAATGCTGTAGGAAGAACTGTTCCTAAAAGTGTGTGTAACATGACAATTTTCCTTCCCTCTCCCTCCTAAAATGGGGCATTGAAATCTCAGTGCTTGAAGTCTTTCCCAAAACCCCAGGAAATCATTGAGACGGTTACCAGATACTTACATACATCTCCAGTTACAAGGACTTACTCCAGCAAAAGCAGTGCGTTTCAAATGGAGTTTGCAGTAGTTACCCTTCATCCAGCAGAATATGCATTAGGAAGCCTACTTAGCTGGAGAATATATATTTCCTGTTAACGAATATTGCACATGCTCCTGTTTTGACAGAGCAAAATCACCCATTTCTGACAAGTAAACATCAATGTGCAATTTCCTATGTTAAGCTCTTGCCTTCACACAATTTTTAATACCCAAAACCTGATGAACAAACAAGGAGGATCTGTAAAAACTGCCAGCAGAGCCCTGCAGATGTTCTTGTCTGATTATACTACCTTGGCATCAGCACATTATTAAAGATTTCTAACTGATGGTGATGGGCAGCCCACTGTGAAGAACAGGCTGTTCTCAAGTGGCTGGTCTGAGCAAAACACCATCAACTTACAGCTCACATGTTTCTCAAAATCTGTGGGAGTCAGGCTGCACCAAGCATTTGTTTGGGATACTGCTGTATTTCAAGGCAAACAATGATAGCTTTACCAGCAGAAATACGGTATGTCCCTAATGAATCCCCTAGTTCTGATCTCACAATAACTGGGCACAGTGCTCAGTTATCTGATCAGCATAACCCAAGTACAGTAGTTAATTTTGAAGAAAAGAGAAAAAAAAAGAGAAGTACATTCCATCTTCTTAACTCCATTACAAGATAGCACATTTGAATAATAGTTTTAATTAAATTAAGTGAGTTTAATTAAGATTGTGCTGCTTCAGGGAAGACAAAGCACTGTTCAAGGCTTTTAAAATGCTTTCTTTCTTCTTTTCCTGAAGAGTGTGTTAAACTGTACAACATCCTAAAGTCATCTAGTTCATAAAATTACCAATGTAATAAGCAGTATGTTTTTGCCATTGATAATAGCATGTGGTGTTTTATAGAGGGAGGTTGTAGTCAAATGGTTAATGCAAATAAAATATAATTTTATTTTTTAGTTTGAAAAATTACAATATGGCAGCATCTGGTTATGTACTATGTATCTCTGGACACTGTTTTACTTATACTGCTGTTAATATTCATTCATGCAAATAGTTGTGTATGCTTCAAGGGTTTTATTGCAAACTTTAAAAAAAACCCTCAAACATTAAACAAGAAATGAACTACTGGGGGGGGGGGGGGAGAAAAAAGAAAAAAAAAAAAAAGAGAGAAGTTTTTATTCCAAAAAATAAACAAGTAGGAAAGCCTTTTTCAGTCAGGGTTTATAACTGTGTGCAAGAAAATTAGCAACTTGGGAAACAGCCATGAAGATGATTAAGAGACTAGAGCATCTTTTGTATGAGGAGAGGCTGAGATTGCTGGGACTATTCAGCCTGAAGAAGAGAAGGTTTGGGAGGATCATATCAGTGAGTATAAATAACTGACAGGAGAGGATGAGAAAGAGGGAGCCAGTGGTGCTCAGTGGCAGGACAAAAAGCAATAGCACCAGACTAGAAAACATGAAAATCAATGTGAACACAAGAAAAATATTTTAATTGAGAGAGTATAAAATGTTCACAGTAAAAAATGCTGGAACTGGTTACCAGTGAGGTTATGGAGTCTCCATTCACAGAGATATTCAAATCCAACTGGATATGGTCCTGGTTAGCCTGCTCTAGTTGACTCTGCTTGAGCAGTAGGGAGTTGGACTAAAAGATCTCAAGTTATGTTTTCCAACCTAAACAGTTATGTGATTCTGTGATTCAAGTACAAGCCAGAATAACTGCAGGAATAAAGATCTTTTCCAACCTAGATGATTCTGTGATTCTGTGAAACAGTTTCAGCTGAGTCAAAGAACGTGTTTTAGATTACGTCACTTGAAGATTTGACCTGTATGAGTTTGTCTAATAGCAAGAAATGAAAAAAAATATTAGGAAAAATCCTTAACATTTAATTAATTAAAATTTGAAGTGTTTTCATCTGACTGCAGAAACTTTCCTACTTTAAAGTCAATGAGCAGTAGAATATTTGAGCTCCATTTGCAAGCAGAAACAGTAGAACTAATACAAGCTATATTCACTAAGACTTGATATCACACAGAGTATCTTCTGCATAAAATTCATATCTTTGCAATTTACATGTTTCTGGTTAGTTTTATAGACCATCCAATTAAAAGAGAGAAAAGATACTACGTTGTGCAACCATGCACCAGCTGAGCTAAAGGCAGATCACTAACATCTGAACAGGAAGAATTATATTAACGAAAAAGACTGGAACAATTTTAAAATAAAAATTAATTTTAATTTAGAAAACTTTAACAGGTGTTTTATATGGTGTCCAAAAGGAACTCACTTTGACCTTATTCATAGCATAGAGAAAAAAATTAATCATGGGAATAAAGGTAATAATGTACAGGAAATATTGATGCTGAATCACAGATGAACATAGTTAAAGAGACAGAGAATGGTAAATTCTCTTGATAAATTCAAAGTTCTATGGATTGCAAAATTAAAATGTTCCACTCCACTGAAAATCTTCTATTGAAAAAGTTTACATCTTTTCTAATGGGGCTAGTGATGTTCGTCATACTGAAGTTGTGAAAAGAGTAAGGAAAAGGGGTTGAAAAAATTTGAGAGAGAAAATGATTCTGTTCACAGGGACACAAAGAAGACAATTAAATTTCCAATAGCTAACTAACCAGGAACCTCATCTGAAAATTCACAGAACTCCCCGAAGGAAAATAAGAAAATAGATAGGGGATGTGTTGGGAACGTGTGTTGGCCCTACAGATAGTTGTTCTCCCTGATACTTTGCACTGTGTGTTTGTCCTTCCTCTCCCTTTAATAGAATTATATATCTGGAAATAGCCTTAGAGTCAAGGGTAATAGTGGGGGTCTGGAAACATGGAAAAACTGTCTGGTAAAAACCTTAGGATGCAGTACAATGATTCCCTCCATCAGATTTTTATTTAAGCATGAGAACGGATGTGATCTTCATCAATGTAAGCAAATTCTGTCTTCCAGCAGGAAGATGAATCAGAAAATATTGTCCATTTTAATTACTCAGGTTTCTTTCCCATGCTTCTTCCTGCCTGATTACCTACATGGAAAAGCAATATTTTGTAAAATGACTACATATTATATTTTAACTTATAAGTAGTCAATTTTATGGACTTTTGGCATGGGACTTGGGGCATTGTTTGTCATTTTGGATGTATTGTAGCAAAGCAAGATGAACATATGCCAACAGTAGAAACACCAGACTTGTCAAAGATGCTAATTATAAGTAGGATAAAGGGCACTTGGCTTTAAAACAGTAAAAGACGTATAGGCTATATACTGAGAAAACTTTCTCACTGTGTGAACAGAAAAATATTTAGGCAGGTTGATTAGGAAATTCGTGGACTAGCACTTAGAATTTATAGCAAAAAATATCTGTTGCGATTAAGAACAGATTATCAAAATTTGCCCTGGGAAAATTAAGTAGATAATATTTTTGCATAATTTTAGCCTTCCACAATTTCTATGAAGACACAGACTGATGAGACAAATTAGATGCTCACATACCCTCTATGCTGCCACAACACTGTATTGTGTGCTGTGATGCAGGTACATTCTTGCAGTCCAGAGCTGCTCGGTCCTTTATATGGGCTTTCCAAGAAAGAGTGTTCCTTGCTAACCCCATTTTGAGCATAACTTGAAGAACGTCAGATGAAAGATGGACACATACTGAAACAATGAACAGTGCTCATGTTAATATCATTATGCCAGGGGGCTGTATGGGATAGGGTCTCCCTCCGGACTAAGAGTTGCAGGGGCTCCCCAGGGTGGCAGGTCCGGGCCAGGCAGCCCATCCCACTCCACTGCCCCAGCCAAGGAATACGGCAGCTGGGGGCAGCCCCAGCCCCAGGGATCAGGCACCTCCCTGAGGACAGGAGTGAGACAAGGCTGGCCTGGGATGTCAGCCCCTTTGGGGAGCTGGAGACCTGAGATTACCTGAAGCTACAAGTGTCTGAATTATAATTGCCTGGAATTACAGAAATAGTCTTATCAATTAAATTACGAAGAATTATAATTATGCTGTTTATTGAGTTTTTCTAAAAATGATTGTAAGAGGTAGATTGTAACTGGATGGGACAAACAGAAGAGTAAATTAGTTCTTGCAAAGCTTCTTTTCTGCCAGCAAGCCATCTGCTCTTATGGTAGAAATTCATTCGTGGATATTGGTTTAATAAAATGCATAACAGGCAGAAATAATTTCTTAGCATTCAAATTGAGGTAAAGAACTCAGTTCTAGTGAATGTAACATTTTTCAATCTATATTTATATAGAATGTACAGTGGCTGATCAATGCTCCTGGATGTAATCTCACCAATGAAAAAAAAGGAAAGATAACTCATGAATACAATTGTTAAATGAGAGATGTTGTTTCTGCTGTAGAAGAGACAAAAATGGAATAGTGAACTTGTGTTTTATATATACTTCCAATATACATAAATCACCCAGAAAAATAAAAATAATAGCAAGCAGATACTTTCCTAAATTAAAAATTGAGGTTCTTGAATGATCTATTACATTTGGTTAACATTCATCTTGGTTTTCTTTGCTCTCCTTGTTCAAATGTATGTTATGGTATTTCAGTAACTCTAGTCAAGTATCAGTCCTTTATTATTCTAAGTTAAATAAAGACTATTAATAAACAACACATACCTATTTCTAGAGACTGAGGTGCATAGACCCTACAATGTATGGACTTATTTACGTTAAGAAAGTTAGTTTCAGTATAAATTAATATGTATCAGCTTTTTCTATATTCATATTTAGATAATATTTCCTAACTTTAATGAGTTTTGATTTCTGCTCTCAAAAAATCCACAACCGTATTTCAAAATCAGTAATCCAGTATAAGATTTCTGTTGATACATCTCTGTTTTGAATAAATATTTCAAAACTGCTCTCACCATACTCCCAGTCCCTATTGCTGATTGCTTACTACATGTTCTCTACTGTTCCATTTTTATCCTGATAAAACAACTCTGTCCTACTTAAATGCTGGTGTATAACCATGATCCACTTGTGACTTCATCTTGATAGCAAGTTCATAGACTCTGAGTTTGTTCCTTCCTTGATATTATGTGCAGCCTCATCAAGAAATCCTGAAATATCTTGCCTCACAAGACAGAGCAAGTTCAGTCTCATCTCACCACTTGTCAGTGAGATGTCTGTATCTATAAATTGCTAGCAGACAAATGAAGAAGAAAAGGTATTTCCTGGGACATGTGACAGTGAAGTTACGACAAAAACTCTAAAGGTGAACACTGGTCTCTCAGTCGTGTTTCCAACATATACAGGTGCTCTTAGAACCTTAAATAAGAACTTCTCCAATAAATCACCACAGCACATGCCTGCACAGCCAATAGCATCCAGTGACCAAGACAAAACTACCTTGTAAAGTTAAGCTCTCCTCAACACAGTATACACACATCCAGAGGAGCAGCCTTGGATCTACCATGAAGCCACAGGGACAGGAATGTAACAGTCATTAAATAAGACCTCTTATACTACTGTTATCCTCAGAACACAAAATAAGTATCTCTTTGTCCACAGTAACAGCTATGAGGAGACGTGTTTGGTAAATGCTAACATATTACAGTGGATGGCAGAATTGTCCATCCCTGTGTAGCAAGCCTTTTAGACTTGTCAGCTCAATCCCACATACCATACACTGAAGATCCAAACATCTGACAGGCTGCTAATATTTCACCATCTAAGTGATCATCTATTGACTATTAGCTTCCAAATAATGATGTTTATGCACTGCTCAATACAGAGTGAAACCTGTCTGGTCGATGCTAACTGCTGTAGTTCAAAAAGTGAGTTCAATAACTGTTTCCTAAAATAAACAATTTAGAGGCCTCTAGGTGTCTCTGGTCATCCCAAGTGTGCAGTACTCCCCTGATCCATGAAGTTGGGAAAGAAAGTTCAAGAGGAAGCAGGAGATGTGCAGTCCACCCTTTTCTTCTGTCTCCAAAAACAGCTATAAAAATAAGTAAGTTTAATTTGATTCAAAAGCAGATAACGTGAACAATTGCTAAAACACCTGAAATATTCTTTTCATAGTAGTTATCACAGGGATAATAGTGCTCAGCTGTGTTTCCTGCATCCAGACTGACAGCTGTTTGAAAATTATTCTGAAACACAAAAAATTGAAAATAGTGTTGCAACCAGGCAACTACGCAATGGAGCAGAAAGAATGGTGGGACTGACTCCAGGGTCCCAAAATGCAGACAGATCCATGAGGTTTCCTATAATCCAGCATGATAAAGAGCTGCTAATCCCCATTGCCTAGCAACAGAGCATTGACCCCAGATATCTGCTGAGAACATGGTGCCTTGATTGTGAAGAAAAATCAATCAGAAAAAAAAAAAAAAAAAAAACCAAACCAAAAAAAACCCATAACATTGAGGAATATGTGTCAGAAAATAAACTGTTTAAATCCCATAAAACCAAACACTGTTGAAATATACCATATTAAAGCAAAATACTGTTCTTTAACATTTCCTTGTGTGTGCAAGAATTACATATGAGACAGACTGCTGGAGCAGATGAAGCAGATACATGGTTGCCTCAAGGGTTGGAGACAGGCAACCTAAAGCATAAAGCTCAGCAGGAAATAATTTGTTTTAGCTTACTTTTTCTTTAATTTCTGAGAACAGTCACCTTGATAAACTATTCAGTGTTGACAACAAAGATCAGTGTATCTAAATCCCTATGGAAGACAGGGAATTACCAGAAGATTTTTTTCATCTTGCATCCATGACCTGCCAAATCCATTATCTTTACTATAAGGATAAATAATTATTATAAGGTTTATTGAAGTCCGAGTGTACTCATGATGTTCCAATTGTTTATAAATTGGAAAAAAAAAATCATGTCTGTCTCGAAAAGCTTACAGTGTGTGGAGTGTGTGACAGGGAAGGTTCACATTGGCAAGGTAGTAAAGTTGATCTTTTGCCATGGTTTGGGGCAGACGAAATAAATCATCTTCTTTATGAGCCTACAGCAGGCATTTGCATGTAGGGAAAGTGAAACCTGGGAGCGAAGCTCAAGAAAATTGAAGGTGGTAAGAATATGCATATGCTAGAGTATAAAAATTCTGGTTTGATATGCAGAGGTTATGGACAATTGAAATACACTAAGTTCCTCTCCTTCATCAGGTCCACTTTGTCAGCAAGTGCATATGTAGGGGGGAAGCACAGGGAAAGCAGCATCATATCCCAACCCCTCCCTGTTCATTTTAGGTATCAGAAACGTCACAGAAAACCTTCCAGATGGCGCATCAGCTGAGACTACCATTTCTCTGGTCCTTGTATGGAGCTCACATATGTGAATATTTGTACCCTTTCCCTCCCCCAAGTCCTTCCACTGCACAAATGCAATTGCCAGGGACAATCTGAACCTTAATTGTAGAATATGTCAACAGTTTGTCATTTTAAGTCTTATATAACTTGGCAGTTTTCCCTGAATCTTGTCAGTTCTCTTTTTGAGTGTTTACATATGGGCATAATAAATGTTACAGATAGCTATGACTGGATCTAAAAACTATATGCCCTGTAGTTTGAAATCCACAGCGTGCCACAGAAAGCTGCATGTGATTGAAGAAAAAACACCTCATTTGTCTTCATATATTTTCTTCTCTAAAATGTAGTCTCCTTGGATGGAAAAAAAAAAAAAAAAAAAAAAAAAAAAGATTATACTGTCAGATCATACATAGAAAATGTCAAATTTCATATCAACTTACTTACTCGATACATCTAACATAACAACAAATTTTGTATCATCTTATTTTCCCTAACTTATTTAGGGAGAAATAGCTCTTATACTGGAGGCACAATTTCAGGCACAGCAGTGCTTCATACAAATAAGGAGTGACTTGCATACATACAGTCAGTCATACCTTCAAAGTCTGGAGGGTATGGCTTTAGAAATTTTACCTGCTAGCTTCAAGATATCTAGAATGAACCAAAGTCAAATAATATTTAAGAAATACAAATACATTTAATGCACAGATACAGAATCAGGAATAAACCGTGTAGATGCTTTATCCTAAAACATGCATCTTTGTTCTGTTACTGCTTGTGAAGTCTATGGACTTCAGTTTTTCATTCCCTCTTTTTGCTAGTCATCAAACATGGAGCATACTATTTTTTTCTACCATTACCCACATGAAGTTAGTCACTCTTTGGATCATGAACAAACCATGAAGATTTGTAAACCCATATTTCAGCATGAGTTTTTGCCTTTAAATATCCTTTTTGAACTTCATGCATGTCCAGAACAATAATTCTAGACACACACGCATATGAAGTGGAAATGTTTAAGGATAAGGAATGGAACTGCATATTCTTTATAAGATAATGAAATACAGATTGATTCATCAAGAATGAAAGCAGATCTTAGAAGTGATTTGAATAATTCCATCCATAACTGGAAGAGTTCCTATGGTAATTTTTTTGTTCACAAATACTTTGTACTTCAGAGGTAAAGTAGCCTGGACTGGAAAATCTTTACAGTTCTGGTACCAAGCTAGAAAGTGGTGCGTGAATAGTTCATAGATGTGCTTTTTCACTAGCATCTTGCTATGTACTTCTTTATTCCTGTTTTAAACAGATTACCTCCTCCAGATTTTACTCTAAAAGTCATATTCCCAAATGTGCCTAATAAAACTTCTTGGACAAGTACGGATAAAGTGCTGGTGAGAGGTAAACATAAATTTGGTGCTTACACACCATGAAAGATATTTTTTTCTCTGTTTATAGCTGAATTACTTTTTATTATTAACTTTGATTCTAAGTTACCCACCGGTAGTCACAATATGAGATCAAAAAGTGGAATGGAAGCTTGTAATACATTAGTCATGAGTTATACTATTCATTTACATTACTGGTCATGAAATGTCTGATTTTGAATCTTCACTTAAATTAGGATAAAATTTCTTAAGAGACTATGAGGAAGAACACTTAAACATTGGTATTCAACTGTGCATTTTACTACTTAGTCAGCTGAATGAAATATGGTAAAACATTAAATCTTGAAAGAGTGACAATAAATCAAGCAGTGCTGTGAAATGCTGACAACTGTACTAGAAATAAAGAATCAGGAAAACTTTTTCAAGAATAAGGTCCCAAAGTTTGTGTCTACATTTTTTCCATGTCTCAATTTTTCTAAAGTCCTAAGATAACAGTTTCCAGTTAAATCGCTCACACACTTAATTGTTGGTCTGTATGCCTTTTAGCCTGTGCAGAGGGGAAAGGAGATGCTCTAGGAAAATCCAAACAAGTCAATTTCATTTTCATTCCTTTTGGAGTCCCTGTGATGTGCAGAACACTATATGCAGATTTATACTAAAATACTAATATTCCTTCTTTGTTTCAATTATTTCATTATATATTAATTGAAATTATATTTTCTGCATGATTAAGGGAATCACTTTGCTTATCCCAGAAATCCCAAAGTCTTAAGTTAAAAAAACCCTCATTTCTGTGATTAAGCAGAGAAGTGGAGTCACAGAGGAAGATGTATTTAATTGCCATTCTTCAGCCTCTGGGCTGGAGACATCTTGCTCAAAAGTTATATCATTTATGATGTTGACAGCATAGACTAGTCAGAGATCCTAAAGACTAGGTTGACACAGAAAAGCAGGACTGCACACAGAATGATACACAAGCAAAGCCTTAATGGTCACAGGATTCCAAATACTCAGTGGCTGACAGTGTAAGTCATTGTAGTAAGTAGACTTCTCTCACACTCTAACAAAGGACAAACTTACGCTCTATAATAATTCCTTTAAGGACAAAACCAGTTATCTTACACCACTGAGCCTTCATCTATATCTATGCTAGAAAGTTATGTGGTGCTAGGAACTTTCCTGAGCACCATGGTTGTCTGTATGCTTGGACTGTGAGAACAGAACTTTTGGGTCTGATACCCAAACAATTGCTGGGCATGGCTACAGAGTTAGCATAGACTAGGGTATATTCCCTGTAAGTAGCTTACATGAGGCCATGCTGTTTTGCAAGTGGGCTTGATGTTACAGACACAGTTCCACTCCAGTTAGCCTCAGTGCCAGAGATAGCATTCTGGTCCCATTTACTTTCCTAATAGAGACATAGCTCATGCTCATTAGCTATACCCACTAGCTATGACCATAGCTGTACTATGACCATGACCATGTTCTGTGATGTGTCCTAACTTCAAAATAGTAACAGCCCTAAAGATGTAGAATGTCAAAGGGTTTTCCATTATGAAACTAGAAAACGTGGGGTTTTTTCTATTATTCTCATTTTCAAAATTAAAGCCACATGGCTTTGTCTTTATTTATTAAATCATCTTCCTGAGGACAATTTTTTTTCTCATGTAAGCTTATTCACTTCCCTAACTGGTTAGGAAATTTCATGATTTTCTCAAATTTAGCTAAGCATACCTGTAAATACCACACACTGTACAGGATTTAAAAATATATGAAACAAAAAGGATACAGTTGCCATGATTTTAAAAGCTACTAGCAATTACTGTTAATATTATTGGAACACTTATCCTAAATGCCAGAAATATTCTGTTTTCTGAAATTCAGATATATCAATCTAGATACTAATGAAATAAAAAAAGATACTGCATTCAAGAAATCCCCAGACCAACCCAACATGGCAATTAGAAAATGCAAGTCAAAATCCTACTTTTGGACTGAAGCTGCTTAAACTTAAACTGCAGACAGCCTTTCTTCCCTAATGTGAAACCATTATTATAGAGTTGGAGATACTTAGCACTTCTTATTCTAGTACTGAGATAGCTTCATCTCATAGTAACTGCTCCTTCTGTATCAGAATCAGACATGACAAAGACACTTAGAAAAAATGTGTTTCAAACTGTTCAATATGAAAAGTAGTTCTTTCTGGGCATGGTGAACTGCCAACTATTATGCTGAACAGACAGATATTGTTTTCCCATGAAGGTTAATTTACAGAATAGGAATGAATGACTGTTCTTTTTGCTCCTTGAAAGGACATATTTGCCCCCAGACAGTTATTCTTTTATATGGTCATGTTGAACTCAGAAGGAAAGGGCGAAAGTACTAGTCTGCATCCTGCCATAAAAATGCCACTTGAGGCAAAATTTAATGGTGTTCGTCACACTAATTACAAATTTGATATTTTTTTTCTCTTGTATGGATGAAAAAATCCAAAGTAGAATTAATTTGAAAAATGCATGCTTGCTACTTTATTGTGTGCAAAATTGTTTCAGTACGTTAGGCAGATGTTTTAAACAAGTGGCAAACATTGTGTTTCACTCTAAGAACTGGAATCTTCATAGCTATAGGGGAGAAGAAAAATCCCATATAAAGAGATCCTTTGATGACTTCCTGTCATTCTTTGATGTCTCCAAACATACCCTGATGTAGAGGGACACTCCCAGGGCTGAAGGAGGTAGAGCTGCAGAAGACATTCCTGTGGTCATTTTGGTAATGCTGCCACCCATGGATGTTTCATATTATGCTGCCATAACTTAACTTCACCCTACTGACAAAGTCAACTTCATCCTGTTTGGGGCATGCAGGCATCTCGTCCTGAGTGGCCAGTTTTGTCCTGCCGCACATGTATTAAGCAGAAATGTAAGACAAATTATACTCAGAGATGTCTAATTTCTCACACTTTTCTTTGAACGTATCTTTGAAAACAGGAGGGGAAAAGCTACAGGAACTCACACAGAGCCCTTCTTCAAAGCAAAAAACTGCAACTTTATCTGTTCTATCTGATGACTGAAGCCAGCAAAATGGGAATACAAAAGTGGTTTTGAAGCTTTTCTTAAACATTCAAGTAATTTAATAATACAATTAGAGGTGGTATCTGCAGTAGTTAATTATTAAAAAATCATTATTAATAATACAACTTCAGAGATCAATATTGTAAGCCACTATTCTCCTTTACTAATCTCAACTTTTTCTCACTGTTGGTCAACTTTTGCTTAAGACCTTGTCTCTTGCTTCTGGTAGCACAGGAAATAAAGTGTCATGGAAAACCCCTACAGTCCACTTTATATGTTCCTTCCATGGAGTAGGTTATTAATTTAATTAAGATATTTGAAAGTCGTATCTTTTGTGGTTCCTCCCACTGCTTACAGCCGTAATGACAACACATTACAAACAGGTGTAGCCTGTTACTCAGGGATCCCTCTAATGTAAGGAAATTACCAAGGGAAGATGTGGAGAGACTAGATAGTTCTGAATCAGCTCCTTCTCTTCCATTCTGTTTCCCTATCTGAAGCATTTTGAAAGCAAGGGAAAAACCTGGCAGGTTTTGAACTCCTTTGGTCCACAGCTTCTGAAACATATCATCCTACCAGATACAACTAGGAGAGTCTTTGAGGCTAATCAAACTTGTGAGTCTTACTTCTACAGAAAGATAGTGATGTACCACATGTCTCCTTCCTAGTTCCCTGAAGTTTAAATTTAATTTAATTTTGTAGTGGTAGAAAACTAGATGTACCACTCAGAGGAGCTGGTCATTACTCATTCCATTCCTCCAAATTAAAAAGTCTGTCTAGTAATAACCATTTATCCTATGCAAGTGGACACATTGAGACAACTTTTTGTCTGCATGGAACAGCACTCCCAAACTAATCAAATATCTTTGCTTCAAACATAGACAATATTCCATGCATCTCTTGTGATATTTTCCTTAGCAAAGAAATGGAAAATACTAAAGGGTACAGCCATAGGTACCATCACTCATGGTAAAGCCAAAATCAGAGTATAAAGTAAGTGCAAAGCCGCAGAGTAGGGTGATGGAGGACATTTGTAAACTGTCTCCTTTCTGCAAAGCATCCACCTCATATGGTATTAATGTTAGCAGCCTTTCTGGCTGTGTCTGCTCTTCCCTTTGTAATCCTTCTTCCCTAACTGAGAATTCTGTTCATGCATTCCAAGACTATTCTGTCTTCCATCAAGAACTACTTTGCTCCACCTTTCCCTTAGTCAACCAGTTACTGATGATGATGATGTCTGTCGAATTTTATTAGAAGAAATCTCAACATATTGCGTTCTTGCAACTCTGTCTTTTTTCTTTTTCTTTTTTTTTTTTTTTTCTTTGAGCTGGCTCTGTTCTTGGCCAAGGAATCACCCTCCACATCCTCAATGATGCCTCCAATCTGTGACAGATATTTGAATTACTGGTGAAACACTACATTTTCTTCTCATCCCTTTCTTTATTTTTTTTTTTTCCCCTACCAGAATTTGACAACACATTACACAATTGCCCGTTATTCTCTTTCAAAAGCTCCCAGACACTCTCAGTGTCAGCTGGGGTGGCTAACATCTGACTGGATGTATTTGCAACACAGGTATTTACATCAGAGACACTCACTCTCAGGCTTCCCAGAATTTCCACCCAACAGAATACAATTTATCTCAGCCTAAAGTAGACATCTACATTTTGTCACATGAATCATACCCTAAACTCCACTGACTATACTAACAAAATTTCTGTTGACTGTGATGGAAACCTACATAACCAGCTCAGATGTGGAAACCTGAATTGTAGCCCTTAAAGTTATCTGTGACGAATGTCACTCTCAGACTTGCTCCTTTTTTTTCCCTTTACAACAGCTTTTTAATCAAGGGGAAACTCATAGCAGGATTGATGCTGGACTTTCCCAGGCTGATTTCCTGTGCTGAAGGCAATGTAAACTGAAGAAAAAAATATAGCTGTGATATGATCTTCCTTGCCTGTCTGCCCTTGAAACACTGTGAAATGCAGATCTTTCTTTTAGCATAAATAGTTTTTCAAAAATAGTATGTGGGTCATGAACACCAGTGGCCCAATTTGAACAGCCATTGTTTCTTCTTTTTTGTACTTGATGTTTCCTGTGGCAAACAACTCTCATGCATCAGATACCATAAATGACCTACAGTAGGTACTAAGCCACCAAGGTGGTAACTACATGATTCTTCACACTATTCTGCCCCTGTCCTGCTTCATCACCTTAGCATCATGTGTTAAGTTGATGTGGTTGTCTCCCAAAGGCAACTGTGGAAGCCTTTCTCCTGGGCTGGAGTCACTGGACATTTTTTCATAAATATTGCAGAAGTCAGCGTTTAACTGGCAGGTTTAATGTGTCTTATTAAACGTTAGCTTTTCTGCTTTGTGATGTAAATTTGATTTATTTACTAAGGTGGTTCACTAGCTTAAGAAAATTTTACTTTCAGGGCACACACCGATTCTATTTTTTCTAAGTACACACAGAAATAAATCTGAAGACCTCAAAAAATTTTTTTCAGGATTTCTAGAAACTTCATTTCCATGCTTTGCTCTTTTGCCTGATTTTGATATCTTGTAACAGAAAGTCTGTGTGTCTTGTGAAAAAATGGAAATGAGATGGAAATATTCAAAAACATGATGAGCAAATGAACATATGAAGCAGTAGGGCATTTATAGAATGGCAGCAATCCAGAGATTCCTAGGGCAGTCATGCAAGTTTAGAAAAGTCTTCATGCAGTTTGGTTATAAACTAAAATCCCTCACCATGGATAGCTGGTTAGCATGGAAGTAGCCCTCTCCTCTTACATGAGATCTGACCCTTAAATACTTAAAACCTTTTCTTCTTCATTAAAAATAAATGTACCAGCAAAGAACAGAAAAGACAGCAGAAAACTGACAGCAGAAAGAGCAGTGCAGAAATCCCTCAATAGCTACCCTCAGAAAGAGAAAGCAGTGGTCAGAGCAGTATGAGTTGAGCTGTTGCAGGAGCACACAGCAGCGCGAGCACAGACAGGGAAGGCACTCACAATACAGCACAAACCATATGAGGAGCCAGCTAACAATTCTGATGACTAGCTCAATGAATGCTGATGTCAGACACACAGCAGCAAGGCCAGCAGAGAAATTGGAGGTTTGATATGATGAAATATACCTACCCTAGAGAAAAATCCAGACTGAGTTAATTGAAAGCTACTAATCTCCAGTGAGAGGAAATAAGAAGGGATTGGAAATGAAAGATAGAGAGATAAAGGCAAAGTTTTGGCCAACATGAGAGCAAACAGAATATAGGGTAATATAGCACACCAGAGTATTTAAACATATGCTTAAATTTTAATGTACGAGTAATCCTATTGACTTCAACACATGCTTAAATTCTTTGCTGGATCAAGGCTTTAAAGTACATTTGAATTAAAGTGTAAAATGATGTTTTAAGAGTGAGCTCATTTCAGGTTTCACTGGTTAACCAGAGTTTTGCCTAGCTGACCTTTGGACTGGGGATTTTTAATGAACATCTAGGTGCTTCAGAAAGCAATTAGGCTGTCATTCAGAAATGGCATTTTTCTCTCTATAAAATAATTTCCCATTCCAGGTTAATATGCTCCAGATTAAGCTTGGAGGACACCATACTTCTGGTGCATAATTATAGCTAACACCTATATAGGATATACATACATCTGTTGGGGATTTTTTTTCTATATATGTATAGTTTATTTCCAGTCACTTTCTCAACCTTCTAGACATTTATCAAGAACACTTGAAAATCCATGTAATGGTGAATAACTCTGTTCAGTATTCCATATTAGAATATATGCAGTGAATTTAAAGGAAGCTGCAAAGGAAAGAATCATCAAAAAATAAACCAAAATTAAAATTAAGTCAACTGTTATAAAATCATTCAAAAGGGTTAAGATAGTAAGCCCATTGCTTAGGAGATTCTGAATTTCAATATTCAGAGTAGCACAGTTCACCAGCTGGCATTGGTGGTATCAGCTGGAGAGAACTTTGGCTGCAGTGCTTTTACTGATCTGTCTCCCCTCTCTCCTCCTTTGCCAGCAATTTGTTGCTGAAAGCAACTGGCTGTTTTAGCTACATCTGGGAGCAAACCTAGACTTGATACTAAAACCATAAGAAGACCAATGAAAATAACCAGCTGGAATTCATCCATGGAAGGCTGGAATTATTGTGTGTGTTTTTATGATGCACTGTTCAGTATTAAGCATGTTGGCGTCAGGAAGGGAAAAAAAGGAGCGTACAAGTGTGCTGTCAGCAGAGTCTGATACACAACCAGCACACATACTGGGGTAGCAGCAAGTAGGCCTAATTCTCCAGCCTGAAGTGGAAATAAACTGAAACAGATAAAATGAAATGTTGAGCTAATGTAGGGAAACACATGGCTAGATATGTGGTTAGGGGCATTTGTTGCACTAAAACATTTTCCCCCAAGGCAATCTTTCTGATGGCAATTATCATGGCTGGTGTTTTGACAATGCTGCCTTTTCAAGTGAGTCTAATCAGGCCAGTGCTCAGTTCCTGGAGGAAAATGGATAACAGGTGCTAAATCCAGCTGGGTTGGTTGAACTAGCCTGGCTGTCAGGAGAAGATCGTAGCCTAATGTTCACTATAAGAGCAGTTGGGCTTTGTGACTTAGGTCAGAACATAGTGCTGGGACCATAACTCGATGCTGAAGAAGTACATAAAAAGACTGCACTGAAGTTCACTGTGGATGTGTGCCTGTGAGATTCAAACAGAAGTGAGGGGAGTGAAAATAACAAGTAGAAAGAGAGTACAATAATTTATAAGATTGATCATTTCAGAAAGAAAAGCCAATACCATTTGGGGAAAAAAATGGGCATTTGCGACACATCAAAACACCTTCTTCAGAAGTTATACCTATTTAGAGCCCCCTGTCATTTCATATATTTATCTGTTACTTATTTATCATATTAACTCTTTGATTAAAAAATTAGCACATCATTATACCCACCTCATTTCAGGAAAAACCTTTAATCCTGTGCTTGAGTCTCACTGGCTAGAAAGAGACATCCACAAATTTCCAATTAAGCACTACTCCTGGCAAGGGGAGTTGATTTATGATGCTGTGCCACTGAATCCTTGTTTTAACCCCCAGTGAGAGTAGCCGACCACTGGGTGTTGCCACATCCAAGAAGCTGTAGAGGTAGAAGTGTTATGGGGTCGGCACCATGTTCTTCCCAGGGTAACGAGGCCTGCCCACCAGCACTGCTCTAAGGCAGCTGTATGGCACCTGGGCTCCAGCTACTACCTCCTCTGAGCAATGCATCATACATGTGAGCCTAACATAAGTGATGGACACCTAGCTTCTGGGAGTTCTGTCACGTGTGGTGCTGTGTGTAGCCGGTTAGTGATAGCCACACTGAACTCTTGGATTTTGGTAGCACTAATACAGCCAAGTAGGACTGAAAGAAGACTTTCTCTATGCTATGTTTATATTATGTCCCATGCTGTATGGTTAATGCCAGTCTTCAGTGACTAGACAGCATTTGGTCCTTTCTGCCTTTAGTGTATAGTTCAGTTTCTGTGAAGTAGTTTTCTCTTTCTCGGAAGCTCTGGAGGTTGGCCACAGCTACACAAGGTAGACAGGTGAGCTGATATTGCTAATGCATTATGTTCATTCAGTAGGTACAATGTACTTGTCCTGTGAACCCTGCAAAGGTAGATATCTGTTTCATCACTGTATATGGTTTTACAGGTCTTGAAACAATGACCAGGTGATGACTCTTAAGTCATACATCTTTATATTTAGCAGAATTATCTACCAACCTATCTTATACTGAGTTTTCTGTTTTTAAACAAGCTGGTTCACTTGTCTTCTTGCAAGATTCATAGAAGTAGACAAATCAAGTTGTGTTTTGCTGAGCATATCTTGAGACTTTTGAGACTTTTCAGTGGAATGCAAATAATTTGTTCTCAGTTCTTGAAGATTAACACAAACTACAGAATAGTTTTCTTTTTTGAAAAAAAAAAAATCTGTTGGCCTCAATTCGTTCGGTTACTGATGATGTAAAAGGGAAATAAAGCTACATTCTTAACCCTGCTTCTTAGTAGCAGCTTGGATGGTATTATAGGCAGAACTGGTGATTCACATGGTACCATCTCAGGAACCCCACAGTCCAAGAGCGCAGATAGCACAAAGAATTCGAGGTGCCATCAAAGTGATGTGAGGACAATGGACACCTCTCAGAAGACCTAACTCGATGAGAAGACTTCCCTCAGCCCTTAACTACAAACAGCACAGCATAGGATTAAGGAAGGAAAAGTCCAACCAAAGCTCTGATGGTCACACTTTTCTGAGAATCTCTGTTTTATTTGTTGCAGTGATGACATATTGCCTCTTCTGTTTTGGACAATTTAATTCAGCTTGTATATCTTGAATTTAGGGATAATTCAGGTAGAAATAGGGAGAAAATAAAATACTTGTCTTCAACAGCTGTCTATACCTACCAGTAATCTTAAAAAAAAAAAAAAAAAAAGCCACAAATTATGAAGTCTTGGATTGATAATTAATTTTTTTTTTCAAGTATCTATTTCTCATGGCAGAATACCCAGAAGATTGGATATGGGTAGGAACTTGCAAGACAGTTTATTTATGAAATGTTTAAAAATGTTCTTTCCCTGAAGTGCTCACAAATGTCACAGTAAAATATGTTGACAAGTTGGACAGAACAGTATTTATACTAGTGTGATAAAAATAAAGCTTATCAAGTACTATAAAGCCAGGTGCACACTTCTTTGGGGAAGAGAATGTAAAGACAATGTGACTGGAACCGATCAATGAGGGCTTCTGTTCAGAATCAGCTCAAAAGGAAAGGGTAATGCAATGGCTTTTATTCTCCAAGTTGGGAAACTGCCAAAATAGCATCCTTTCTTTCCTTAACATTGACAACAACAACACAGAGCCATTTAAAATTACTTCAAGCCATTGTAAAAGCTCTATCAAGATGTCAAAAATAATTTTTCCAAACAGCTTTCAGCTGCTCTTTTGAAGTCATAACATCACTATACAGGTTAAAAGTTCTAAATCCTGCTTGCGTTCCTGTGAGTCACACAATGTTTCAAGGTGTTTATTTTTCTGAGAAACTATTTCAGTTTGTCACTTGCAGTTAACACAAATTTACCACCAAATTACTGAAGCCAGAATTGAGTTTCTCCAACAGCTAACATTCCTAGCAATTCAATCATGAAATTAAGACTGTCACAAATACAATGCAGATTTTTGCTGTACTAAAGCGTTCTTCATAGTATTTGCTGTTAAAACATTGCAAAGCCACTGACGTTTTACTGATTTTTTTTAAAAATACACTAAGCAAAGACAAAGACCTTAGTCTTAATCTTTAAAACTAGTAATTTCAGCCATTGACTTAAATATTTTGAGGAATGCCAGGCTTTTCTAATAACAACCCACAACACTCAGGTCAGAAACAGCTTTATCTATTTGTTAGAAAATGTTCATGCTGTCAAAAAGGAAAAATTTGTATTGAGTGTTAATGGCCATGAAAGCTAACAGTGGGATTTCTTTAAATGAAGCTGTCTAAAAATTCAGAGACTAGCCTAATGGACCCTGTTCTCTGTATGTCTGTGGGGCAACTCACTCCTTTTACTGCACAATGCAGTTAGCTATAAATCGGGCCAATTATCAGTGACCAGCCCTTACACCACAGATGTTAGGTGGGAGACTCACTTTGCCTGTAGGACACGCACCTGTCTATGTTCTAATGACATAAAGTTGTACTGTTCTAAAAGAAAGACACACGATTTAAATGTTTGTCATAAAAGACAAGTTGCTCCTGCCTGGGTCAATGTAATGTCTCCAGTGTACTTATGAGCAAGGCAGAGGCTAAGCACCACAGAAAACTCAGAGTATGGAAATGAGTTTTACATATCAGATGATGTAAAACACCCATGGTGGCAAAGGCATTCATATTAATCATGAAAATTTTATTGCCTGCATCTCCTAAGGGTGCAGATATTCTGTCTTTGAACAGTAAGATATTAAAGGGGAATCACAGAATCATAGAATGGTTTGGGTTCAGGGGACTTTAATCATCTAGTTTCAAACCCCCTGCATGGGCGGGGACACCTTCCACTGGAGATGGTGAAGATGATGAAGGGTTCTGAAATCTATTTTCTTTCCTAACCAGCATTTTCCTGTTGCAGACAATTTTTTACCAACTCCATTAGCCACATAACAACCCTTGCAACTACTTCTATTTTGTTTTGGTTTTCTAAGTCAACAGGAGAAGAATTAAATTACACAAGCAAATGTATTTCTCCACTTACTTGATTCAGAAGTTTTCTAGGTCACATCTGCTCCCATCGGCTTCTACCATGTTCTGATACTAAACCATCTGGGATGTATTGAGGAAGATAACCACAAAGGAATTCTTACAGAGGAATATCGTGAAGTGGGTCACTCATTAAACCTCTTCAATGAAAACTAAGAAGAAATGGGCCTATATGATAGGAGAAGCATGAAATATGCTGAGATGAATGGCACTACATCAGAGCTGACCTGAAGATGGGAGCGTGCAGAAACTATATCTTGGAGCCTTCTGCAAATAATTATATTGACTCACAAGTGTGGGGGACATGCTTTCTAATTATTTCTTGTATCTCATGGGTTTTCAGTTTAAATTGTTGGCTGAGCCTCCACTTTCCCTCTTCTGTCAATATCATTTGAAACGTTTTTTCTTGCTACCTACAAGGTAGATGGATATTCACAGCAAACTAACATTTATATCTGTCTTCCTTGTCATAGCCAACACTGAAAATTATGCAACAGCAAATGCATTTTTTACATTCAACAATGGTACTGTTGAATTCCCAAGTCTTGCTCAGTATTTAAAATACAAGACAACTGAGAGTATTGACAAATAGGACAAATACATATAAAAAGCCTGAATTTAAGGAGAAAAGATATAAATATTGCCTTCTCTACTTGTTCCATGTTTTTAACAGCTATCAATCTGAAATGCCAATTTGGAAGGTTTTATTGGGAATTAAGCAACAGAACAAAGCCACACAAAATTTTGAATGCATTAGGACTTAAACTAAAATACTGTTTGCAGTTCAAATACAATAATTCTTATCTTCAATAATAGAAAATGAAAGAATGTCATTATATTAGATATCAAATATATCAAGAGATGGTATCATATTGTGATTTCTATAACAATTTAGAAAAAGTGATCTCTATAATCTTATTTTTTAAAAAGTCATGGTGATATGGGGCTAGAAAAGGATGCAAAAGAAGGTGACTATTAACAGCATAAATTAGGTGTAGACTATAGGGTGGGAGCACTGCCACCAAGTGGAAGTAAAAGCTGTCTCAGTTCACATCAGAGGTCCATGTCATTCTCTGTTTCAACCACTGGTCAGAGTGTTTCAAAAGCTAGTTCAAGTTTTAGACAACTGCTAACATATTATCTCTTGGGTATAGATGTGGGATAAGGGATTTCCCAACATTCTGTTAATAGGGAGTTTATTTGCCTATATATTACAGTACACGTATACATGAAGTTGAGCAAGGGTAACTGCCTTTCATTATCTGCATAATTAGATTTAAAATCCTGCTCATTTCTTGGTCTTTATTTCTTGCAGCAGTGAGTTGCTCTGATTAGATATTAAGCATGTTAAATAATATTTTTGACCATTTTTAATCTGCTTCTCCTTTGAACTTCATTGATTCTCTCTTCTTGCATTAAGAAAATGCTCCTAACATATAATACATTATTCATTCCAATTTGCATTAATTGCTGCACAGGTCAGAATTCAATTGCATTTGTTAGCATATTGTCCATTCACATTGTTAGAAATCTTTTTGCTCATGTTCATCTGTAGGCTTCTTGCTTTCTCATGAAAATAACTTGGTGTCCTGTATGTTACTGTACTGTGTTCTGCCACAGACTCTGTCATCTTGGACAAATGACCTACTCTACTAAATTCATCACATCTGTCAGCATTCATCCTTCATAAATTGGGAATAAAATTTCCCCATATTAGAATGGGTGATGCCAGTATAAAATTTCTAAATGGCCGTGAAATGTTGAGGGCCCTTTTAATATGTAAGGATTCGGAAAATCACTTGAATAAAATGAATCAGCTAATTAAGATGGGTATTCAGTAGATAGATAGATAGATAGAGTACTCTCATAAAGTTCAAAAATAATTTTCTTTATCAAACTCATTAACTTCTTTCCCCATTAAGCCAGCACTGTAAAAATAGACTGTTATCTTAATTAGTTTTTTTTAAATGATCAAAAAGTAACATTGATATGTTCAGAAGTGAAGTGGTATTTTCTTGCCTAAAACCGAAATAACACTGCTGTTATTGGTACATACATACCACATCTCACTGAAAAATTTTGTATATGGCTAAACTGTGATGGTATGTCGATTCAGCCTGTCCCGAGTTAATGTGTACAGGGTCTGTTCCATGCAGGTTGATCTACTCATCTAATGTTAAAAGGAGGGTCACTCTACATATGCACAGCATTAATCCTTTTGTTGTTTTGTTGTTGTTTTTTTTTTCCAGATCTGTTGATTCAGAGAACTGCATATCCCAGAGACCTGGAGTAGATTACTTATTTATTTTTTTTTTTTTACCCTCCCAAATCTTCTAAGTTTTAGCTGCAATGGAAACATTTCTTTCTTTGTAGATACTGCAGAGATTCTGCTGCTGGGTAGAGTCATTCTGTGAGACTTCTTCTCCATTAACTGCATAAGGAGGGGAAATAACACTCCAATAACCTTAACCATCTGCGTTAGAGGAAGTAAGGTGGTGGAAATTTCTTCAGTATGAAACTAAAGGCATGAAGGCAGAATCGTTCTCTTTGTATGCATAAGAAATATGGCTAAACAGTTACTTTTGTATGTGTTTCGAAACAACATTAAGGGACAGACACTAGATTTAATTTTTCGCTTACTGTTTTCAGATATTTCTTTTGATTAGAGCTCTCCTTGGAAAATGAGTTTATTGCTTAAAGCGAATCAACTGGATGAATGTGAAAGGAATCCTGCTTCTAAAGCTACAGTGTGTGCACCACTTTTCTGCCTAGTGCAGGCTGACCAGTACTTAGGAATTTATCATAGTAAATGATAAATAAGAGTTTATCATAGTATCAAGTCATACAGTATCTTTCCCTGGTAGACCGCCATTTTCAGGGGATCTTGTAATTACTTGAGAATGTCAGACTAAACAGGGAAATATAAAAATGAAAGTCTCAAACACCACAGACTTCAAAGAACTCAGAATGGGTTATTTTTAGTTTGAGCTCTAAGTCTATATGATAGTCATTATTCCAAACAGTTTCAGATATTTGCAAAAGTGGAACTAGAAGTAACCCCAAAAGATTCTATCCTTCTTCTTCAGGACAGGACCAGCTATCTCTACAATGCTCCTGATGGAAGCTCTTAAAAATAGACAATGAGTAATATTCCCCATATTCCCCTCTCAGACAGGTCTTCACTGATCTTGCCATTAGAAAATTTTTCATACTGCTTAAACTATATTAGTAGTCATGATATCTCATTCTGTTTGACACCGGGCATTATAAACAAATTAATTCTTTGTAGCTGACATTTTAAATACTTGAAAACCAAAATTTTTCAGCTTAATCTTCTTTTGTCTAGACCAAAAATCCCCAGTTCCTTATGTTCCTTCTCAGAGGTGTTGTTTGTTATATCATTGATGCTCTGTGCTGGACCCCCAGTTGACATGTATCTGGACACAGTGCTGGGCAGAGCAGGTTTACACTGTGTATTCACTCTATTTAATGTGCTTTGAGTCCTACCCCATTTCTTCACTGTCTTGATAGCAACATGGTTCTGATAATCTTCGGTCAGACTGTTCTGGGAGGGACTAGATTTGCAAGGAACTTTAGATCCTTTTCCTGAATATCAGTTACTTGATTTAGCATTCTCATTCCTGATATCGGCATTGATTTTTCCTAAGAGTAGAGATTGGACCTTATTTTCTCTGAATTGAATGACATTTCTTTTTTCCTATGTCATTTTTCTGGTTGTTGGGACATTCTGGTTTCTAGCTCTGCAGCATTCTCACATCTGTCTCAGATCAGGGTCAAGGGCAGATTTCTTAAGAATTCTTTCCATTCTGTCTTCCAAGATACTAAAGAAAACATCGACAGGTGTCTGGATCCCACCTTACTGAGCTTTTCTTCTTCTATAGAGCTTGAGTACATTCTGTGGCCCCATAGCCTCCAGTCTCAAAAAGAAAGACAACAAGAGATATATGTTTCAGCTCAAAACTGATACATTTCTTACCATCAATCTGTCATGCATTTTTCCAATCTGAAAATGCTGTCACTTAAACACAAAATGTGCACCCCATATTGTTATCAAATTCAGTATGCTTTTCCAACTTGCACATGCTTCTCATTTTAGTTGGCAATATTAGGGAAAAAAACAAGCTTATGGGTTTTTTTGAGATCCCTACCAGGGAATTCTATTTTGTAGGCAGAATTTAAATATTCCCAAAGTTTTCAATTTTTAAATCTACTGGTAATGGGTCTCTACTTTTCATATAGTAATAATTTCCATAAACTATTAGCAACTTTTTGAAAATGGATGTGTAAATACGTGAATGTAACCAAATTTCCACACAACTAATTTTTTTCTGAATGTACATAGATATATTACTACACTGTAGTTTAGGATCTTAAACTTCAATTTTAGTGGTAAATCTAACTCTCTTTTTATTGTAAGAATTTCACTTTATGCTAAATCTTAATTAGATTCTTTGTCATGAAAATTTAACAGTCATGAACTGCATAGTTTTCTCATTGCTCTTGCATTCACCACCCTATATACATATTTAAATTTTTAATTTTTTAGGAGGCAGTAACTATCCTATTAATATTGCATTAAACATGCGTATTTTACAAGCTTTTAGAAACACATTACTGCTCATCGCACTAGGGCAATGGACTCCTGGGGCACATGTGGAAAATGAGCATGTCTTCAATATGGTTTTGTTGTTCTTAACCACAAGTCTGCTTTTCAAATCATTCAGGATTACTAAAGTCTCACTTTTGCTCCTCTAAGGAAACAAGTTTGTAGTTCACAAAAGAGATGGGTATTCATGTTGTCCAGAGTAGACATATCATGCTTTCAGAAAACAAACTCATAGCCCTATAGAAATCCAGAGGACACCCCAAAGGGTTGGACACCCCTTATAGCCATCAGCCGTGCTACTGAAAGAAAGCAAGGGGGAGGAAAATTGGTTTTGCTTCAGTGAGGCTGATCCCATCTCAGAAATTCAGC
The DNA here is from genome assembly GCF_965140245.1 of Athene noctua. Classification (NCBI taxonomy): domain Eukaryota; kingdom Metazoa; phylum Chordata; class Aves; order Strigiformes; family Strigidae; genus Athene; species Athene noctua. Next base: position 28,945,681 of record NC_134038.1, on the reverse strand, counting down.
TAGCCCTCATGGTGGCTATGCTGGACCACCACAGCCAGCTGAGTATGGTCAATGAGAGTAACAGCCAACACAGCACTTATGTAAACTATTATCACACTCATGCCTTTATCAAAATGATCAGATGTGATGAGCATCTTCGTGCTAAACTGTGTGAATTTCTCTAGGTCACGTAAGATTCACACACACACACTGGAGCCCTAACCAGCCTTAGCTATCCTTCGCAGTGTTACCAGCCACTACTTACTTTTCTAAGAACATTTGTGGCTACAAAAACATGACCAAACAGCAGAATATTAAGCAAGTTAATTTATCCCTTTTAAGCTTTTTTCTACTCTGTTTTCTTTCTGACCTCCTGATGCTATCGGTCCTTTCCCAAGACACTGAAATAAACAATGGAGCACATCTTGGGTCAGCTGTGAAAGCACTCTAAGTTTAAGCATCTCCTTTCTGCTCCAGCTAAACACAGTCATTGAGCAAACCAACCTGTAGATTTGGTGGCTGGAAGGGGCTTATTGTGAGGGCTGAATTCCTTAAATAATAGCCTGTGAGATTTTGCAATCGTTGTATCTCAACAACAGATTTGATGCAGAGTTAAGTTGTGCTGGTAATTCAGCTCATTTCTGGATGCAGACGTCATTTGCTTGGACACTTCGCAATCAGTTGCTATGATAAGTAGCCCAGATGATAAAGCACTGCCACCACAGAAAAATATACATCTGAGCCAAACCACTCAGCTACTCCTTGCAGAACTAGCTGTGTAGCAACTGTGTAGGCAAAGTCCATCTCAAATAATGATACACAGTCATAATGTAAACATGTAAGTTCAGGAGACCATCAGCTGCTGCTCAGAAATTTGTGAAATCTAAACCATAGAATCACAGAATATCAGGTTAGAAGGGCCCACAAGGATCATCTCGTTCAACCTTTCTTGCCAAAAGTATAGGCTAAACACCCTGTCCAGCTGAATCTTAAAAGTGTCCAGTGTTGGGGGATCTAGCACTGCGCTAGGGAGATTATTCCAACATCTGTTTGTTCTCATTGTAAAAAATGCTCCTCTTGTGTCCAGTCAGAATCTCCCCAGAAGATTGTACCCATTACCCCTCCTCTTTTCCATATGACTCCTTGTAAAAAAAGGAGTCTCCATCTTCTTTGTAGCCATCCTTTACATACTGGGACATGATGATAAGGTGTCCTCTAAGCCTTCTTTCCTCAAGGCTGAACAAAACCAAATATCTCAGCCTTTCCCCATATGCCAGGCTTCCCAGTCCTTTCATTGCCTGTGGTCCTTCTCTGGATCCCTCTCCAGCTTGTCCATGTCATTTTTGCACAGCAGGGACCAAAACTGAACACAGTATTCTGGGTGTGGCCTGACAAGCGCTGAGTAGAGTGGGGTAATGACTTCTTTGTCTCTGCTGGTGATGCCCTTGTTGATGCAACCCAGCATCCCATTGACTTTCGTTGCCCCTGCAGCACACTGTTCACTCATATGTATTGTGTTGTCCACCAGGAGCCCCAGGTCCCTTTCCACAGAGCCGCTCCCCAGCCGGGTAGATCCCAGCCTGTGCTGCACTCCTGGATTAGGTTTTTCCAGGTGCAAGACCTGACACTTGTCCTTGACGAATTTCACAAGGTTCTATTTAGCCACTCTTCCAGCCCTTCCTAGGTCTTCCTGCAGGGTGGCTCTCCATTCTGAAGTGTCTGCTTCCCTACTCACTTTGGTATCATCATCAAACTTCATCAGGGTACAACTGATCCCATCATCCAGATCATTTATGAAGATACTAAGCAGCATTGGGTCCAATATCGATCCCTGGACAACTCCACTTGTGACAGGTTGCCAGTTTGAACAGGAGCTATTTCCCACCACCCTCTGGGAGCGGCCTGTCAGCCTGTTCCCCACCCAATGCACAGACCTCTTGTCTAGACTGTAGTGCATCAGTTTTTCTAGGAGGAGGCTGTAGGGAACCATACTGAAAATCTTGGAGAAATATGGGTAGACAATATCCACTCACTGCTCTCCCCACATCAACTGAGCAGATTACTTTGTCATAGAAGGCAATCAAGTTTGTCAAGCACAATTTGCCCTTGGTGAATCCGTGCTGGCTTTTCCCAATCATGTGCTTCATTTGACTAATGATAGCCCCCAGGAGAATACGTTCCATAAATTTCCCAGGGACTGAAGTAAGACTGATGGGCCTATAATTTTCTACATTTTCCTTTGTGGATCCTCCTTGTGTCCACCTAAAGGTTAGGTGGACAAAAGTTTTCAATGGTAAGCTTCTCTAGGTCTTCTAGTCATACTTATAGAGACACCTAGAACTTCCTAAGCCCTTACACTACTAGGTGGCCAGCCCAAACTTCCTGACACCTTCCAGGACACTCAAAAAATTGTTGTTTCATACTCATCCCACTTGCAGAACCCAATGTAATAGGTGTTGCCAGGCCACAAATACTGAAGACTAGCCTCTCCAAAAGGCTTGAAAAAATGTGATATTTCCCCTTCCCCTAATTTTATCAATCATTCAGTGCTTATATCACTGCTACAAGGTGTAGAAGACAGGTTCCACTCCCGATTCCTAAATTTCCTGTTACTCGGGTGGAAGCTCTTACTGCTGCCAATGTTTTATTCTATGCTGACTGCAATCCAGGTGTTCCATCTTGGCTGTGACTGCTCACACCATCTAGAGAGAGCTCTGTGTTCCCTTGCTTGTTCTGTCAGTTTTACCAGTAGGTGCTGAAGAAACCAAAACCAATATCTTAGAAGTCACCTAGGAAATAAGTGATGAAATTCAAATGGGACAGGAGAAATTGAAGTCAAATCTCAAAGAGCCTGAATCAATGCTCTGTCAGAGAGCTCCTAGAAGGCCCTCTTACTAGCTCTTATCTTGACTGGTATAGCCAGCTCCGGGAAAGTATTTAGAGCTGTGGTTGCTAAGTAAAGGCAAATCTTTTTCCGTGGCTTGCTTTAGATCCCGATTCTCTGGGAGAAATTGGACCTGGAAGACACATGCCTCTTCTTCATTTCTGACTGATAAATCTGAGTGTCTCAGTGTTCTGGCAGTTTTAAAGCAGATTTAAGCAGCAAGTTCTCCCTATTGTTTACAAATGTATGCATTCACAGCAAGACCACCAAGTCCTAGGTATCCGGACTTCCAAGGCCAGACTTTGTCTCAAAATTTACACCTATTTAGATAAGAATTACATATTAAAACAACTTCAGACCTTCAATTTCTTACCCTAAATGTTGAGAACTGCAGTGTTCAGTAATGCAACACACATTTTTGTTGACTAGAGTTGGTGATTTTCCATTCCGTAAACAGTCTTTTTTTATATACTTAACAACCATAGCTGGTTAGCTGTTTTCTGATTGAATTAATTTAATGGGAAAATGTTATTGAGTCCAGTGTGCTTTGTCAGAAATATCCTGGTTTGACAAAATTTGATACAGGGAAAGGCAGTTTTCCCACAGATATCTGGACTGCCTCAGTATCTCAGCTTTTGAGAGAGGTCTGCCAGCAAAACGCTACACTGAGATAAAGACATGGTAATTCCAGTTTGCCCATTTCCAAGCCATCTTCTGGTATCCAGAGTTTCCAGTAGAGCTGGCGAGCTGTCTGTATTCTGGATAGAGACCTGGAGATCTTCATGTCCCTTCTCTCCCCTCGTTACTCTGGTGTTTTTCAGACAGATCCCCATATAGACCACTTCAAGGCCAGGATCCAGAGGATTCTGACTTCATAGCTGAGGGCAAACCAGCCTGTACAGGTTGTCCCAGGATCGGGGTGTAAGGGTCCCAGCATTGATGGTATGGGTGCAATTAGTCATGCCAGCGGTCTCAGTTGATCTACCATGGAGACAGGCTTTAACCAGAGCCACAGACCACATGATCCCAGGCTGCTGCCTAGTGAGATCACTGTTCTTGTCAAGTTTACCTTTACAGATACCAGAAGTGGACAACTGACAGGAATTTCAATTTCAGGGAGTAGACACACAGCAAAAGTAATTTCTGAAACAGTGTATCAGCTTTCTCTGGCATAAAATTTCCTTCAAATTTGTGGCTCCCAGGGAATTTAGGAAAGTCTTCTGTCTAAATTGTTTGTTTGTCCTCTCTATGCAGCTTTGACCAGAATATATTTTACAAATAAACACAACAGAAAATTTTGCCTCCTTCTAGCATCAGCTCCCTGAGCTTCATCTGAAGCCTAGACTCATAGTTTCTCAAAGTTATAAACAGGATTAACTGCTCAATTTGGATGCATTTTTAAGCATATACAACACATTCTTTAGAGGCATTCTAAATGTCATGTTATTCAGGAAATGACAGTTACTATTTTACAGCCTTTTAAACAGATATATATTAGAAGGTTGTGTCACTTCAAATGACAAGTGACAGTGCAATGAAAACTAGGGTTTTAAAATAACTTTTCCTCATATTTAAAGAAATAAAAACCTGATCCTTTCTACTTGAGAAAAATTTTTTTCTGCACTGTTATTGTTTTAAAATACTGAAAGCTAGCAATTGCAACTTCTGGAATAGTGAAAGCACTTTTCTACATATATAGGTTGACTGTACTCACTTGAAGGAATATGAAGTGGTTATATGTTCTGAAAACAACAAATCAGGTACAGGATATGGAATTATATGACTGGGCTGAAGGAAAAAAAATACATTTAAACATGCTATTATTTTCTTTTCTATTAAAAATATAATTCAACTTAAAATCAAGTTGTATTTGCTAAAAAGAAACCAAAATTAGTAATTTTGTTGAAACACATAACTTTTTCTTATCTCTTATAATCCTGCTGTTAAATAATATTTTTTTTTCTATTTTTATTTCTCAAAATGCAGACTAGATTTTTTAAAAAAATATAAACAAAACAGAAAATTATATCAGTTAATAACTCTATTTTTGTGATGGCAGAGATTAAAAACTCATTAGAGGGAAAAAAATTGCAATGTGCTTTACACTGCTATAAGACATGTTCATTTGATGGACAAGGTGTGCAACCCCCATCTGTAGAAAATGTGCAAACAAATTCTCCTCCATACATGTTTTTCAGGGGGAAAAGAAAAATTAAAAAAAAAAAAAAAAAAAAGAAAAGCAGCTCAACAAACCCTAAAGTTTAACCAAAGTTATCCGGTTCTGTAATTAGAACACACATACTTTGTGATGAAAAACAAAAATTATCCTAATACCATGACTCAATGCTTGAACTTGTAAAAATTTATTTTATAATAGTAGAGTTAATGAATTCTAAGGCATTTTTTCAGAAAGTTAATGACCTCCCACTTTACAGCACAAGTATACATTCAGAATGGTCTGTTGGACATTCTTCCTCTCTGCATTGCAAGCAGAAATTGGCTTGCAATGCATCCACTCTTCCAAGGCTTAAGTAGACCAAACAGAAGGTAGCTATCCATCCCTATGGCACAGCTAACCTAAGGGAAAGTCTTTTTTAACTCAAGAATTTGTTGGAGAGATCAACAACTGTTGTAGTTAAACCTAATGCTATTTATTCCTTTGACTTAATAACTAATATAATACTTCTACTAAATAGAGGCTTTCTCCTGAAATTTAGACAATTAGTCAGCATTTCTGGTGTTAGAACACTGGTGGACTGGAGCAATGTTTATGACACGGATGAGTATAGACTCACTGTTTCTGCTGCTTTGAATCCTATCCAGTGTATCTACTTCTACTTTTTAGCTTTTATTAAATAGCTTACTTAAAAATGCTTTGAAGCAGGGGCCGTCTTCTGCTCTGGCATTAGTAGTGGTCCCTAACACATTTGAGGTCATACTCAGAGGATCTTTTATAGAAAAACTATTGCTCAAGTTATTCCTATCATTGTCCAATGTCTGTAAAGCTTAAACAGTAGGTAGTCTGATTTACTTAGCACTCTCTTGAACCTAAATGCCAGCATAATCACAGATAAGTTTAATAGAATGATTTCCAGAGGAATTTAATGAAGAATAAGGTACAAGAATGGCACAAGTTTATTATTGCATCTGGATACAATAATGATTTAAAACCACATAAGCCTTTTTGTATGTAGTGTAAAATGTAAAATTTTATTTGTTTCTAAAGGAATACATGTTTTACAGTTGATGATTAGTATAGAATGAGATAATTGTAATTTCAATTTATAAGTAATTATATATTACTTAAGGACTGAAAAGCAAAAAAAAAAAAAAAAAGAGGAAATATTCTCTTTTGATGATTTAGAGAATCAGTAAATCTTTATTTCTCTTTTTTTTTTTCCTCATCAGCTTATGTGGAAGCATGAATGCCATGAAATAATAAGATGAAGGGGATAGATGTAAGATTCATTGTAGCTCCAAAATTGGTGGGGTCTCAGATGGCATGAAAGGAAATACAACAACACACAAGGGAATTAGGCATGGTATTTTCTGATACTTTGAGCTCTGTGCAAGTTTTGCTAAGGAGGCACTATTCAGATGAGTTATGCTGACAGTCACTGATCGAAAGAATCAGGAACAGAGCTTTTATGATGTTAAATGCCTAATACAGTATCATTCATAGCAGGAGTACTGGACCAGATCTACACTTGAATAAATCACATGAGACACTGGTGCAATCTGAGGAAGATGGGACTCCCGAGTGTATTCAACCTCAGGCATTTCTGCAAACCAACAAAGCCATAGATAATTATGAAAACAAAATGTTGTCATCATTCTGAAAAGCAAGCATAAGCGCTCAGTCCATTTCTATGTATCCTATGAGGAATTCTGGAGCAGAATATGAAATCAACCTGATCTTAAAAAATCAGCTCAGACAGATCCACTGTAATATCAACAAAGGTACCCTTAGCTGAAACAGTCAAACTATTTTTGTATTACTATCTCACACTGCTGCTTATTTCCCAGAATTTAACTGTTCTGATGTTACTTTGGGGATTTTTGTTCATTTTATGTTTGAACTGTGAAAAGTACTGAGACATGGTGCCCAAAAGTCATGTCAGTTGAAATCAAAAGGATCTCGGTGTGTGTCCATTAAAAGATCTTTCAAGATTCATGGCTAGTGGGCGTACACCAAAACACAAGTTCTAATACCAGCTCCATCCAACAGACTCAATTACAAAGAAATCAATCCCATAGAGTGAATTGTTGTGCATTATAATGAACAGTTTCTTAGAAAGAATAAAAACATGGATAAATAAGAAATGAGTAATCAGTATTTAGCCCAAACAGAAAAGCAGTACCATGGTGAAAAAGTAGGTACGAAATATCAAACCACTGGTCAGACAAAAAAAAGCTGAAACATTTTGATGGGGAAAAATTTAGTTCAAAAAGAAATACAGGTGCCTGTCTAGGCAATACACAGTACCCAAAAGTCAATTCCGTGTATATTGCCCAAGTATAACCACCTGCCAACCTGAAGTGGTCAGTCTCTGTCACTGGTTTTAGAAGGCTCATTCTGAACAATTGTGTTTCAAGTGTTGGCATTTACAGAGTCAATTATAGTATCTGACATGCTGAACAGGTATAATCCATGAAGTATCCTGCAGTCTTGACCTCCAGTTAATTCTCTTCCTGCCAGTGCTTTTGGATTCTTTTTTTCAAGGGGAAACAGACTGTAGGAGAGAGACTCTGATACCTGGGTCTTGTCACAGTATGTGTTCAGGAAATGTCCTCAGCCCAGCAAAATAGACTTGTCCAATGGATAGTGAAGAATTAACCTTATGAAGCTGGTCTGTATCATGGATAAAGATCTTTTCAATGGTGGGCACTGTAATTATGATGCAGAGTTCCTGAGACCTTTTCTTTTCTTTCTTAGTTGATGTAATGTTTGTTGTGTTTCAAGACTCTCAAAGTTGTATTATCCCAAGGCACTTCACGGAAATGTAGCCATGTTATGCCAGAATTACTTTACTAGTCAGACAACAGTATCTCCGCTAACTATGATAAAACTGCCCTTGTGCTGGAAGTGCTTTGTTTTCCTCTACAGCATACTTCATCTCAGATCATGGGCTGTAATAGCATTTCACCTTGTTAGTTTGTAGGGAGAGCAATAAAGATACTGTCCAGGTGTCATGGTTTAAGTCCAGCTATCAACTAAGCCCCACACAGCCACTCACTCACTCCCCCCTGGTGGGGTGGGGGAAAAAATTGGAAGGGTAAAAGTGAGGAAACTAGTGGGTTGAGATCAAGGTAATAGGTAAAGCAAAAGCATGCATGCAAGCAAAACAGAACAAGGAATTCCTTCACCACTTCCCATCAGCAGGCAGGTGCTCAGCCATCTCCAGGAAAGCAGGGCTCCATCACATGTAACAGTTACTTGGGAAGACAAACATCATCAGTTTAACGTCCTCCTCACCTTCTTCTTTCCCCAGCTTTATATGATGAGCATGATATCATACAGTATTGAATATCCCTTTGGTCAGTTGGGGTCAGCTGTCCCAGCTGTGTCCCCTCCCAACTCCTCGTGCACCCCCAGCCTGCTCACTGGTGGGGTGAGAAGCAGAAAAAGCCTTGACTCTGTGTAAACACTGCTCAGCAATAATGAAAGTCTCTCTGTATTATCAACATAGTTTTCAGCATAAATTCAAAGCATAGCCCATACTAGCTATGATGAAGAAAATTAACTCTATCCCAGGCAAAACCAGCACACTAGGTGTTGTATAGTTAGGCAGCACAGCAAGGACAGTACAGAGGCACAGTACGTTGACAGAACCTCTAGTTTCTCTGTATCGATTCCAGAGAGGAGATACATGAGATGCTTTGTCAAGCAGGAGTGCATATTCTTCTCTTTTCCCACTTGTCTGGCAAGTGTGAAGAACTCAGACTCATTTCTGTCCACTGTATATGAGTAGATATATGCATGGTCTGTTGCTCAGTCATTAGACACAGTAAGCATAACTTGCACATACTGAAAAAAACAAAGTATGGAACCATGCTGTGAATGAAAAAGGAAGGAATGTCCTTGACTTCAGACAGAGGCAGAAATCAGAAAACTGTTTTCAGCAGGCCTTTTCTTGGACATGCGTTGTACACTTCTTTCCTTAATTTAGACAGTTTAAAGCTAAAAGTAGTGTAACTTACATGTTTGGTAGCAGCAAGGTTTTCTCCTATCAGTTTGTACTGTGATATTTGAAATTCCAGACGGTCTAAATTCCACTGAGCTGTCACCAATAGGTTCTCTGAAGGACATGACCAGTCACTGCTGAAGCCCACAGCAGAGTCAATAGCAGCCGAGAATCAACCAGCATCTGCACTCATGAGTGTGCATTCTTTTTCCCCAAGACTTAGATTCTGGGACAAAGGATAACCTATGGCTCCTAGATATGAAGGTGGAGAGCGCATATTCGTAAACAGACAACACAGCACCTAACTACGGAGCCTTTCATCACTTGTTTTTCTCTTCCAGCACCTTTTAGTGCTGTGTTTCTTTGTTTCTGGCCCAGAAAACTTGTCTACTTAGGCACAAATGAAAATCTCATAAATACTGCATACATGCCATGCACTTTTATACAGATAGATTGCACTATATTTAATTCCAAAGCTTTTAAAACTGACTGCTATTCATTAGTGACTACAGATTGGTACACGTCCCAGCTTGAACTGCTTAAAACCACCTGCTGGGTACTGGATTTTTTGCCGACCATCAGCATACAACTGCCATTTGTCTTCTTATGCAGTGTATTCTCCTATAATCAATTTATGGGTGAAATATTGCATATACATATCCAAATTAATTCTTCCTCCAGATTGGTCTTCAGAATCCACCATATGATTGCCAAAAGCTGTTCTGCTCACTATCGTTTTCTACTTGCTAATTAATTAGAGAAAGTCACAAGAAATACCAGCTAAGTATTTTTGGGGGGCTTAATGAATGAGTCTATTAATTTAAGAAGATTTAGCAATTATGCATTCTCTAATATTGATTTCCACTAAATCCTATCTGGAAATTAAGGAGATTGATAATAAAACCTTTTATTCAGTTCCACTACAATAGATCTAATGAATAAATTGGCTGCATGCACATCCTTAGAACTAGATTCATTTAGTAATAAATGGTGCAACACAAAGAAGCACATTGTAATTGAAATTAAGAAGGGAGGAAAAGCAGGTGTAGGCTAAACTCAGTAATATGCTAATCAAGCACTAAGCAGAAAGGAAGTTTTATGTGGTGTGGATTTGTTTCTCTGGCATCCATAGAGTTTCCTTTTCAAATTTCATTTCTTACTTTTGTGTAGCCAGCTCCTGTTTGTTGGGTTCCTCAGCCTGTTACTTCAGGATGAAAGGAATCTCATGTACATGGCAGCACACTGTGAGCTGAATCCTGCTTGGTTAAAAAGAACATGGAATTAATTTTTAGAAAAGGCACTAGCAGCTGAGAACACATTTTTCTACTCCAGATTGCTTATTCTTATTCCAGAACCCCAAAATAGGGGGATGATTCCCAAAGAATGCAGAATATGCATCACGGTCCTAAGAGAAAGAAGAGAGTATATGAAAAAAGAACTGAAAGCAGGAAAGCTCAATTGTTCAGCCTCCTTCATCTTCCAGAATGAAAGCCATAATCAGTTCATGGAAGCCTTACACCTGTGATAATTTAATTTCCAGTGTGGCAATCTAGTTCATTCAGGTTTTTGGGTAGTGGTCAGCACCAAGCATCTCTCATAGCCCAATCATAAATCATTCTTTTCATTGCTCTATAAAACATATTTCACTTCACACATCTGTGCAATCTTTGAGGATGGAGATGAAACACTAAATCATCTTAACACTTCCTGTCCCCAGGTGCAGGAAACAATTTAGTTCATTCTTGAGTTGCTTCTGAGTCTTCAGTCAACAGATCTTTTTCCTTTGATTTTCTCTTTTTTTTTTGACTCACAATACTTAAGTTCCTGCTACCTCCTGACTGCATACAGGAAGTGCTGTTCAAATATCCAATAGAAAAGATACTAAGGACCTGATTTAAAAACCCATATAAGTTAATGTATTTAAGACTCCCACTGATTTTAATAAACTTTTGATCAAGTGATGTGATTATTCAAATTAGCTTCTTAAATGTACTGTATAATGTATCCTAATTTGCTTTATTGTATTACAATTCACCTCTTCTTGCCCAAAGGAGAAAAACACATATAAGTAAGATTCCAGTCTTTTTAGATTTAGATCTACAGAAACAAAATATTATCAACATCTGAATCAAACATCAAACACTAGAAGTGCAAAATAATAAAATATTTCTTCCCAAATAATTATTTCCCATTATTATTTGTACTTATTATTACATTATTATTAATTGAACATGTAATGAGAAAATCTTTTGACAGTAATTCATTTAATGATAATAATAAAGATTCCAATAATATTAAATGCATAAGGACCGTGTCACAACAGCTCATTATGACTTGACAGTGCATATACAAGGGCCACTAAAAGTTAATGGTTTGATCCTTAATGGTCACTTTATGAAGTAAGGAAATATTACTGCCATTGTAAAGCTAGGAGAAACAAAGTAAGTAATTTTCTGGAGCACAGAGAATATCTGTGATAGAGTCAAGATGAGAACTCGGAGAATTTTGTAAGGTATGCCTGAGCTTTCACCATATACCCACCTAGCTATGTCTCTCATTATCTGATTATCTTTAACTTTTTCAGCCCCATATCACAATCACATGTGCAGACTTGCATCTCATATAACTTATTAAAAGTATTTTAATCTACAAACAAGTAAGCAGATAACCTGCATCCTTAAATAAAATCTGAATTATGTACATTATGGGATCTTAGAGTAGAAAATTATGTTTGAGATGTGAAGACTATGAAGACAGATCCTTCCCTAGAAGTCACTCTTCTTGCCCCTTTTCTTATATCTTTGTTCCTTTCAGCCGCATTGCCATAGAAGTATAGGCATGGACAGAGATCTGAGGATGAGTGGGGAAAGAAGCAGCACAGGAAATGGAAACTGCTAAGCGTGGCTGCTGAAAAAGCAAGGGGATGGTGAAAAGAGGGCTAGAAAAGAAGAAAAGCTGGGGTCCTTGTCCCAGGACATGGAGAAGACAGACAGTCCATAAAATCAAGCTTTGAACAACAGTGTTGTGTTTACACACACATACATTATCATCAGCATCCCCCTCCCACAAGTGCAGCTCTCTCAGGGTGTGAAGAGGAGGGATAATTTTCTCTCTTACAGTTGTTGCAGTTATTTTAAAAGGCCTCTTCTGTACCTTTACCCTTGCATTTGCATACACATATACCGTACACTGCTGCTTAGTCTTACATTTTCTACAGATAAGACATGAATACACAGTAATTGTGGGGATAGTTATTTTGGTGTGATGAAATCAGTATAATAAAGCTGAAAGTGAGAGAAAATGGCCAAACTTGCATCTCTGATACACCTGAAAGTAGTAATCTCAGAACAGAAATTTTAGTCTTCTGCTAAGTAGCTCAACAGCTAACGGGGTTGGATAATCTCTGCTCCCTCTGCTCTTCATGTACCTCATCCAAGGCAAAATGCATAGACTGTTCTAGGAGCAGGGAACGAATCTGGCTTGCCTTCAGTGCCAAGGAATGCTCCATTAACAAGCTGCAGAATTAGAGTCCCTCTCTCTGTTTCTCAGGTTCCACAAATTCTGTGTTGCTTTCTGTGCAGAACTTGGCTTCAAGGGGGAGAAGGAAGGTGGAGACTTACTTCCCTACAGGTTACAGAATAACCTGGCAGCTCAGGTGATCTGTTCCTCAAGATGAGAATACATATTCCTCAATTTCTTGCTTAGAGTTTTGCTTATTAGCGAATGCATAATCCAATTCATGGTCCATTAGCTGGATCTGGCCCATGGCACTCTTGTACCCAGCTTTTCCATTGACAGATATGAAGTGTATCTGCACAGGTAGTGAATTCTTCCTACATGGTTGGATAATCTACCTCCCTTGGTGAAGAAGCTCTGTGCTTGCTGAGAGACAGACCTACTGCCATGCCATATCCAGATAAAAGGAAGCAGACACCAGATAACATATGTCTTCTCATGAGTACCAACATAAAATCTGAACTGCTGCTCCCTTGGGCTTCAAGTTAACAGTGCAAAAAGCTGTTCTTCCACAAACCCCCTTCAGATCTGTGGTACGAATCCTGAGTAGGAGGAGGTGTTCAGGCTAGTTGCATGTGAAGGGTGGGATGTTGAGTCTCTGCTGAAGAACTTTGGCTCTGTGTACAGACAGTGGTGAGAGCTGGCACCTCTGAAATGTATTCCCTGGGAGGATTTGATACACCACTTCATTGCCAATGTGGCAGTGAGTCCTGCCTCAGTATGTCACAGATAACTAAAACAGATTACAGCTCTGGAAAAGACAATTAATTTAGAAACTGAAGAGCCGGGGTTTAACATGAATAACTTAACAACTAATAAATAAGTAATCTTAAATAAGGTCTGATCAGAGGAAAGAACTTTTAACTTAGTTTCTTAGGAAGAACCTATCCAGAAGTCAGGCATTTTACACAGTCAAATAGGATCAGTTCAATTACAAAGGAAATTGTAACAGGCTTAATAATGGACATGAGTCATCTTACACCCGGACACATTCTTTTTCCTTCTTCTCCCAGGATGCCTGCTCTCCAAAAGTACTTATTTAAAAATTGCTTATCAGAATAAGCTGTTACAACCTTTAATGTCAATAGGATTTCAATATCCCATAGAAAATTATTACAAAAGCAATTTAGCTAATCTCTTGACAACACTTATGGAAACATCAAATTAGCAGCGATGAGAATGTCTGGCCAATATTGACCTGTTTCAGTAGCAGTGCTGGACTGGAAGACAACACTGGGTGATGCTGTACAGGAGGTTGAGGGAGAGCTGAGCACGCACACGATCAATGCGATCAAGCAATGCCCGTTTATTACAACTAAGAAAGCCCTTTTATAATGTTCTCCCGCACACGTGGGTAACATGCAGTACAAGTCCTCAAGATTGCACAGTTAACTTAGCCAGTGCTTGAAACCTTCTTACGATTGGATAAAAAGTGCCACATCAGCCTTGCCAGGCTTCCTGCCTTGTGTGACTTCCTCTTCCGTCCCAACCCCTTACAGGGGTTGTTTGTCTCGTCGAGTTTCTCCCCCCTCATTCAGGGTCACATCCTTATTGCATTCTTTCTCGGCTGAGGCTCTTATCAGTCTTGTTCTCACACAGGATTGCTCACATGTCCATTCTCTCGCAGAAAGCCCTCTAGAATTCCAACAGGAGGTCATCTTTGTCTAAGAGCTGTGTAACTGCATAGAAATATTGGATGAGCAGACAGGGAAGTGTTAGGAACTAACATTCCATTTCAGAAAGATTTTTACCTTTTCTTTCCACCAGCACAGTAGAGGAGAAAAATGCTTTTTAGAAGAAATAACATTGATCTAAACATTAACCGTGGTCACCTTTAAGTTAATTTTTCATAGGATCTTCCACTGTTGAAGAAAGACTGCTATCTCTTATCAGTTCATACACAAAGACTATATTCTTTAATTTTATTGAATATCCTGAATGACATGTGTAGTTGTTCCCCCCCCCCCCCCCAGGACTGCCAGTTACCTTTGGCTGAGGCAGAGTCCCAGAAAATGTAGGTTTCAATCACGTTGGGTGAAGGATGGCATTGTATCTGGGACTCTCACTTTGACACCTAGCTTTGCACAACCTTCCTAAGTATATGAGTCATTGGAGTGCTGTATAGAAAGGGAAGCAACAGCAGGAAAAAGCAACTGCCGACTCATTTTCTGTGGAGTCTACTGCAGTGGGTTAGAAACATGATTAATGTTTCAAAGTATGCCACTAGGATTGAATCTCTCTGGAGAATGCACAGAGGAATTCATTGGGATTTTTAATCCTGAGTGGGTTTAGCTATGAACCAAGCTGTGTTAGAACTGCTTGCTCCTAACTGTGTTCTTTTTCAGCACATTTTCTGTGCTTTTGGTGCTTCATCACAGCTCTGTGAGTTGCATTCAGTATTTGAATATCCCAGAGAGTGTTCAACCTACATGTGACTGTGAGAATGGTTTCTAATATTGCTAATGCACAGTCTGGGGCAAGTTGCCTCAGGAGTTAGCCTTCAATTTAGGTATTAGCAAAATAAGATAATAATATGCAATTAACTATCCTACAAGTATATTATATGGCTTACTTGGTTACTGTTTATAAGGCACACTTTGGAAATGAAAATGCTACATGCACTAAGTATTGTGCAGCATGGAAAAATGTTTGACTATTTAATTCAGATGGAATGCATGTAACACAATGAAACCATGAGTGTTGGCCAGCATGCAAGAGTCCCTTTGCCATCTTTCATTTGATATGCAAACACCAGATTAAATTTCCTTTACTTTGGCCAAACCAGCACTCTTAGGAATCATACTGTGTCTCTCCCACAGCTTTAAAATATTCTTCTTCTTACAGAAGAATATCAGGTGGGTTTTGGTAGTCAGATGCCAATACATGGAAATACTTTAGGTATACTCTGGGAGTAAGAATCTGTTCAGTTTGTTAACTGCAGAAAACTGAGAAAGAAAAATGATGTATGGTACAGAATTGCAAGTAAAACCCTTGAGATGGTCATGGAGATCTTTATTTTGCCATCCATAATAATAAAAGAAACCTAAACTGTAAGGTTCTCCACAGCAGAAGCAGCATACTTATCCCAGCCAATAAGCAGAGTTGAACTGCTGATGCATGCCATTAATCACACAGTAGTATTGGTGACATAAATGCAAAGAGAGAGAGTTTATAAACATGTCATATACAGACTTAGCTTGCTTATATCCCTGGCTTGCTTTATTTTGGGGGAGGATTTGTTTTCTTTTTTTTTTCCTTTTCTTTTTTTCCCCTGCTGATTTATGCTTTGGTCTGACAATATCAAATTTTAGCTGTACATGAATCCTTAACACTGCTGAGCTTTGCAAATGTGCCTTTCTTCATGCCCATTGGCCCTTAAGCTCTATTCTGATAATGAAAGAGGCAGAGTAACATAAGATGAATGCAGATAGCAACCTGTCAGCAGCCCTCTATAATGCACTGACACAATCTATCAGAGTTTACATGAGGGTTAGAACACGGGATAGGATAAAAGAGAGAGAAAGAACAAAGAGAAACCTGAAGATGATAATAAAAAATGAATGTATGACCCACTGCTTCCCTTGTGTTTTAGATCATAAAAAGTACACACTGACTTAATTAAGATAAAATCTTATTCTTTATCATTTGGAGTCTTAACCTGCTATCGTTTTATTAAAATGCACCATGAATATTAAATAGTAGATGACTTCACCTCCCTACAGTAAAAGTGAAGCCATTTTTTTGGAACTCTTGATCCTGCTTGTTTGCTTTTTATTTCATGTGTGTGTTTTCTCTGCTGACATTATTCATGATGCTGTGAGATCTAATAGAGAGCTGGGATTCACCCTGAGTGGTGGTATCTGATGTCCGTTTGGAACAAATTCAAACAACCCAAGCAGTCCAGGGAAAACTCCAGTTTCCCTTGTGATCACCACCTGCCAAGAAGCCAAACCGAGCTGTAACAGAGCATCACAGTCTGGCAGATCTCCATCAGAGGAAAAGTATGATTTTTCTTAGATTTAGTTAACTCCTTAAAGATTATGGCAATGCAAGGAAACTCTTATGCTCCTTGGAACAGAGAAGATCCAGTATGAACAGTGTCTGTGGGTGCGTATGCCGGCTTGCTGGACTTTCTGCACACACTGGCAATGCAAAAGTACAACCAGCATTCGGGTCAGAATATTTATGGTGTCTAAAAGCAAGAAGGCCAGAAGAAAAGAATGTGCTGTTAAGGAAGAAACTGATAAAGAAGGGTGTCATTGGAATTATAAAAGTAGGAACTTATCTACTGGCTGCGTGTGGGTAGCAATGTTTGTGGAAAGTACTGAGGGGAGATATTTTTTTAAATATGCGCAAGAGTAACGCAAGGTAGCAACAAGTATATAAGGGCTTGCTGCTATTTTTAGACTGCACAACAAGTATATAAGGGTTTGCTGCTATTTTTCAACTGCACAAAAATTATATAAGGGCTTGCTGCTATTTTTAGCATGCACAAGAATATATAAGGACTTGCTTTTTAATAAAGTTTGGAGCATGACTGTTAACCATATTGGTGTGTGTCTTGACTCTGGCCTCAGCCCGCAAAAAGGGGTTCCTGCTATAAGCATCCAAGACAAAAGACATCTCTGACACTGTACTTCATACTGCCTTTTGAAAAATCAGGTGGTTCAGACAATTCAACGGTTGCTTGGTTTTAAACACAAGGATGAAGAAGTTCAATTTTAACTAGACTTTATAAAAAACAGAGTTAAAATACCATGCATAACACCACTTTCAGCCTTGATTCCATAGACTTTTAGGTACTTATTTAACTTAATGTCTGTACTTCAGTGCAAGTGCTTTGCTGGACCAAAGCCCTAGTGAGCATACACAAACTCTTAGAAGGTACCTGAAGGAATTGATCTTTTCTGATTCTGAGGCAGATTTTAAATCAGGGCTTACTTTCCCCCTCATCCAGGTTGTACATTTGCACAGTCATTTATTTCCTGGCTAGAGTAACTACAGATCAGAGGGTTAAAATGTTCAATGGCTTAATGTGTTACCTTCATTTCTACTGACTTCTTGCAGCAACAGTGGACAATAAAAGTGATAGCCTCGGTCTAATCCCTGATGAATGCTTGCCCACATAATTATGCTTGCTGCAAGCTTGGAAGAGTTTGGAAGGCAAAAGACAATAAGAATTAGAAAAGTGCAGTTACTATAGGTCAGGACTGATGTCTTCACATGGCAATTGCTTACATTTTCTTCCCCAGGATCACTAGAGGTTTCTTACCCACATAACCCGTGTTTTCTCTCTTGCTCATGGGCATGCTCAGACACTAATAGAAACTTCCTTCATCTGTAGATTTAATGTGAATGCTTAGATGCTAGCTATTTAACTGAGCTAAGCTTGTCAGCTATTACAGTTGTCTTTATATTGACATTCACTTTAATGGTTACTTATGCTTTGAAGTCTGAAAAAATTAAGCCAATTGCCTCAGTTATTTATTTTTTGTCTGAAAATACACTGTTCATGCCTCCTGCACTTACTGACCCAGTGAGAAAAAGGTAAGCATCTAGAATTCACTTGAAATCTTATCAGAGATCTTAATTCAAATGCAACAACCTCCTGTTTCAATATTACATGTGTATGGCTGACTCCTCGTTACCTTGTAAGCTTCTGTAGTTGGAAAAACAATGTTTAACTACTATGTTTGTAATTGGCTTTTTCTTCCACCTCTCATACTGTGAAGTGGAAAGGGTTAGCCAGCCTTTTATCCAGATGTGACATAATCAGTGCCTTACAGAGACAACCTTCCACATGGACATTACCACCTCTTGAGATACAGCTAATTAGCTTCTTAGAAGAAGCTGTTATAGTCTACTGGATATGTACAAAGCAGCTTCAGAAACTGCATAATAAATTCCCAGTAGACTCCTATTTGTTGCAGTAAATGATACATATTTCTCCTCTACTTAAAATTATGTGCAGTGTTTACACCAAAATCCTGAACATTTTATTTTCTCTTGAGGATATAACTCTGTTCACGCTCTTGATTTAAAATAAACAAAAAATTTTACTAGTTGGATATGGACAGGCAAATTTAGATCTCTGTAGCTGGAATTTCACAACTGCTTTACTCCAGCATAAGTGAGAGTTGCCCTTTAAATGGATGACCTACCTCTCTCCCCTAATTTGAACCACACATTCCTGCCACCCTTTTGCATCCACACTACAGGCTGTACCAAGAAACTAATCAGCCCGAAAATGAGTCTGAGGCATGGAGGCTATGAGGCACAAATAGGGTATTTTTTTCTTATGTATTAGTCCCTGAACTGAGTTACTCACTTCTTAAATCCAACAGGAGAACATGGCTGGAGATGGGACAGAGGATAGGATTGCTTGTCTCATTCCATTTGGGTTGGCTTAAAGTGATTATGAAATTGCTGTCTTAACTAGATATTAAAAAGGACCATTTTCTGTAGCTTATGATAGTCTTAGATCTCAATTCAACAAGGTATTTAAGTAAGCACCTAACTTTAAGTCTCATACTGAAGTTCATTGCTAAAGCAAGTTCCTAGTATTTTCATTTCTTGGCTGACTTTCTGAAGTGTCAGAGTCGGGGGAGCTGTTCTCCTTTGTAACAGTTTCACTGAAAATTATTTAGCCGTTTTAAAGAAAATATTCATTGTTGCTAGGAAATATTGTTTGTGACCTTTTTATTAAGCAGCTACAGCACCTCAGGGAAGAAAAGAGAATCATAAGCTTGGCAAGGAGTAAAACTCCAGGTCAGATTTGTGTTTTTATTAGCCTCAGAAGAATTGGATGTGATTTAACTGAGTTATACAATATATAAAGCACTTTGTACATGGGCCGTGGAGTGCATTAGACGATAAAATTGGCTTCTTCTGCTGTTCCATTAGAGATGGCACCAGTGGATATACAAACTGAGACTGATACGTCTTGATGCACAAGGAAGAAGAGGGCACATTAAGGAGGATGGAGGTCTCAAAAGTGCTTTCCTAGCATAATGTAAACTAGGATGAAGTTGTAATTTCCTTCTTCATCCTCAGTGAGAATACATGTGAGAGCTTAACATGTTATAAGGAAGATATTCAGCTTCCCAAAAGACTCTTGAGAGATCTTCAGAATCAGTATTTTATAAGATGCCTTGCTTTCTGAAGAAAGATGAAGATTGTGAAAATGAACACCGTGGGAGGTGGATAAACAAGACAGGGTCATGCCCGATCAATTGCACATACCGAATGATACGTAGTAAATGCCTGTTACTCAGCCAGTAGATTAAACAGAACACATTGCTTCATCCGTTTGCTTTCATAAAGATTTTCTAAAACAACCCTTTGAAACAAACCAACTGAGCAAGCAAGCAGCAGCATGGCAGAAATGGAAACTCAACATGTCAGGTATGTTACTGTTAAGGTTACCTCTCTAACCTTAACAGTAGACACCTATACATATTTTCTGCAAGGAGGCATTTCTTACATACAATGACATTCACATTCCTCAAAAGATGAGGCATGCTACACATAAAACCCCAAAATTTGTTTGCTCTATATCTTCCTTCTACTCCTTCAAAACTTCCATATTTTATGCCATTGTTAGTGCTCTGCTCTCTTCTTGTTAAATCCTCTGCTTCTATGTTTTGATCTTCATAAATAACCCCTTTTCCTTTCTTTATGACTAAGAAATTGTCTCAGTTTATATTTAACATCTCTATTAATTAGACATTATCCTATTGCTATCCTATTAACAGATATTATCCTATTTAGTGCACAGGCACTGAATTTTACCCCGTCTCCCTTCCACAGGATAACTGTTCTCTCAGACCCATAAGCACAACTGCTCCTTAACCTAGTTCTGTCAGAACGATTTGATTTGTAAAACCCTCGCAGAGAAGTGTTTTAGTAGGTTTTAAAAACCAAATTCTTTTGACAGAATCAGGCTGGGGACAACTACATATGTAGTTATACCAGCAAGTCTGAGGGGGGTGATAACCTTCGGGGAAGCAGAAGGGAAAAGAGAGTGGCTAGTGATGAGCCATCTACATCATCTCCATGCTTACATTATCCACATATATATTGACAGCCCTGTCAACATCTGACTGCACCCTGGCTATTCTGATTTTCATACCTTTTGCTCATTTGTCCAAAATGTCCATCATTGCTGACAGACCTGTAACATACAACCACAGTGCTCTCACTCCATTAAACTGTCTGTCTATAACTGCATTCTCATCACCCCAGCTGATTTTTCTTATTCCCTTCTCCTCATTCCATTGCTGATTTCATTATTTTTTCATACTGTACAGTTCTTCTCTTCAAAAAATCCTGTTTTCATTTGCATGTCTCCCTAAGCCCTTTTCTTAAAACAGTTTCTCCTCAAGTCTTATTAAATATCCTCTTCCTTCTACCTTGTTTTAATTAAGCTGTGAACTCTTTAGGTTAATGGACATGACTAAAGTGTGTAAAATGTTGTTTGTATTCTGCCAGATTATAATAACAGCAATAGTCAACAGTTCTAAAGTTCAAGCACAGAACAATATGTGAAGCCGCAGAAAGTAAGCCGAAACAGAGAATTTAAATAAATTAATAAATAAAGGAAAAAATCTGCAGCACTGAGCAATTTAGAAAATGAAGAACAGCCAACAGTCACTGACACATGGAAAGGGCAAGGAGAAAAGACAGGTCAGTCTTGAGACCAAAGAGAAGCTTCTCACCAGGAGTGCCTGATGATTCAGGCAGAAAAGTATCTGCAGTTCAGGAAACTCCTAAAATGTTGTAATCACCCTGGAGCATACACAGGAGAAAATTCCACCCTGACTTAATGACTGAGAACTGCTATATCTATGGAAATGAGAGAGCTCTGTGTCTGAAAACTGGTTTTAGGAAATGAATATATGCCTAGTCAGGAACTGGTGAAGACTTTTCTGATAACTGGAAGGTCCAATCCCTCTCTGAGCAAAGCAATTTCTGGTGCTGCTTAACTTGAGTAGAAGCAAAGTAATGCAAAATGTACTGCAGGATGTTTATCTCAATATACAACCCATGATAGACCCAGCTAGCAAGCTAGAAAATGCCTTGAAGAAAAACACTGAGCAAGTAAAAAAAGTAGATATGTATGAAAGAGAGGGAAAGACAGAAGAACACTGAAATGTAGAAGATGGTAAATGAAACACATTTTGTTTCTGCATCTGCACTCACGCTGTATAAGAAATAGCTAGAGCATTAAATATTTATTGAAATTACACTTTAAAGAAGGAGAAAAATTCACTAGGAATATTACTGAAAAAAAAATAAGTGCAATGATTATATTTAGGAAAACACATGTGGGGGGTACTCTGAACTTGCACACAGTTTCAATGGTACTTAAATGTCTATAGAGTGTCAATCTGGCATTTCGGTTCCCTCTCAGATTCAAATCGGAGAGTATTTCTTCAGTCCTCCATCCTGCTTATGTACTGATACACAGCCATGTGCCAGGTGGCTTCCTAGGTGAAGAATCACAGGATTGGAAGTGGTCCTGATTCAAGCCCCATCACCGAAGCACGGAGTGATACCACATCTGCTTCATGGAGCAGTACTGAACAGCTGACTCAGGCTTTTTCATCTCTCACTCTTTGCTCCTTTCTCTGCCCTACTGAGAAGCTCTTACAAGCTTAAACCATAAAGGTTCTCTCCTTTTTTTTTTTTTCCCTATGAGATGAAAGAATAATAAAATCAAAGAATGTGACAGTTTTGGAAAAAAACGACAAAAGATTTGGCAGTAAAGCTCAGTAAACAGTTGAACAATTGGCTTTGGAAGAGGATTTAGACTGTAGTGGCAGTGACCTGGAAAATCAAGATGCATTAGGCATTTCAGTGCAGGGAAGGGAAGGCTGTGCAACCTGGTCAGGTGGAAAGAGCTGTAGTGGTCAAGAGCTTAGTTACAAAAACAAAAGACTGAAGGATTTTAGTGAGCAAAAAGGAGTTTTGAAGAGAGGACTGTAGAGAGACATTATAAAAGAAAGAACATGGCAGTCAAACCAATAAAAGCAGTATCTCTTCAAGGCTACCAGGGAAATTTTACTGGAAATAAATGTATCACTGACAGAAATCAACTGTTAACATTCATGGCTCAGGCTAATTAAATAATGGAATAGTAATCTTACAAAATAGAATGTTATTACTAAAAATTGTATATACATTTCTTGATTTTTTTAAAACATAGCTAATACATACCACTTGAAAGTAACACACTTAATAAAATCACATTTTATAATATGAAGTTCTCATTGTTTTCCCTGCTGCCAGCCTGGGGGGGATCACACACAAACTGTTTGGCAGGCCTGGCTGTGATTGAGGTTCTGATTACATAGAATACACTTTCCCAAACAGCAGGGAAGGGGAGCTCTCCAGGAGAAGGAGCTTTAGATGGTGGCTCCTCACAGTCACCAAATGTGGAACATGCTGTAGCAGTGTTACAAGGAGAAATAATACTTTTTCCAGATGGATTTATTTAATCAAGAAATTGCTGACATGAAGACTATGATAAAAATAACTGAAGAGGCATGAATACTAGAAAGAGAATTTAATACTGGTTCAGGTGGAAGAGAAAAATAATGCCATAAATACAAGTACAAATAATCATGAAAATGAGTGTGCATATTGAACCACTCATATACCTGAGAGATCAAAGGCTATAGCTTCAAAAAGACATAGAAAGGACGTATATGTCCTGCTGTCATTAAGGCACATAAGTCCAGCCTCAGTACATGCTATTTAAGTAGTGTTATTTAAATGAGAGACATTTTGCAGCCCTAACATTCCTGAAGTACCCGAAGGTCTTCTGCTCCTGTCCAGAATCATTAGCATTTCTAATAGGGCTCAGTAATTTAACACCAAGTCAAAGCCTATGGACCTAACACATTTTTTGAGTTGCGCTGAAATATTTCAGTCTCATTCAGTCAAATATGCAAACAAGTCCAAAACTAGCTGTAAAAAAAACTGATTCCACTGAGCTCCCTCCTAATGTTGAGCTTTTCCCAGGATTATGTCGCCTGTCTTGGACCTGGTAAGTAATTCCACCATTGTATGCCCACCCAGGCTTGAACCACAAAGTCT
The DNA here is from genome assembly GCF_965140245.1 of Athene noctua. Classification (NCBI taxonomy): domain Eukaryota; kingdom Metazoa; phylum Chordata; class Aves; order Strigiformes; family Strigidae; genus Athene; species Athene noctua. The sequence continues at coordinate 28,922,017 of NC_134038.1, read as the reverse complement.
TCAGCCACATAAAAGCAGGCATTCTCAGCCAACTCTCCACACTCATCTTCACCAGCGCTGGCAACAGAACCAGTCAGCATTCATTTAATAGCAAATATCTAGCTATATCCTCCTTTCTACTGCTGGCCTCTTCCTACCCTCAATTTGCAAAAAACACTGGTTCAAATCCAAGTGCACTGTAGTATGATTTGAACCTTTATCTCCTGCCCTCTTTATGTTTGAAATGTCAGCCTATACAGGAGTCTGTTACATATTAGTTGTTTCTGTTTAAACATTTAACAGAAATTAATTACAGATATTTAAAGCATTTATAAGACCCCTCTGAGCCTTCTCAGGGCTAAATATTCCCAGATCTCTCAGCTGCTCCTTGTTATGTCAGATGCTCTAAGCCCTTAATCATCTTCATGGCCCTTTGCTGGACCCGCTTCACTATTTTCATCTCACTCCTGTACTAGGGAGGCCAGAGCTAGGCACAGCACTCCAGGTATGTCTCACCAGTGTCAAGCAGAAAAGAATTTCCTCCTTCAATCTGCAGGCAATGCTCTCAGGCAATGCTCACCTTTTTTACTGTAAGGGCATATAACTGTCTCATATTCAACTTATCCACCAGGACGTTCAGGCTGCTTTCCATCCAGCTGGGCCCTGACCTGCACTGGTATATAGGGTTTTTCCACCTCAGGTGCAGGACTTCACATTTCTCTTCACTGAACTTCATGAGACTCCTGTTGGCCTATTTCTCCAGCCTGTTGAGCGAATCATCTGAATACAGCACAACCTTCTGACCCATCAATCACGCTGCCCAGTTTTGTACCACCAGCAAACTTAATGAGAGTAGACTCTCTCTTATCATCCAGGTCATTAACGAAGATATTAAACAGGATAAGACCCAGTACTGACACCTTGGGTACAGCACTACTAATTATTTTCCTGTTACTAGTGGTAACTAGTAACTTCTAACAGCTGGTCTTCATGTACAAGATTTCAGTCAATCTCACTGTCTGTCCACTAACAGTTTTTTTCTATGAGGACTTTATGGCACAGTACAACAAAACCCTACTAAAGATGAGATAAATAACACCAGCTGCTTTTTCGTCATTCACTAAGCCAGTCATCTCAATAATCTAGTTCATTAAACATTATTTCCTCTTCTCAAATCCATGCTGACTCCTCCCAATCACCTTCTTGTCCTTCATATGTTTGGAAATTATTTCCAGGATTACTCACTCCATCACTTCCAAAGGAATTCATGTAAGGGTGACCAGTCTATAGTACTCAGAACCTTGGTTTCGACCTTTCCGAAAATAGAAGGAACATTTCTTTTCTTCTGTTCCTCATTAAACTTCCCGCATCTCCATGACCTTTCAAAGTTAACTGAGAGTGGCCTTGCAATGGCATCAGCCAGCTCCCTCAGCCTCATGCATCCTAAGATCAGCCCTTCCTTGTTTTGTAAGTGTGAAGTCAAGCAGAGCTTTTGCCCTTGTCAGTTTCTTGATCACCTGTGTCGTGCTGACATCAGTGTACGCCAGAAATCTCCTGGATTGCTTGTACTCTCTGTCTTTCCCTCCAGAGATATCAGGGTGGTAAAAGACACACATAATAACCAGGATCAGTGAATATGAGGCTTCTTTAAGTTAATTGAAGACCTCATCAACTTCATTTTCTTTATCAGCCAGTCTGTAAGACACATCTCAACACCACCCATGTTGGTCTGCCTGATAATCCTGATCCATAAACTCTGAAGCAGTTCGTTATCCATTCCCAGGCAGAGCTCCAAACATTCCAGCTCCATTTGCATATAAAATTAAACTGCTCATTAGTCGCTTTCTATCTGATTGAATCAGTTCTGCCTTGCCTTGCCTTGCCTTGCCTTTGCCTTTGCCTTTGCCTCCAACTATGGATACCTTTGATAGAAATCATATCAAAATCAGTATATGATCGTGAGCAATAAAAAAACATATGTGTTCTCTCTCCCTCTCTCACTGTATTGAGGGAGAGATTGGATGAGAGAGTTAAATGGTTTCTCTTATGGCAAAAAAAGTTATGCAATAAAATTCACATTGGGAGTTTGCCTCCTAGAGTGTCTGATGTTCATAGCATTGTAGAACAGAAAGATAACTCACACAAATTTACTCCATTTTATCTGCATGTACACCTACAGCTATGATAATTTCCTATTGTGATTTTAAAAACCTACTAAACTTTTTCTCCTTCACAAAGTTTAGAGGGAAAAATGTGAAGTCTGGGAGGAATTTAACAGATTAAAGCTTCAAAGAGATCTGCATTACCCTAAGCATGAAAGACATCTCTGATTAATGGTTTCCTGTATCTCAACTAGCATTACAAATCTTGAGTAAATACACAACTACATTAATGTGTGGGATGAGTGTGTATAGAATAAGCTGCATATTCAGGAAACACTGCAGAATTTCCATGGGCCATGGAGCAGAAATCTAATGATCTTCCTTTCATCAGGCACACTTTGTAAATGAAGTTGGCACAGAAATACATGTAGTACTTCAAAATAATTTACCTCTACTGCAGGACCCTTAATGCATTGACAGCACTGCTATTTCTTGTAATGGCTTAAGAAGTACCCTTTTTCTTTTTAAAGTCTTCTTATGCCTTTTCTTTGGCATGTAGTATTTTACTTACTGAGTATATCCATTATGGTCTTAGACCAGTCCTTAGAGCATCCTTAGAGTATCACAATGGATACGCACAATGGCACAACTCAAGCCACAACAAAATGTTTAGATAAAGATCGTTTAACATAAATTACTTCAATGTTTATATTTCTTTATCTGCTTTACACTTGGGGTGTTATAGCTTTCATTTTCAACTGCATCTTGAATTAGAATTAGATTTGAGGATCAGAGGCAAAGATACTTCATATTTAAATTAAAACATTGAACTGTAATTGTTGAAACAATCAGCCACAAAAGAAAAACATAAAATAGAAACCAGAATTCACTGTGCAGAAATCAAAATACAAGGCAAAAGATGATTGGAAGGCACTTCAGAAAATGTAGTAACAGATGATATAAGTCTTAAAGAATATTCACAAGGAATTTAACATCACAATGTGCATATGATATTTAAATTGTCAATTGTAGGTGCCACTTCACACAGAAAGTGTGAAAATCCAGTTCTCAGATATACTGGGTAAATAAACATTCAATTACAGAGTTTGGATGAAAATCAGAAAACAACATGAAACCTAGTCCGTAAGTTGAAAAAAATGAGTCTCTGATGTGGGCTATCTCTGTCTATGGATGTTCAACTCTAAATATATTCTAATTTAATTTGGATATGCAGAATCAGAAAACAATTTTTGAGTGACTCATCCAAATATACTTAATTTAACACACACCCCACATCAGCATTTCCTTAGCACTTGGTCACTTGAACTTCATATAGCATTACAACACTTTATTTAAGAAATAAAATCAGGTCTTCAATGATACTTCCTATGCCATGTATTATCACCAGGGAGTTCAGGATGGAATGCGTAATTCCAGACCTGAATTTCTCTGAGCTTCACATTTCCACAGGAATTCTTCAGGTTCACTTATATAAGGGTGATGAAGGCCATCTCTTAGGTTATTCAATGTTTTTTTCTCAGAATTGTTGATTGGAAAGTCTAGAGATGTCACATCAGAGACACAGACATATCTGACTTCTTAGGGCTTCAGTCACACTACTATATATATTTATTTTTTAGAGCTATGGTTATATAATGCCACCTTGCAAAAGTCCTTTAATGAACAGCTTTCCTTATTAGGTGATCTCTTACAGAGGTGATCTGCATAGACTGCTTTCTTGGGTGACTTAAATGAAAGTTTCCCCTCAGAAGAAAACTTGATCCCTTGAAACGTGAGCCACCAGCTAATTAACATTCAAACCAAAATCATGGTTGAAGACAGCTAGTTAACAAACTTTGCTGATGGGACACAGAAAGGTCTTAAAGCCCACTTTGTTTTGCTATATCATACATTCTCACTGTAATTACTCTGCAGAACATTTTTTCAGTCTGTCTCATAACATAACCATACTGTGCTAGCATGCTCTTTAGGCTTGCCACAAACCAAGAGTCCTCCTCTTAAAAGAATCCCAGAGGAAAGTGAGCATGAGAATCTAGATCCTTTTCTCTGTTCCAGGAGTAACAACGCTGAGACGCAGGTTTTTTTCTTTATTATCCCTAGCTTTTTGTAGTATTGATGTCAACAGTATTATTTCTCATGTGTAGTCTTTACTGTGGGTAGAACAGGTCTCTGTTCCCTGGGGGTCATACATTTCAGACTAGCCTCTGATAGTATAGTACCTCGAAGTTTGAACATGCAGTTCAAGGTGCTGTACCTATGACACACCAAAATGTGATTATGCATTAGAAAAGATGATGTTTATTGTCCCTGGTAAAATATAGTTTGATATTCTATTTAAGTACAGCTGATTTAGTTTTCATACTACAAATAAAATGCACCTAAAATACAGTCAACCTATCCCAAAATAAGCTATCAGCTAAAGGATAAGACACGTTCATTCAAAGATATATATTGAATTTGTTGCTGACACAATTTATCTTTGCATATCTGCCTGAAAGTTGGGAGTATGTGTTCACTGCAATACTGACCATTTCCATTGAAAGCATAATATAACGATAGCCACAAATAGCTGATGGCAAACGTGTCTAACCTGAGCTCAAAGTGCTTTAGGAAAAGAAATAATGCCAGTCATCGTCCGAGGAAAAATGAAACAGGAATCTTTCTGTAGTCCTGAAGTCTAGACTTGATGAAAATGAAATGAGCCAGAGATACCAGTGACCCTCTCCAGAACAGCTAAAGCTGTTCTGTTGAAGTCTAATATTTGATTCACTGGCACTTTTCCAAAGTCAAAATAAGGCAAATAATTCCCCCAGTTAAATTCAATAGACACTTCAAAATTAATGACCATAAAGTTCTGAAATGAAAATAATGCTATTGTGTCCTTAGTGATACACTGTACTGAGAAAGTGACTGGATCACTCACTGTGACAGATTTGTTTTCTCAAAGGACACAACTGAGTAAAAGCTTTAATTTCCTGGACCCCTTATCCAGATATTTTCCTATATAGGCATTAAAACCAATTCAGTTTTTTAAAAATATAACCAAGACCTTAATGAAGAAAATTTCACTGATTTGATATTCTTATAGAAACAACAACTTTAGAACTCTCTTATCATGTGTGTGTCTCCTATTATTTGTCAGACTTTGTAAGGAAAACACCATTTCTGACATACCAAGAACTAGGAATATAAATGTTTTCTTTAATATTCAGATAAACAATAGCAATTTTTTATGGTTTCGATTACACTCAAGGTACTTATCAATTCTGTAGAAAATTAATGGGCTACATTGTGAAGGTAGATTCCATTTTTTTTAATAATAAAAATTAGATCCAGAGTACATTTTCTGTCATGCTCCCCTCCACTTAACAATATACTAATCCAAGCTCTCTTGTTAGCATAAGAAAACAGTCCAAGTCACTGAAGATATCCTATGGGTATGAACCTTTAATACTGAGATTTTTCAATTCCTATTGATTCAGGGCTACATCAAAAAACTGATCCAAATAAATGAGACTTAATTACCTTCAATGGACTTAGGATCAGACCATCACATGAGTACCTCACAGAACTAAGGTTCACAAAATAAAAACCTGATCTTATTAATGGAAAAACAAATGCTTCCATTGTGAATGCCTTATGTAAATATCTGCCAGAACAAAGTCACATTCTGTGTGTCTGAAATAGTTACTTACTGCTGGACAAAATTTAATATATATACATAAGGCATAAAGCAAAATATTATAACCATTGGAATGAACAATTTATATGACTGATTTTATTAAGTGACATCTAAGGTACCTTTATGACAAAAATTTAAAAATTCTTGCAGGAGTAGTTTTTTGAGAGACTTTGCTTACATTTGCAAGAGAAGAACTATATGAAAGACATCCTTTGGACTCCTCAAAATTGCTATATTTCCTTTTCAATCTATATTCATATATATATTCAAATTTTACCTATTTATTCTAAAATTCTTAGAAAAATATTTTAATTATTTTGAAATATACATCACACAGCTTTGAAACATATTTTTCATTAGTTTTAATTGTTGGTTTTTGTTATCTATTCATACATTCAATGTAATGGTGGAACTAGAAAAAGTCCAAATTTACTATGGAAACAATGACAAATACGAATACACAACCATCAGAAAATCAGAAAATTCTGTATTGAATTATAGCTCTTCAAAAACTGTTAACACAGCAATGTTTCTATTTCCATTTCCATTAGTTATAAAGTAAACATAATGAAGCATCAGATATTGATCTTTCCCGTGATTTTGAATGATTTCCTGGTTGCTATGAATTTTTTTCACTATCACACCTAAAATATCTTACAAGGTTTTTTTCTAATGTGTCATTCCAACACAGCTCCTTGAAATTTAGCAGAGTTTCAACTCTAAAATGACTGTTTTGATGGAAGTGACTTTTTGTATCATTTATCCTTGTGTTTGGCAAGCATCCCTTTTTTTCCAGGTTCCAATGCTTTGAGAAAATAACTCATAGTATCGTAGAATTGTTTAGGTTGGAAAAGACCTTTAGATCATTGAGTTCAACCTTTGACCTAACACTGCCAAGTCCACCACTAAACCACGTCCTTAAACACCACATCTACACATCTTTTAAATGCCTCTAGAGATAGTGACTCGACCACTTCCCTGGGCAGCCTGTTCCAATGCTTGACAAACCTTTCAGTGAAGAAATTTTTCTTAATGTCCAATCTAAACCTCCCCTGGTGCAACTTGAGGCCATTTCTTCTTGTCCTATCACTTGTTACTTGGGAGAAGAGACCTACACCCACCTCACTACAACCTCCTTTCAGGCAGTTGTAGAGAGTGATAATGTCACTCCTCATCATCCCTTTCTCCAGGCTAAGCAATTTCAGTTCCCTCAAGTGCTTCTCAGAAATCTTGTACTCTAGGCTCTTCACCAGATCTGTAGCCCTTCTCTGGACCAAACACAGTGTTTGAGGTGTGGCCTCACCAATGCAGAGTACAGGGGACAGATCACTCCCCTAGTCCTGCTGGCTACACTTTCTGATGCAAGCCAGGATGATATTTGTCTCCTTGGCCTCCTGGGCACACTAGTGGCTAACATTCATCCAGCTGTTGACCAACACCACCAGGTCCTTTTCCACAGAGCAGCTTTCCAGCCACTCTTCCCCAAGCCAGTAGCATTGCATGGGGTTGTCATGACCCAAGTGCAGGACCCACCACTCAGCCTTGTTGAATCTTGTAAATTGGCCTTGGCCCATGGATTCTGCCTGTCTAGATCCCTCTATAGAGCCTTTCTACCCTCAAGCAGATCAACGTTCCTGCCCAGCTTAGTGATGTCTGCAATTCATTCCTGTTTTAATGAAATCTTATTAAAATACTAGAAATTTATTTTGGTATCCAGCTATGTCAAACACTATTTTGTTTTAATAACTTACATACTAAATTTTTTCTGAAGAATTCATATTCTGTAACATGGCTCACTTTACCGTCATTCTCCACTCACCACCTTTGACCTTTCAGCTGGAGACTATAGTTGGCAAAGTTAAGTGAGTATAGTTGACAAAGTTGTGAGCAGGTCACTCTCACAAATATTCTGTCTTCTTCTAGATTCCCACAATATAGAAGGAAAGAAGGAACAAATGGAAGGAATAAAAAAAAATAAGGAAGCAAGCAACCCAAAGAAACTAGCAAATGACAGGGTCAGCTCAGACCAGACGTCAACCTTCAGTTTTCCTAGCTCCTGTATCAGATGGCTCATATGGTTTTATATTATTTAGTCTAAAATAAACATTTTATAATAAAATTATAAATACTTTAAAATATCAAACTTATAGGGTATCCACGGTCATCTTTTTTGAAATAACTGATTGACCTTTGGTTAAGATCAAGATGCCCAGCTCTTTTGACAATCTGGTCCCAGTTACAAACACAGAGCATTGTAAAATTTTATCATGAAAGACTGAGCTCTGAAGTCTAATTAGCCTAATAGGAAATTATGTTAACATTAACAGCTTAAGCCTATGAATAAACTTTGAATAAATGATAAGGGGATTATTTTGAGAAATTAGCAACGAGGTTTATTTCTGATGTTGTGGCTTAGGAAAGAGCTTGGTTTTCTTTGCAAGTGTGCTAAATATGCTGATGCATTGTGAATTTTTTTTATTTGATTTGGATTTTACTAAGGCTGATACGGTTTTAGAAATTCTGGCAAATTGCCATCAACACCCAGAAAACAACCAGATGATTTAGAGCAGCACAGGCACACGGCTGAAAGAATCCAAAGGGACCATGGCTTTAGGTAGCATTTCCCACCAAGATAATTGTGTTTCCTGAAAATAATCTATGTCTTCACTGCTCCACAATCTCGTGGGCCTTTGTACAGCGGCATTATTTTTGATGTTTAAGAGTTCAAGTCCCATTTTCCATGTAGCACAGGGCTGAAAGCCTAAGCTAGCTGGTGCATTGCTATGTTCCTGTGAATCCTTGTGCACAAGTAGAAGCTCAGGACTTCTCAGTAGCATACCCAAGACACTGTGCATCCATGCCTGTGCTATTTACTTATATTGGTATGTCTGTGCCGCTTTCAATTCTGGAGCTTACATGATCAGTGAAAGCTTGGTGTTTTCTATATTAAATTCTAACAATAATATATATCAATCTGAACTGCTTTGGACATGCCACCTAAATTATAATTTTTTTTTTTTTTTTTCAAAATATTGAAATAATACCCTAACTATGGTACCCATTTAAACCGTCTATACTTTAAGCAAGTGTCTGCATAGTAGATATCAATCCACATTCAGTGTAAAGTCTAGCCACATCGAGTTTCTTTTATAAATAGACACACCCATTAACATTTTCATCTGAACTGCTGTCGGTGAGGTGACCTTGGTCAGTTATATAACACAACAATATGGCACTGCACCAGCTTGCTGAATTTAGTCTAGTTTGAGATATGGTAACTCCTTTCCTCCATCCCAAGCCATTAACCTTTCTTTTCCTCTTCTTTATTTCTATGTCTCATCACAATAAATATGGGGGGAAAGTGGAATGAATGCACAACTGTAAGTAACGAGTTGGGACTACTCTTTCTTTAATCTAAGCTTTGATGCTAAAAATCACTGTAGCAAATTCTATCAGTTTTCACGATTAACCTTAATGAACTATTGTGTTGCTTGGCCATTCAGAGGCAATTTCAGTATTAAATACAGGTGCAATAAACACTAAAGGAACTGAATGACCTTGCTGTGGTTATAAACCAAAACATACAGAGAGATAGATTCCGAATACTGCAGCTCTTTAAGAAACAAAGGAATGTTGAAATGTATTGCCTTGTGAAGTTTTAACTAGTCTTGAATGTTTATAATGAATAGGTGGTAGTCATACACCTGTTGTAAATTAGTTGGAAAAATAATTCAATGTGAATGTAATACAGGAGTTTAGTGGAGGACTTATCAGACACTCTAATCAGAAAAGGAAGCATCTCTTTGTCTTCCAAGTACAGAAGTGTTTGCCTAATTATGTAAAGCTGATTCTCCTAAATATTCTGATTCAGAATACCTCTATTGAGTTATTCAAACAATTCAAACATAAAACTTAATATAATTAATTAATTATTTTTTCCTACACAGAAGTCTTTTTATAGAAGTAGATAGATTTACTACAATATCACTGGCAAATAATAAAACAGGTTGGGGGTTTTTTATTATTTTAAGAGGGAAAATACTCTGTTAAAATATATCTAATACAGCAGATAAAGACTTTTCATTGAATAATTAAGTATGGACTTTGGAGACACATAGTTCTAAGTAATCTGTAGCAATAGGAGAGCCATTAAATTTTTAATAAATTGTTTCAATAAACACCTAATAGGCGGAAAACAAAAGAATTAATTGTGTGGGTTTTTTTCTAGTGGATGTGGATGTCCTATCTTTTTGCATGCATAATTTTTAAAATAAAATACTAATAGTTTATATAACCTATTGGTGAATTTGTGAATAAAATAGTAATACCATACATAATTTCTAAGTAATATCCTATCTGTATTTTAATATAGGACAGCTGTTAATTTCATGGCCACGTATATGGTCTAAATTCCCTGAGCTGACATCTTTGGTCCAGAAATCAAGAATACCAAGTCCATATTACATCTTTCAAAAGGTGCAGCAACCCATCACTGCAGTAGGCAGTTTGCCATAAATATTAGCAAGAGCTAGAGTGAAATTCCAGTAAATGAAGATTAAAGGAAACCACTTTGAAATTGGCTGAGCTGAGCAAAGTAAGGAATTCATGTACCGCCTAATGTTGTAAATCAACTTACGCTGTACAGTCTCTGGCTATTTAATTAACAGCTTCATATTCTGCTAGCAAAAGAAGGGTCACAAGGATAAGTTATAGAACGTGCAGTAAATGCACCAAGGTCTGCATTAACTCTAAGATCAAAATATTGTTTTTTCAATGGATATAACTCCTGAGTTATAATCAGATAGATTCCTTTAACCTCTTCCTTCTTTACTATTTATTTCATTTCATTTGCCTCTTTATCTGTACATTCATGTCCACCTCTCATATTCCTTCATACTCTTAGTCATATGGCAGCTGATTATGTCAGCAGTTCTTCAGTTTAATGTACAAAGCTCAAACAAGTACAAAGTGTAATGAGGCCCAATGGCATTTGAAGTGTAGTTTTAAAGCTGTAAAGGCCATCAGTTCTGAAGTTAAATGAGCATTTGCAAATGCAACACATAAATGAAGATGCTTATTCCTGAGAGCCTTGGATACAAACAAGGATATGTTTGTACACTAGCAGATGTACATCAAATCTGCATGGAAATATCAGAGATATTCTCAACCCCAGAAACAAGCTGTGGTTCTTTCCCTAGAAAACAGTATTCCTAATGAAACGTTCAGGATGTTCTAAATTTCAATGCTCTGTGACTTCACTAAACCTGGTACATAAAGCAAACCTTTGTAGGCATATGGCTTGGGAGAGTTTGAGCAGTGAATATTGACCTTACCTTAAAAAATAGTTGACAAGAAAAACAAAAATGGGGATTATTCATAGGAAATAGTACAGTGTTATAATTCATAGATGGCAGTTTGGGAAGTAGGGATTTATAGACCTGAATCCCTCCAACCAGCTGAAGGAATTGACTCTGCGCAAGCTTTCTAATATTTAAGATATAAAAGGAAGCACATTTTCTTCCAGACATTTTCTGGGAGAAAAGTACAGGGGGAAAAAAAAAAAAAAAAAAGCCTGTCCCCTACCTGGAAAGGAAATGGATCTCTCTGTACATTTAAAATGAAAGACTGCTTCGTTGCTGTTATCATTTTTAGTGGGATACTAATCTGAATTGAGAAACTAGTTATTAATTTAAAACAAATAAATAGTACTGGAGATGGCTGCATACTTGATAGCAGTTGGGTTTCCAGGAAATCCATTCTTGTTATTACTTTAGCATGCTGTGATAGTTGACTGCCACATGCAGGTGTACAGATTGATGTGGAAAATGGAAAATTCTTTAATTCTTTATCCTGATTTTTTATCTAAAATGAAAGAACTCCGGAATTTCTTAACTGTTTCATGAGGGGCTTTTTACGTAGTAAAAATGTAAAATAAAACTTATGCAAATAGTTATAAAAATATGGTTTACTACTAATAATCCATCAGAAGCACACCATCAAGCATCCATAATTTAGGATACCGGCCAAATCAGTACATGTGCCTAAACCTAAATGAATTAATAATTTCTTCTCCAAAATAAGATTTTTGCTTCAGGCATTTTCATGTTTCTTTTTTTATTATTATTTTCTACTTTCTTTCAGTATTCTAGAAAATAAGCTTGCTGGCAGGACTGTTAATAAAATGTTAATTTCAAACACATTTTAAGGAATATTCACAGAAATCTAATCTTAATCCAGTTATCTGACAGAAAGGAAAAACAAATGATCCATGTAGACCATTGTGCATAATCAAGACCACTTACTTTTAATAGTTACTTATAGCAAATTTCTCTGGATCACTCTACAGCTTTAGTAACATTTATAAAACCCTTTCCTTACCAAATCTTTTTTTCTCTCAATATTTCCAGCATATGTATATAAAATAATCTATGGGCACTCCTCATAATAAGAAAATTAATAAAAGAGTGGAAGAAATAATTTCTGTGTTTTTAAAGGAATAATTTCTATATCCATTTCCCAGCCTTTAAGCTAAAGTTAGAGATGAATTAGTTTTCTGATTTTTATTGTTACAACTATCAGTGATTAAGACAGCTTGCTTAAGAGTGAACTGAACAATGATAAGGCATCAGTGAAGCAAACCAGGAATTTCTGAATGCTGTCAAAAGCTTGTGGGAAATGAGATTCAAGTGAATTAATCTTCTTTATGCGGTCTGCTCCTGGATTCAGTATCTATTCTGACTATGACTGTCAAAGTCAGGGTCCACTGTAAAGACCAATGTAACTGGAAATAATTTCCTGAAAAGAAAACCAGCACAGGAGAAATATCTACATACTTGTCTGCTGGCTCCTTTCTAAATCAGTGGTAAATTACCTAATATGACTTGACTTGAGCCCATGGTGAAAATAACTGTACTCCTTGACCACCCATGATAGATATAAGAGGGAATATCATTGTCGCATCAGCTTTAGCTACATATTGAAGAAGTAGCCATTTCAGCACAGAGAGGAATAGATCAAGGCCAACCATTTTTTCATGCTCTGATTCATGGAACAGGTTGAAGGAACATAGACCACTTTTTCCCTGTAGAATATGTATGTATAATCATCTTTTCCCACCCTTCAGAAAGTCATTCTCTCCAACTGTGTTAGTATATGAGTAATATATAATAAAAACATATATAATGTCAGAAAGCCAAAAGACTTTGGTTCACTGATATTTTTCTTTTCTTTTAATACAAAATCCACTATGCTAAAGAGTTGGAAGACAAAGAAAAATGAATTATTTGTAGAAACTGTTCCAGAAATCTGATTTGAGTGTTTATCATTGTTTTACCATATATTGGTGTCTAGATTATCTAAAATGTCCCTCAGGCTTACATATATTCTGGAGTAAGCAAACCTGCAATAGATGTAAATAAGTTATTCAGCCCCTCCCCTTCTTTTTTACACTTTTCTTTCAGATTGGCAGGTTGGTTTCTCTCCTGAAGATCCTGTCTTTAGTTTTCTCAGAAAGTTATTTATTCCAATACCTGGAAATTACTGCAATGAAAAATTTGATTTCTCACTCCAGCAAAACTCACTGAAGAAATTTCCTCCTCACAAAGAAAATGAAGAATTAGATAGGAATTGTATTTAAGCATGTAATCATGATATGACTTTTCATTTAAAGTGCTGGAATATCTTTTCCCTGGATACTTTTACTTCATTGCCTGTCATGTTTTAGACTTGAAATACCATCTGACATTAATCAACATCTGAACTGAAGTCTGAGTATCATATAAATGATGTAAAGGAAGATAAAGGAAGAAAATTGGTTAATACCAAAACACACATTTTGTTTCAACATATATTTATTGTCAGATCTCTTCACTTTTCATCTAGATCCCTCCAGATTTATGTGTCTGTGTGTACGTTTCTTGAGCATAAGTAGGCTTCTTTGCTGAACAGACTTCCTTATGTGAATATTTTCCAAATCAAAAGCACTTTATTTCTGGAATGTCCAACAAAAAAACTAATAGATGGGGTTCTAAATGCCTGAAAAACTCCTAATCCACATGCAGGTGCTCTAGACTAACAGTGTACTTTGACTTCTAACATGGGCAGGCATTTCCTAAGAATAAAATAGTCTGTCTTAGCTTCAACGGTTTGAGAAAAAGTGTAGGAGTTCTTGTTATACTTTTCTTCCATTATCTATAACAACTCCTGTGAAAACACAGTATAAAAGACACAGCAAAATACTAAAAACAATAAGTATAAATTAGGTACTTGCTTCAGGACAAGTGGCTCTTGTGAAATGGTAGAGAAGAGAAATAAATTTTCAGATAAATACCTGTTGTTATAGTTTTGAATAAGAGAACCAAGCGCTCGGTGACTGTCTAATGAACCTTCTGAGTGAGTTTCCAACACCCTGCCCAACTACTTATAAATCTTCTTTCCATCTTTCTTCTTTGGACTATTTATCATCTTTTCACCCACAATACAAAGCTATGTGCTATCTGAAACAAACTGAGGATACTAACGTTGGAGAAAATATACAGAGAGTACCAGAACAAACTGAAGCAGTGATGGTGACGACAGTGGTGCACACAAGGCCTCTCATTTAGGTCTTGTTGAGGAACTAATTTATTACAGTGCTTCTCAAAACATTGTTTCAATATGCAGGCAACCTACAAGTGAAGATGGCTGGTCAAATGTTATATTAACTCTAAAGAAGGCTTCTTCAAACTCTTCAGAAGAGTTTGTGTGATTGTGCCTCTGTTAGCCAGCCAGATCTCCCTCAACCCAAGTGTCATGGTACATGCATAAATATGGCTAAATTCTCGTCTTCCCTAGAACTGAGAGGTTGCCTCTGAACTGTCTAGTGGTGAGTTCACTTGTGATGTGCTCTCCTCAGGTTGTGCCTTCTTGTGGTCTTGCACTGGTTGGCACAAGTGGAGATTGGAGTGGTGCTATCATTTAGCAGATCATGGGCTGTGCCCCTGTCCTGATTTCTTTGACAGTATAGATGCAGCCTTTTTGTCAGTTGTTTTTTTCCAAGCAGCTACCAGATAAATATATTTCTCATACATTAGTATGTTCGTGAGTGATCATCTGATTCCCACTCTTAGCTAAATAAGTTTTGTAATTTAGTCAATATTTGAAAATGGCAGTCTCCCAGCAGGCAGGTCAGGCCATTAACTCTTAATGAACTCTTACTTGTTTACTTAGAGGCACTACTGGGTTACCTTCCTTTCATTTTCATTTCCTCAGCAGCTCTGTTGTTGAATCAAACTAACAAATACATCAAGGACCCATCTCAGTGGTCCAAGATGCTCATGCCATACATGTGGCCATAATTCATGACTGAGTTACCCATCCTTCACAACTCTTGTCATTGTTTCTAACGCTGGAACTAAGGAACTTTCATTATAATTAACACACCACTTATAAGAAATGTCCTCCCTTTGCAGCAAAGAATAACAAATATTAGTTATTTAAGTATTTAGTATTTAAGTGACAGATATGAGGTATTATTATTCCCGTGAAATCTATTAATGAAAAGGCAGCCATGACAGGCAGATCGAACTGATACCAGAATCTCCAGTGTGTTTTTTCCCACAGAAGGAACTGACCTGATTTTTTACCTAGTCTTTCACAGCTTTTCTTTTTTGAGGGAAGGAGGGGAAGCTTTTCTTTAAGTATTCTTTATTTAATGAGTTATATATTTTCTATAAAGACATTTGTCAAAATAGTTGTCAATGCAGAAGATTCCAGATCCTGAAGTATTTAGAAAGGCTATGTTTTATCATAGCTGTGCATATGCTTCAAATTAAGACATGGTTCTCACCAGTGTGCATCTGTTACCAGGCTAGTGTAGATGACTTTTTCTCATTGGAAGGGACCCCAGAATAGCAGTGGTCAGGATATAAATATGTTCTGACACTGTTAATTATCTAGAACCTCTTCACCCTATGTGAAAAAAATCAGATGTTAATATTTCTGCAGTAAAACTGGCCAAACTGCAGTAATAGTAACTGAAGTTACTATATAAGTTTTGCTCCCATAAAAAATGAGAAGAGAGTTTGAAAGATAATAGGTCTGTTAGTCTTTAACAAAGTTCAATCATAAATGTTAAAATTGCTGAACCTAAGCCTGAGGAAACAACAGAATTCAGTTTGACTGCAATTTCCAAATCTTATTGATTAAAAAAAAAAAAAAAAAAAAGCCACGATTGGCATATATTTTGGTAATGGAATGGCTTGTAAAGTGTGACAGCAGCAGCAATGCTGGTACATCTTAGGAAAAAACCCCATGATGCTCAGATGTTAGTTCAGCAGCTACTATCTAAAATATGATCTTTTTCATCTGATGCAATTTCATATTTACTTCGAGGTTTCAAAGAATGGAGAATTGATTAATTCTAGAAGTTAGTGTAAGGTTACACTTCTTTAAATGAAAAATGAAATTGTGTCAAATTATATTACAAAGTCTAAGATGAATCTTGGATTTATCTTAGACTTCTAATAGTATTAACAAATTCACAGTCATCGTTGATTTGCAAAAGATGAGAGAGATTAGCATTGTATTTGCACACAAATTTTGTGGCACAAATATTTTTGCAGAACCACAGGATGGCTGAGATTAGAAGGGACCTCTGGTGGTCATCTGGTCCAAATCCCATGCTTAAGCAGGGCCATCTATAGCTAGTTGTCCAGGACCATGTCCAGATGGCTTTTGAATGTCTCCAAGGATGGAGACTCCACAGCCTCTCTGGGGAATCTGTGCCAGTGTGCAGTCATCCTCACAATGAAAAAGTGTTTCCCGATGCCCAGAGGAAACCTCCTATGTTTCAGTTTATGCCTGTTGCCTCCGATTGTCCATAAGAGAAATTACTTTTGAAGGAATATGATATATATATCAAGAAGATAATGCCAAAAAAGAAGAAACACCTTAACTATGTTAGGTGACCTAGGTTTTGCAGAAAGAATACCACAGAAAAATGCCACTGACCTCTACTATCAACATGCTAACCTCCACCATGTTTAAAATGCTATTTCCTTTAGTCATAGACATTAATATTATTCTGTCTCTAGGTTATTCAAAAAATTACTAATTTTGCAAAAATACTTGTTAAATAATCCAATAATAACCTTTCCCCTGACCTTTAAATATAATTATCAACAAACACAAAAATTCTTTTTTGCACAATGACTGTAAGGAGGAGTATTTGCTTCAAAACATACATCACTATGATAGCCCCTCTGACAACCACCAGGCTTTGAAAACAATGGGCTTCAAGGTCCATTGCACATGATACTTTCTAATTGCAGAACAGCTAACATTTCAGGCCTTAATTTCCAAAAAAGGCCAGTACAGCCAGCTCTTCTGCTTTATGCTTCTTCCTCAGGGATCTGTTTTCTAGCAGAGATCAGCTTCATTTGGAATGTAGGTAAAGAAATATTTTTATTTCATAAACATACCTTTTCCATCCTTAGTTTTCCTTTTCCCTAATAGAAAGAGAAAGGATGGGAAAGTACTAGTCTTTCTTTTTTAAAAAAGTATTTCAACTTCTAAAATATTTTACTCCAGCGAAAACATGTTGAATATTGAACTGATAGGCATATAAACTAGTGTAGCAGTGGTAGTATAAATTGATGCAGAGTCCTTCTTTCTATATTCCCACCACTGATTATGGCAAATGCCAGAACTTTCAAAAATATGATACCACAGCTGTAAACTTGTCTAATGTTACTGGCCATTGCTTAGTTCTCTGAAATAATATTCGTGTAAAGAAGTTCATTACCTTATTCTAAGGCTCTTTCAGCAAGAGGAATTGAATTCAAGGGACTGCTTATTTGCAAATTGAGCCTGAGGATCTGGGGTTTAAACTTGATTATTGTACATGACTTCAATGCAGCTGGGCACTGGACTCCTCTATTATGAGGTTTGGTATATCTTACCCAAACTATCTTATGGACTAATTCAGTCACAATACAACAACTCCACTTGTGGAAAAGGGTATCATGTATTTTGCTCTAGACCACAGTTGTGAGGCATATTCAGGTAGTGATTCCTGTGAATCTCTATGAAATCACTCAGACCAATAAGGTACAGACAAATTAAGGTACAAGCACCTAACAGCTACTGTTGTGTTGCCATTTTATTCTGCTGCTTCCCAGCATCAGTGGTGTGCATGCCATACTGAACTGCAAACTGGGGACTTGTCATATTATTTCAAAGTGTTGTCTATCTGCCTGCCATAACAGCATCAACTTTCTGTAAATGACTTCTGTGCATACTTAGAAAAATCAACAATTACTTTCATTTGTCAACACAACTCTGAGTGTTCAGAGAGTTCCCAATCATACTTTATCTTTTTTATTTTATTTTTTTTAATTTTCCTTGTTATGTGCCCCAAGTTCAAGATGACAAGATGACAAAACATTGGCAAATTAACAAGTTTATAGTTGGGCATCTGTCTATCTCATTTTTGCAAATTGTGTACAGCAGAAAACTGAATGACTTCCCAAAATCCCAAACCAATTCCTCAAGTCCAGTTACACAGAAATCATCTTACAATTGTTGCTTCCTTCCTATGAGGTTGTTTCTCATTTATTCCTTCACAATGCTGTGGATCTTGCCTGATATAATTTATCTTAGTTGTAAAGGCGATATTTCCCTTCCCTGAGACAATCACAATTAGAGTTTATGGGACTGACCTGCTGCTTTTTACAGTCTGTTTTCTTTGGTTTAGCTTTTTTATTGAATAATTTTGGCAGTATATCACAGCTAGCAACCCTATTAGTGTCAAAACCATTACATATAATATGAAATAAGCATAGTATACATTATAATGCATGTTATATATTCCTGTATATTGTGTTGGGGATGTAGTCAATGCTAGCAAAACCAAGACTACTTTTAATTATGTTTGAACTAGTTCTAATAAAAAAAAAAAAAAAATCCCTCTAAATCACCAACTTTGAAAAATGATATTGGTTATTAGAAAAATAAAATTAAAAGAGCATAATATAACAGAGCAATAGATATCAGTTCAAGATAAAAAACATTTTACTTAAACATTTATTCTGGATTAGGTTTTAAAGAAGCAGGTGAAAATTGCTGGAATATTTTTGTATTGTAATCCACGAGTATAAACACTTGTAAACCTGGTAGAAAGTACAGAGCTCAGGGCCTGGTATAAACTTTATCTGTCTTTGTTGCCATGCTACTGGCAGAACCTAAATAAAATGTATAAGCTACAAGCATACTTCACATCTTCTATCTTTTTACTTCTCAGAAAAAAGACAGAGATACAATTTATTGGTAGAGATGTGGTCCAGCCCTATTAAGAAGATATACATTCACTTCAGAAATTCAGAAATTCTAAATTCAGATTACATTGTGAGCACATTCTGAGTCTTTCTTGATAAGTAACTGACTTCTTTTAGTAACATTTGGCAGAACTAAGCTGTTAATACTTACCAGTTCTTGGTTCAACAGTTCCTAAACTAAGTCCTGTCTTTTTTCCAGTGTCATGCAAGAAAATACTGTGTTATTTGGAATGTGCTAATCAGAACAAAGCATGAAGCTTTTGTAGTACAGGACTGGTAAACATAAATATGTGTAATGGTTATACATATGTTTATGTGTTATAAGAATGTATTATTTGGTATGGATATACAATGTATACATGTTATATGCATAAAATACACCAATTGCTATGTTATGATATATAGATTATATATACTATATAGTATATAAGACATGCAATATATAACATACAGAAAATATAATAGCATGAAATAAGCTCTAATGTTGCTGTTCTATAGAATTATATATGATTATGCATAGTGTATTATGAAGTTTATATTTTATATTTTATATTATTATGTATCACATAGATGTATGTTCTCCATTCTATTCTATGAGCTATATGTTATATATATTATCTAAATTATTATATTGTGTATATATTCATGTGTATTACAAAAATATATCCTTTATGAGGCTAGGGGACAATATATAATGATAGGGATTGCTGGTTAAGAGTTTTAGAGCTGCCTGAGAAATTTTAGCCAGCTCCTCTGGCTACCTCAACCTCAATTTAAAGCTGATGGGAGGCATTAGAGAGGTCTTAAAATGCTTTATGTGACTGAGGGCTACCTCCCTGTACAGGATGATTAAGTCCCATTTCTTGCACTTCCAAACTGAGAAGCTAGTCTGAAAATGCTGAGGTTTTTCTGGCTTATCACCCATCTTTTGGGAGTATTTTACTCACAGTTATTTCAAAGACAAGTTAAGTAATAGAGGTGGCAGACAGACAGGAGCATCAGGACTGAATACAGCTCTGCATTGAACGTTCTTTGCTCTTTATGTTTATAGTACCTAAATGTAAACTGCTGTAAGTAACACATAGAAACTGTAAAAATGTATATTGATGAAGCGTAGAGGTAGGCAATCAGAAGGAAGTGAGTACAAAGAGCTGTTGGCAGACTGCTTACATGTCCTTTCTTAGCCATTGCAGCTGCAATAGTGCTGCATCAGACGTCACTAGGAAGAACTAAGACTTATTATCCATCTTTCTGTGGCTTCTCCCCACTGATCACCCAAAACTACACAGAGAGAGGAGCTGAGTGCCTAATCTGGAGTCACTGCTTGCCAGAGACCCCTCTGACACTGCAGAGTTTATGCCTGCCGTAGAGTCTGCCCTCTACCAGAAAGACATCAGATGGAGCAGCCTCTCTGTTTACCCAACACATTGGATTGCTAGTCCCAGAAGGATCTTGAAACCTTCTTTGAAAATGCGCTTGAACTTTCAGTTCTTTACTGATCTTCTGGGTTAGAAAAAACCTTGGGGCTGGTGTACAACTTGCATGTACTTGGGTTCATTAGAAAATTAGAATTCACACAGGTCATCACTGCTGTTTAGAAGTGCATTAGACATTCGACGAGCCTAAAATAAATGCAACAACCTATGTTGTATTAAAACAGAAAGACTTTGGTTACAAATATTTGGAGAAACAAGTACAGAAGCGTGTAAGGAACTAAACAAAAAATGCACAGAAGGGAACTGGCTTAAGGTAGGTAATAGCCTCTATCTGCCATTACAGGACAGCACAGACTTTATGCTGCATCCACCAACCACATGCAATGTCTTGGATGCCTTAGGAAATCTAAAATAGTGCTAAATGCCCATGTTTGTGTTATGGAGCCCTAACCAATGTATAGCAAAACTCTTATTCTAATTGTCAGATCTGGATTTGTAATCAAATACTTCAGAAGAACCATGGTCCTTCCAAAGGGCTTCATTTCTCCCAAGGCAGTATTACTGATGTATGTGTTTACTTCTAGATGTACTTAGGGCTTTTATTATTTCCGCTGAAGCTTTGAAGAATGTCTGAAGAACTCCCTTACTTCTCTACTCAGTCAAGAACCTCTTAGTGTACTCATGTAGTTCTTAGCTGTTCTCTGAAAAAAAATGCCTGTGGCAGTAACTTTCTGAGAAAAAAAAAAAGACTGTAAATGTCTGACACCCCTCCTGTTTAATTCTAGCCTCAAGAAATCACTCAACTTGTGAACATTAAGTAGTCTGAATACAACAAACACTGAAAGATTGCAATATCACTGTGAGGAGAGATTTCATCTCTACATCTTTTCCTCTCACTTCTGCTTTTGGTGAAAAAAATAAGTAAATGGTTATGGAATACAGGTACAGTGGACAATAGTGGTCGGAATTAGGATGAAATTAATAGAATAGCCACCCTGTGTATAAAACAAATATATGCAAACCAAGGGATGATCATGTATAAATACTTTCATATATGTGGTCCTTGTACTACATATAAGTACTACAGCACACACATACATAGAATGACACCGTGTGGGTTTTTGTGCAGAAGATGCACTGCATCTGGTATACACAGACAGAATGTATGTGACATTGCTTTAAATGAGAAGTGCATTTGACTACATTATAAAGGATTTGAGACTGTTTGCTGGTTTCAGTCTGAGTAATTCTGTGAATTGTGTGACTTCAGACAGCATACACAAAGGTGACAGGTAATTTTATAAAGCTAGATTTTATTATTTCTAAATCATCAATAATCTCACTCATCACTGACTGACGGTAAGAAAGTGGACCTCTGAAGCTACACTGTCTCACCCACTTTGCAACATGCAGTATTAGGGTGGCTGGGCTGGAGTTGTGTGCTAAGCATCAGAGAATCAGGGTTAAAGACGATGACACTACCAGACACAAAAGGAGCTGCAGCATACCAGGCTGCTGGGGCAACACAATTTAGCCAACAAAATTGTCTTTCTTATCTAAACAAGTATAATTATCTGTCAGTGTTAATTATTGTGCTGGGGTCTAGATTAATGGAATACTATAATTTAGCTTTTGTTACCTATAGCTGTGTCTTGTTCAAATTTTATGTAAATCCTCACCCTATGCACTGTGTGATGCTTGTCAGGCTGTGGTTTTAGTTTTGTAAGAAGACATGCATTTACCACGGATAAGATCATTAATAAGTATTTTTTAAATTGTTATGTTTATTTCCAAATAAAACACTTCTTGTCTAAGCTTTAAACATACTACTGCCATGTTTGGAGCCTAACTATTGCATTGTTGTGTCACCCTCCTGCAGATAACCCAAGGGTGACATTGATCCATTTGTTTTATTTGTCCTTGATGAGAGAAATAGAAGGTAAACAAACCACTGTTAATAGTGAGAGATAATTGGGATTAAAAAAATCCCTTCATTTATAGAAATTGGAGTTTTATCGTAGAAAAAGTTACATATTCTAACAAGTTATTTTTACTTAGTCATTGTCCTTTTAAATAATGTTATAGTGGTAGCATAACAATGCTCAAGCTCACTACTTCTTTGTCAGGAAGAAATTATAGAATCACTGCTTAAAGTACTGCGAGTTCCTTATTTTACAAGAAACAGTCCTGCAGGTGACAGATACAGAGCATGTGGGAGAAGTATGAGACTATATGCGGTATGAGATTCATGATTGCTTTGGGTTCTTTCTCTGATGTGCTCTGTTCTTCCTGCCTTTGTGGGTTCCTGCTATGGTGAGCAGGGGACAAGCTTCAGACTGCGGTCAGGTTAAAAGCAGTGAACTCCTCCCATTCATGTGAGGACAGGTTGGAACATGGAAGGGAAGCTCATAAAAAATAAAAATACTGTGTCACTTAGCAGACCAGAGGCAGAGCAGGACCAAAACCTCACTGTTCAAGCACATTGGCACTGAGTTTATCAGTACTAACCGATAAGCATTGTCCATTGTATGAACATCCACATTTAGTTTGTTTAAAATGTTTAATCAGCCTTGCCCTCAAAAATTGCCTTAAATACTTCACCAGAACAAGCCCTTGGACATGTCCTATTTCTTACAGGCAAGGACATACCGTAAGAAGTTAAGAACAGTTTCCGTAGTCTTGGGTAGTTTGACAGGCTTCCTGGAAGTGTACTGTATAGTAATTGTCGCAAATACATGAATAATTTGTTTCATTACATTTCTAACAGTTTGGAAAAGAAAACAAGAATGCGTTCTCTGGCTTAAAATTTCTATGAAAAGATGTGTTTCTTCATTTTATCTGTCCCAAAGATATGGTATCTACCCATAGTCTTCTTTTCTTCAAATAAATAGCTCATCCTGCATAAATGTCTAAGAAAAATAATTTTCCATGAAGACCCGAAGGATGTGACACAGCATAAAACAAGACCTCAGTAGGAGTGACTGCTGCATCACTAACAGAAAGCTGAATCATTTTCAGTTTGGGGATAACTTTAATTTATTGTGGTTTCTTATTCATGTGAGTCACTTTTGCGACTAGCTGCTCAAAGGACTAATTAACTAAACTACTTGAAAATCAAACAATGAATGATTATTTTTTAAAGTTCCAGTCATTCACTAAAGTGACATTCAAGAATGAGAAGCTTTTGAATTTTATCATCTTGCAATAGCCAAAGGGGGTCATTATGAGATTTGCTCCTGTTACACTACCTGATTAGGGAATTCTAGAAACTGACATATCATCTGAATTCAAAAAACATAAACATCACAGTTATTTCTTCACCATTCAGTTTTCCAGTCTACCCAAAAAACTCCCTAGATTTTTTTCTATGTCTGTCAAATATGATGGGAATTGCCCACCAAGCATTTATTTTAGAAGAAATTAATGGTTGTTTGAAATAACTTGGGTTAGACTATCAAGTCTGCCTTGAATTTCCTATTCATTTGAGCAAACCTCTCATTTATAAAGTCATAGAACAATTTAGGTAGGAAGGGACCTCTTCAAGTTCCTAATCCAACCCCTTTTTTGAAAGCAAGGCTAACTTCAGCTAGATCAGGTCACTCAGAGCCATGTCCATCTGAGGTCTGAAAGTTTCCAGGATGGAGATTTTATCACCTCTTGCTCTAATGGTGAATAATTTTTCTGTTTGTCTCTAACTGCGGTTTCCCTTGTAGCGACCTGTTGTTCTTTCACTGTGCACCTCAGAGACTGTGCGCATCAGAGAGAGGTGTCTGGGTCCATCTTCCCTAAAACTTCCCGAAGTAGTGGACAATTGGGATTCGACATCCTCCAAGTCCTCTCTTCTCCCGGCTATCCCACCCCAGCTACCCCACAAGTAAGGTTTCAGGCCCTTCACCACCTTAGTGACCCTCCATTGGCCTCTTGCCATTTTCTTTCATGTCACTTTTGTTACAGATAACAGGTAATATTGGGCACTATACCCTGGACATTGCAGCCCTCACAAAGGCTGGAGAGGGATCCTGTGCAGTTTTCATCCTAAGATTTAGAAGCACAGACTGGATAAAACCCTGAGCACCCTGGTCTGACCTCACAGCTCCCATCCTGAATTATCCTATGGCCCTGTGAGAAGTGACATCCCTTGACCTGCTGACTGCAATCCTGCTGGTGTAGCCCACTGGGCAATTCACATTGACCACCCCAAGGGCATGTACCTGCCTCATGCCTCTGCTGCTCCTGTGAAGCTGAAATAAAAAGAGGTATAACATAGCCCTGTCTCATTTGGGGTACATTCATATGTTTGAGTAGTGATGGAGACCCACAAATCTATGAACTGACATAGGGTTAGCTAAGGGTTGAAAATGTAGAAATGACTAGGCAGTGCAGGTTAAATATGACATATGCAACAATGAGGTTATTTATTTCTCATTTAAAAGCAGTTTCAATTTTATTTTCCTGTCAACATCTATTAAACTGAAGATGATTCCACAATGTATGAGTGACAGTTTATTTGCCTGTAAAAACACTTTCACTCTCCTTCCATCTTTTTTTTTTCCTAAGTTAAAAGAAAAACACAATTTTTTTTGCAAGTTTTTGACCTTTATATGACCCAATATTTACTTGCCAAACACATGTTAAGGCAGAGTGAAATTGCTTCTTTTTCTGATATAGAACTACATGCTCTGTGGCCAAGTACTTTGTTAAGAAAAAAATACATGGTCCATTTTTCATTTTTGTAAAAAGAACAAAGAATCTGTTCATTTTCCAGAAATGAAAAAGGGACCAGGCGTTATTTGTAACATCTGCCAAAACTCTGGCCACCACCTCTAGCAGCTTTGGAGCAAGAATCGTGTTCATTGTATTTTCTCAACTCATCTGTGTACACATGTAGGAATTTCTAAATATGTTGATGACTTTTGCATATCACTCTAGCAGCTTTGGAGCAAGAATCGTGTTCATTGTATTTTCTCAACTCATCTGTGTACACATGTAGGAATTTCTAAATATGTTGATGACTTTTGCATATCACTAAAAAAATGCAAGAGAACAACAGAGCAATTAATAATGTTATACAGTCAAGCACTATTATAAGGCCACTAAAAGATTCGATGAGTGATTAATCAGCTGAACGGTTCATTTTCCTTGGGGGTCTAATGCACAATGAATATTTCTTAATGAACCCGTTACGTTTTTTTGTAAAAATTTAAGTCAGAATGAACAAAGCTGTTGTCTGTCTATCACCAGATTGTCCCTATGAAACAAATAAAAAAATGCAAGATAAGAATGGGAAAAAAAGAGATAAAAATCAATGTAAGAGTCATTGGGTCACAGAGGGAAACTTTAGAAGCTCTTTTGATCTAAAATTTACAACTATGAAAAAAAAAGTATCTTTATATTTCAAATATACAGAATCTGGCTGACAGCAGTGGGCTCACAATGGCCATTAAAACTCAAATGTACTCCCTTACTCTAGGGTTTGAAGGATTCCTGTTCATACTGCAACGTCCTAGAAAAGTGTGAGTTGTCCCCAAAACTGAAAGACTGTCACAGAAACTGCTCTGAAATCTATGGAAGATATGGACACTGATATATCTTCTATGTGATCACTTCAAAGCTTCCTGTAGGACCCTGGAGCAATAATTAAACTTAATACTCTGCTTCAACACACTTGGCTTTCTTACTATTTCTTGTTTACAGAAATACAGTGCTTACAAGGCCATATCACTGAGCAGGGGGTAGATCCTGAAGAGAGCTGTCATTTCTATCAAATCCTTTTAGGAAATAATTAAATCCCTTTTCAATTAACTGTCTCTCCCCCAGTGAGGGGCTCAATTCCAGTGCCCAATGTGAAATAACTTTCAGCCTAGAGATGGTACAAGGAACCAGAGAATATCCTCAGGTAGATGCCAAGTGTCTGACATCTGGACTGTTAGGACATGGTTGCTTCTTATGGGGATTTTGGGCAGATTTTGTCTGGAACTGTTGGGGAAAAAAAAAAAAAAAAAAAAAAAAAACAAAAAACAGATCAAATAATTTTTTCACAGCCCTCTTCTACTGTATCACTTGGATCAATGCAAATAACAAATATGCTATTCATTTGGGGAATTTATTTCCTATTCTTTGAAGAGTTTACCTTGCTTCTATAGCACAACATAAATTATAATCAGGACAACAATTACTTAACTCTTGCAAAATATTTACTGTGATTACTGGAAAGTACCTATCAGAACTATGCAAAAGTAACAATTATACTAACACTTCTTTCCCTCTGAACAAGAAAATAAGGCAAAAGCTTTTATAATCATAGATGCTTTATAAACACCTTATATAATGGTAATTTTGTCCTGCTAGTACTTGGGCAAAATACAGGTTAAAGAGAAAAACCTGGTGATGGAAGTAACTTAGGAAAAGCAGCTTGTTGGCTGGTGAAGATTTTAGTGTTCTTCAAACCCAGTGTCGCTGCCTTTTACACATGTGAGTCTTGGTCTCAACTATCCAAGACTCAATTCTGAATCATTAGTGAACTTAACAACACTCTTTCTTTTAGTGGTGCTTGCCTTTAAAGACACTCAGGCCTGATGAAGCACAACCTCAGTAGTATGTAAATAAAGAGAACTGGGAAAGGTAAATAGTAAGGGAAGAGATGAAAAGGTGCTTTATGCTGCTGTGTGCAATTAAAGTTGAAATACAAGGGCTTCAGCAGCAGGAGCAAAGCAAAACACATCAGGGTTTTCTTTTTTCTTTTAACTCTGAAGTTTAGTCCTTTTCTTTGTCTTTCCCCCAGCTCAACAGCTGCCTTCATCAGTGTTCAGAGATAGTTGTGCCTCTTTCAGGTTTCATCTCTCAAGAAAAGGTCAACAAGAGGCAGGAGAAAACATTAAACTCCTTATTTATTTTTTCTGATCAAATATAGAAGTAAGAGTCTCCTGGTACCCACAAATTTCTGGAGACTGCAAATGTGGGCAGATAGGCAGGAGGTCTTAGAAATTTAGTTAGAGGAGCTGATAAGGGAGAAAAATAGCTACACCAAAGAGATCAAATGAAATATTAAGTGCACAGGTTTTATGAAAAAAAAAAAAAAATATATATATATATATTTCCCAATTATTTGTCTACTATCTTTTCTATTTCTTTTCAAAAAAAATAGTCCCCAAAATTAAGGCAAAAGCAATAATGGTTTTTGTATATGAAGAACAAAACCTTCTGTTTACAATAGTAACCGAATTGACTTTGCTTCTCTGCTACTAATATACTGGGCAAAACACTGTAGGACAATTACTATATCTGTAGTATTATGTCAATGAGATTTCATACACAGTCTTAAATTCCCTCATCATCCACCTGGCTCATATGCCCTGTCTCAAGACTGGGGCAAGCCTGTTGGCTTTTTGGGATGGGAAACTTCAGCAAGAGCAGAGAAACACAACATCACATGAAGAGGATGCACAGAACAGCAGCACCAGCTCACACCTCTGCAGTTCAGGGACTTGGGACCCACCTGAAGCAAGCCCTGCTCACCAGAGGTTGCACAGATACAGCCAGGGAGTCTCCATGTGGTCTGACTGGAAGAAGCCTCTGCTTGTCAGACCTTTTGTATGACCACCACATGCTCCCTTCCAGATCTTCTTCTCACCACTTCTGCCCAGCCCCTGAATGGAGACCTCAGCTCCCTGTTATCCTCTCTGCCTTACTGCCCCCTCTTACTCATGCCACAAAGTACAGTGTGGGTGTTACCTTCAGATTCTCACACCAGCGGAACAGCAGGGAGGATCACAGTGATACCCCATGTAGTGACACCTTTTCCGCTGGGGCAGGGAGGTCAAAACACAGAACAGCACCTCCTTTTCCCCAGGTCAGAGCATGGATGGGTTTGCCTTCACACTTGTTCTCAAGGTAAGTTAACAGGAAGATATGATCATAAAATTTATTAGAACTATTTCTTGAATATCCAGGGGTTTGGGAGGAAGAGTTGTGTTTATTGTTGGATATTCCTGCCTGTCCTCCAAAGTCTTGAGAAGATATCAACATTTTCCTTACTACTTATCAGGGAGTTAATAATGGCTTTTGGCATCCGTTCTTTTTGCCTGTTTGGATATATTAGGGCAAATAATTATATAATTAATGTTTCCGTGGTAAGTAACTTATTTCTGTCACTATTTTAAGTCCCACAGTCCTCAGCCTACTTTCTTCCCTTAATGTTTTTTAATTCATTCCCATTTTTACAGAAAGCTCATGTACATCCTTCTTTTCATCCCTGTGGTCTGCTTTTTAAAATTTGTTTTACAGTCTCAACTTTGTTCTCTAATTCTTTTGTTTTTCCTTCATACTCAAATAATTCCCTACATGAATCATACAGATTGTGAACTAAACTGAATGTTACAAAATGCAAGAATATAAGATCCCTCCAGTAAATAAGGTATGCTACATTTCTGTAGTTTTAAACTAGCATGCCTGAATGACAAAAATATTCGTTGTCAAGAGCCTATATAAAAGCTATGCTACAGAAAATTTTCATAGGTCTCTTCAAATTTCAAGGCAAGTCCACAATACATGAATGACGCAAAACAAGTTCAGCCACAGTTTTTCTGACTATTGAGGTCCAGAGATGCATATTTTGTGAATTATTTTATTAGTATATTCAAAGGGATACCATTCTTCTTGATGCAACTGCACTGCTCTTCAAGGAAATAAGCACTAATTTATGCTGCTGTATAAGGAAAAGTAGCCATTCTTACCCTCACACTTATTCTTTCCATTCTCAGATTTTTCATTTTTAACACTTCCCATCACACCAGAACTGATGAAAGATGTATTTCCTTGTCTTTGAAACTGAGAGGGAATATACAGCTCTAAGCCTGCATTTTTAAGATGTTTCATGTTAAAAAAAAAAAAAAAAAAAAGTTTGCTGTCACAAATTTATCATCTTTTATCAAATACAAATCAATAATATAGGTACAAACCCACAATATAACTAAATAATTCTCAAAAAGCATTCAGAGTATTTGTGGCCATCAACTTCTCTCTTCTTCCCTCTTTCCTGTTCTGCACAATAGTTTCTCCCATGTTTCCTATTCAGGAGCTGAGCCTGTTTCACCCATGATGGAGAAAATCTGTTGATCTTTTGATGAGCTGCTCCTGATTTATTTGAGTGAAAGGTTAACTTCCTGCTGCTCCTCTAATTTCAGTTCATGATGTCTTGTATTTGTTTTCCATATCAGCCATGATTCCTATTTTCCAATATCCTCATCCTTTACCCTTACCAAACGTTTCACATCTGAAATTTGGTAGCAGTCCTTAACAGGACTGGAAGCTTTGCTATAGTGAGTCCTGTCTTCTGACTTTGTCAGCCTGAAGTTCTGCACATAAATGCAGAAAACGCTCTCAGTATTTCAAACACAAAGAATATTAATAACCTAGAGGACGCTTTCTAACCTACTCCACGCTGCACTGCATGGAGCAGTGACAGTCAAGACGTACCTTATTAACTGCAAACAGACCTTGAATACAGAAGAAACCCATTACTGATAATGACACAAACCTTTTTAAACAATCTTAATTATTGCAGAAGCCCAGCAGATAACCAGTTTGTCCTTTTACCTTATGTTAGTTTATGACCCTCATCCTTGAGAGCTCTAGTATTTCCTAACACTACCCTGATAATAACTATGCTGAGTATTATGACAGCAACAAGTCAAGGGTCAGGTACATCAGGAGAACTGATGTTCAGAAGTATATTTAGGGACACAGTGAACTGATGTCATAAAGAAAACCAAGGGAGTGATCAGAAGAATGCAGGGACTCCTGAGGTGTCTGAACATAAAAGAATATATGAAATTTCACTGAGGAATCTCTGTTAAAATAAGAAAGTGGGTAGAATTATGTTAGATTATGTAATCTCAAATATCTTTCTAACTTTCAAAAAATAGTGAAAGATTATGGTGGTAGTTTTTCACACCTTCTGAAAGAAGACATGAGGATTCTCCTTATCCTTGATGGTACTTTTTGTAGCATCTGCAACAGCTAAGGTTTAAAAGGGCACACAAAAGCAACTTTACATGGCAGATCTGTAATGAGTACATACTGGACGAAATAGAGAAGATAGTGTAGATACATGCAAGTAGATATTAGTGTTGTAAAGATTAAAAAATCTGCAAGACTACGTACAAATAAGCACTTCAGGGCATAGGGACCATTTGTAATACAGTGCCATTTGAACAGGAACATCAACTACACGAAGTGAGCAATGAATCTGACAAATGTCCTGTGTGGGTGCATATCCACTCCCAGACGGGGAGGTAGAAACACTCCAGGTTATGGTATCAACTGAAAAACACACAGATGCAGTCTCTATGGATTAGAGAACTAAGCAGAGGAACGTATCATGTTTGCCTCGGAAGGATTTACTGACCATTCTCTTTGACTTAATGGCACTGACAGAAAAGCCCAGGGATGGCATGGCTGGCTACTGCCCCTTCCTCCCCACATTGCTCCCAGCACTGGGAGGAGGGAGAGTCCAGGCACAGGGAATACGTGTCAAGAAGGGGCTGTAATTCAGACTTCCCCTTGAAAGAACAGCATAGAGAGCCACAGAAATTGTTAGAAGCTCCTATGCCACTCTCAGTGTTGTCAACACTGAAAGTACACCTCAGGGTCCTTTATTTTTGAGTGCTTGCACTGTGAAAGTCCATCTTTCAGAGAATAGGTTCTCAATGGTTTTTGAAAGTCAGGTCC
Source organism: Athene noctua (assembly GCF_965140245.1). Classification (NCBI taxonomy): domain Eukaryota; kingdom Metazoa; phylum Chordata; class Aves; order Strigiformes; family Strigidae; genus Athene; species Athene noctua. The sequence continues at coordinate 28,890,756 of NC_134038.1, read as the reverse complement.
ATTGATGTGCTTTAAAATGAACACCAATATTTTGAGGCATTTAAAGCACCAAGTCACTTCTGAAAAATGTTATTAAGCCTTTGTCTCCATACATACACACTTAGCAGCCTTGGACATTGGCCACAAAAATGATTACAAAATCCTTAAGCATTTTTAAAGCCCTGATTATCAGTGACTGGAAAATTTATAACCTCTCTTGAGCTTTTTTGGTGGAAACATAATGAAATACTGCCCTGGTGCACAGCTGACATTTTCAGATGTGTGAATCTTGAGTTTCCCAACATCCTTGACTTCTACAAACAGGAAGATTTGCTGCAAATCCTTAGAAATTTTTTCTTTAACCCTTTTATAATCTGCAATAATAGTTACTGCTGTTGCATTTTCTACACCTTCTTTGAGGTATGGGCATCAACTTTACCATGGGCTCTTTGCCTGCAGTCTGACTTGCAACAGATATTTACCCTTATTGCTTTAAGCCATGCATCACTCGGTGTATCTGGTGAATTAAAGTCACAGTACTAACAAATTAGCAGAAAAAAAAAAAAAAAAAAAAAAAAAGGCATAACAGTGATACTATACTACAAGACAGATGAAGAACTGGGCTCAAGCATATGAGCATCTTCTTAAAAACTGTGAGTGAGGAGGAAAAAAAGATAACAAAGGAGCTGAAGAAAAATTGAAGTGTTCAATATTTTGTAGTGATGTGGGTTGACTTAGTTCTTTGTCACTAGGGTAAATAACAGCCATGCAGGTTCTGAGCAAAATACTCCAGTAAGTAATTACTGTTTCCTAGAAATGGATTGAGCCTGGCACCACTGGAGCAGTTGCATGAGCAGTATCTAAAATAGCAGTAACAGCAGGCCATGGTAAAATCCAATTGTTTCCTCAATTCCATTCTGCTTTGTTCTGCTGTGAGCCCTGTTGAAAGCTGCCTGTAATGAAACACAAGAGACCTACATAAACTCAGATTTAACTTATATTTGAAGGAGTTAAGGAGAATGCTCACTTCAATTTAGCAAAGGAAAGACATTCATTCATTTATCCTCATCTCACTGGATTAACAGCTGTAAATTCCCAAATAATAGACATGCAGTAGCAGTGTGATCATGTAATTAAAGCAGTGTTATAAAGATAGCTAGAGAGTGTAGTGACTAAGCAATGTTATTTTAATTATGTATTCCATTATTGCCCTTTGTTAAACAGGAAGTATCATGCAGTCATTGAACAGGAACAGAACATTTCAGGTGCGAGACAATACATTTTAGAAGTGACAGGATGGAATTGCAAGGGCATAGAAAAACTGTGAATTGTTTCTCTGAGATACAGACATAATCAAGGGACTAATATTCCCTGAAATTATGTGAAGTGCAGGCAGATACCCATGAATTTGCAGAGAGAGGACTGTGTCATTCACAGATCTGAGATTTTTGAAAATATATGTTAGGAAAGCCACTTTTACATGCCCAGAAAGTATATAGGCAAAGTATATATAGATTAGAGTCTGAAGAGGTGACCTGGCTGTTTGCTGTACAGACCCTAGCATAGGAACACCGCTATCAGCAACAAAATTGGTTTTTTTTCAAGTGGCATGGGTTTTTCATTCGGTCATTACCATTCCCTTTCAAAGGATGGTAGAGGAGAAGTTTGAGCAATGGTTCTACATCTTCCCTTCCTCTGTTTGCAACCAAACCATTCAAAGTCCTGGTAGGTGGGGTATTTGCAGCTTGGAATAGGTAATTTTACTCATATTTCACTGAGTGGAGTTAGGAAATTCATCAGACTTCTGAAGGGCAGCAAAGACTAGCATGGCCAAGATGCAGTAGCCAGTTAAGAGATTTGTAGACCTAAATGTTAACAATAGGAGACAGTAAAATAACATGAAAAACTTATCAGCAACTCTGGAAAAAATGAAAATATTTTAGGAAACATGACAAGAAGTTTATACATACAAAATGGTCATCAAATAGGGTACCAAGTAAGAAAATGTCTCACGGATATAAAGATGTAAAGAAAGCCATAAGAAAACATTCAAATTAAATATTATCCTGGTTAGAAATAGTACAGCATATAGAGCAAAGAAATTCTCATCTGTTTTAGGAATAGATGTGTAAGCCTGTGTTTGAAAATAACCATTTCAAGAGGCAATACATTCAACCCTCTATAAGAATAAGCCATAGAAAGGTATAGACACTCCCAAGATTTTAGCCCACCAACCTCTTCTGAACTCTTTCCTTCAAAGAGGAGAGTTTGTTTCTTCAAAGAGTAACATATTCTGCTGATGTAAAGTCATTACATTGGAATTGTTTATGGGAGGGAAATGCAGAAATACTGAAGAGACTGGAAGCATAAATGAAAATACATGTTCCTAAAAATTCTATCTGTCTTGGAAAACTCCATCCCTTCCATTTTAGAAAAATAACATATCAATCTAACAAAAGAAAGTTCTGGAAAAATAGATAGAAAAAATACTGTTAAGAAAATATGAATATCCATACAGAGTTCAGAGCAGTTTCATCTGTATGATGAAACTCAGATGTGAGACCTCCAACATCCCTGTGAAAGCTTGGAGGACAGAAGAAACATCTCAGAAACACAAAGGGGACTTGTTGGTCCAGGTCCCATGGCAAGTCAGTGGGGCAGGTTCCTCACCTTCCTACATGCCTTTGAATTCTCCCAGCAGGCAACATAACAGAAATGTTCTGATGGCCTTTTCTGCATTCAAGTCATTTGTATTTATTTTATTATGGGTGAAGGCAGCAATAACAAGTTACAGGGAAAAGAGAATTGCTCAGCAGTGCAGCCTAAGATCTATATCTGTGTCTTCTTTTAAATCAGTTTGGTTTCATTTTTGAATAAAAGTTCCTTTCATGTCTATTGCTCTGATCCAGTGATTTGCACGCAGTAGGTGTTCCTACGTCAGGCAAATTTCAGCAATAGTGCCAAACTGATTGGTCTTTGCAATCAGATTTGTCTGGTTTCTACCAGACTGCCCAGAACATCTGTTATCCTGCATCCAGAGTTCGCCAACACAGAAGTGCCTGCATTTTTATGGAGGCAAAGATAAGTACAAATAGTGTTATTTTGCAGTTCCAAGCCACAGATTTCCAATAAAAGCAGTTACTGCAAAGCCCACTCACACCAAAGAGTGTATTTCCAGGCTTCAGAGGTCTATGAGGCAGTTCAAAATTTGGATCCAATATTCTCCACAGTGCTGAGTGTTATTTAGTTTCTCATTGCATATAAGAAGGCCCCTTGTAATATCCAGTTTCAGCTTGGGTCTTACTTTCTACATAGTTTTAAGATCTTTGTTTTCATAGTTTTAGATGGACCTATATGTGGGTCTTAAACATTTCTAAAAAGCAGTCTACTGACTCTCAAAATGACACAGATTGTTTTGAAACTTGAAATCTGAACAAGCATGAGCAGTTGTTATTATCTTTCTAAGAGGAAAAAGTCTCTTGAATACTTCACGATAAAATTACATGGTTTACATATGCTAATGCCTCCTTATTTCAAGGACATTTGTTTGTTATTTTAAAAAATGTTTAAATATTTTATAAGCTCTGTTTGATAAATGAGCATCATGTCTGGCAGGTAACTCCCACACTAATGCCTACAATAGAAGACATTTGTAAAACAAATATTTAAGGCCTTGGACGCTTACAAAGATTAAAGTAATCTAATTACTTTCATTTATTTTTTCATTTAGTTAGAGATAACTTCAGCCTTTGACTATAGTCTAACAAAGCCATGTAACTTTAAGAACTCAGTACTGTTAGCATACCATATGCAATAAGAACTTCGAGTTTTTAAAAAAATTCTCTCTTCTGTGTGTCTATTTCTGTTGTACACAGAAATTCTCCAGAGTTTATTCTGCAAAGGTGTCTACAATTTTTCCTATAGAAATGACCACAGACTTCAGATCTGCAAAATTCACAGATTTTACAACTGTCAGATGTTCAGGCTTTCCTTAAGGAAATTCCTTGCCTTCTTTCTGTCACAGACCTTTCCATTTTCTGTCATAAAGGTATGCTGGCAAAGACTTCCCTTCCTGCTTAGAACAGTGCATCCCTCAGAGAGAATTTCAATGACAGGAGGAGGCAAAATCCCATACTGACTCCAGAGTTCCTTCTATCTGAGGAATATCCAAAGTGTGGATAAAGAGTAGTCCTGGTTCCACAGATTGCCAGTAGAGATTCCCCATCTACGCCAAATCACTCAGAAATAAAAGGAAAACCCCAGTCATAGTACTCGTAAATTAATTATATACTCTCGCTCTAAATAGGTACACAGATAAATAGTACAAGCAAGCAAAAAAATCACAAAATAAAATAAAATCTGCCACGGCATTTGCATAAAGCTAGTATGAAAGCGAGCTTTTTCTTCCATTTACAGTAAAATACTTATAAACTAAACTTGGGGTTCAGAAAACATATTTGAACCTCAAATGTATGTGAAGTTCCTTCCTGTATGGAATATGCAAGATTCAGTTATATGCCTTCATAATAAAATGCTGGAAGGCTCTTAATTTTATGGTAGCATCACCAAGTAGCAATGCTAGCAGGTGGTTTTGGAGCTCAGGACAAGTGATAAAAAGTTCTTTTCAACTCTTGTTCTTTCATTTCTGAAATATATGACCTGCCTTGGCCAACATCCTGTTACTTTAAGGAAGTTGAAGGCTCTTTTGGACTTACAGTTTTCCTTTACTGAACCTCACATTTTCAGATGCATGCACACCTCAGATTTTGGGTGCGTAACTACTAAGACAGAGGGCTGGCGAGCCAGAAATGCTGAAGACTTACAGCCACAAGGGCAGTTCCTAAGAGATGCAATATGACTGCACATGATAGCCAAGGTTCCTCAAGCCAACTGTTGTCAGACCTCATAGTAGGCGCAGTTTTGGAAAATGACCTCTCACCGTAAATCAACAAGCCCACTGCTGACTTTCCCGCACATTTGACATGACTGAAATAGAAAGGATGTAAAACAATTATCTATAAAAGGGTTGAATTACTACATTATTAATTCTATCACAGGAAATCATTTAATCAATCTACATTTTCTTTAGATTGCTGTTGACCAGTATCACTTATGACAGCCATGTTCTTGTCCAGCTGAGAAAGGCACTAGTGTTCCCAGAAGGGATACAGAGGATTGGATTAGTCACAAAAGGTTTATAAGACATAGTATTAAACATAACTCATATTTTTAATAACAAAACAATGCTTCTTCCCATTTACAATTTCTAAAAACGAGTTGAAGGCACAGGTTCTGATTTTACATACTTCCCTGCATGTCACAAATGCCAGTAACTCTATCCCCTTCCTTAGAGTAATTCCAGATTGTCATATAAATATTTTTTAAAAAAAATAATCTCATACACATATTTCTTTCATTTAATTTTCCTAGGAAATTTATCAAAGTTGTGGTCAGATGTTTGCTATATGATATTCCTGCTAAGCATTAACATCTGATGCAATGCGATGTTAATGACCAGTCTGAAAATATAAATTGCAACACCGTACACACTGTTACTACAATGAATCAAACTGATTGTAGAAAGCCCTGTTATTAGATCTTTCTTTTTATAGTCGAACTTCACAGTAATACTGCAGTAGGTATTGCTGCTGCTAATTCAGAAGCTTCGTTGTGCTTCCTCCTGTATGTTTCTACTCAGCTAATCAATTATCCAAGTAAAAAATTTCTCTTTCTCATTTCTATAACATTGAAAAAAAAAATGTGTTTCTGAAGTTCTTTCACTTTCCTGGAAACTGATATTGACACATTTTGGAGGTTAGTGAAGTGAAACTTTACTAACTTGATATTTTGGTTTACTAGTCTTCATTCAGATGAGCAAAAATTAGTATATTCATTGCTTCAGTATATACTTCTGCAAGTATATACTTTTCACAAAATAACTTGAGGGTTTTTCACAGAAAAAAAAATAGTGATTTGACAAAAGAAATTGCAAAAAAAAAATTATTTTCAGGTAGGATTTAAGCACAAGAAATGTGGTCACAGCCATGCTGCTGTAAGAAGAGCAGAAGGAAAAGATTAAGGGTCTGAGCAATTGGTTTGAATTAGGAATGCCCAAAATATTGAAGCTCCAAAGACCCAACCAAGTGGGCTTTTTCCCCTCCCAAGTTTTAGGAATCAACACATTCAAAGAGTTTGCTGAAACTCTCTGAGCTAAGAGAGGGTCCTCTGTACATGACAAACTTCCCCTCCAAACAACACTCTGCATTTAGGACTACAAGATGACTGATGGTGTTGACTTTTGTCTCATTTTGGCTGTAATCCAGTGTTAACACCCAGATTCATTTCTGAATGACTTTTCTCTCACAGTACTGTACCCACAAAAAGTCTTGATCACGACACTGAAAGCATTGTTCACAGCATTTTTCTAGTGCTTTCTCTTCACTTCACGTACAAGGGATGACATAGAGAAAAACATTTCTGCTTCCTGCCAGACAGCAGAGGCAATTCCACATGAGCAGTGTACTCTTCCAGTGATGGAGATGGGGATTTGTTAATGGAAGGGGAAGAGAGCTGGGGAGCACTGATTTTGTGTAATAGATTCAGATGGGGCAAGGAATGAGAGTTGAAAGAGTTAGTCTGAGATCATTTACCATAGTATTAATCTTCCTTAGACGAGGTCACAGTTTTGAAAGGATAGCCAATACACAAAAAGGAAGCTTAGAGAGGATGGAAGCAGGAACAGAGAGCTTTGGTGGAATACAGAGAAACTGTCCAAGCAGCCAGGGATCATGTTAGGAAGGCCATAGCCTTGAGAGAATTAAATCTGGCCAGGGACATCAAGGGTAACAAGAAAAGTTTCTATAGGTACATCAGTGATAAAAGAAAGACTAAGGAAAATGTGGACTCTCTCCAGAAGGAAACAGAAGACCTGATTACTTGGGATATGGAGAAGGCTGAGATACTCAATGACTTCTTTACCTCAGTCTTCACCAACAAGTGCACCAGCTACACCTTGCAAGACGCAGGAGACAAAGACAGGTATTGGGAGAATGAAGAACTGCCCACTGTAGGAGAAGATGAAGTTCAAGATCATCTAAGGAACCTGAAGGTATACAAGTCCATGAGACCTGATGAGATGCATCTGCAGCTCCTGGGGGAACTGATGGATGAAGTGGCTAAGCCACTACCAATCATATTTGAGAAGTTGCGGCAGTCCGGTGAAGTTCCCGCTGAGCAGAAAACCCCATTTAAAAAAAAAAAAAAAAAAAGGAAGACCCAGACACAGGGAACTACAGGCCAATCAGTCTCACCTCTCTGCCCAGCAAGATCATGGAGAAGATCTTCCTGGGAATTATGCTAGGGCACATGAAAAATAAGTAGATGATTGGTGATAGTCAGCATGGCTTCACTAAGGGTAAATCATGCCTGACGAATCTGATGGTTGCCTAGGATGGAGTCACAGCTTTGAGGGATAAGAGCAACTGATGTCATCTACCTGGACTTGTGCAAAGCATTTGACACTATCCCACACAACATCCTTGTCCCTAAGTTGGAGACACATGGATTTGATGGATGGACCAAGGAGCTGACTAGATAGTCACACTCAAAGAGTTGTGGTCATCGGCTCAATGTCCAAGTGGGGAGCAGTGATTACTGGCCTTCCTCAGGGTTTGGAGTTGGGGCCAGTGCTGTTTAACATCTTTGCTGACAGCATAGACAGTGGGATTGAGAGCACCCTCAGCAAGTTTACTGGTAACACCAAGTTGTGTGATGAGGTCCACATGCTGGAGGGAAGGGATGCGATTCAGAGGCACCTTGACAGGCTTGAGAGCTGGGCCCGTACAAACCTCATGACGTTCAGGTGCAAGGTCCTTGTGAGAGACTGAAATGTCATATGACTGTCTCAAAGCTTGCTTGTGTCTGTGCAAACCTCCAGGACAAGCTGCTGCAACCTGTGGATTCATCTAGGGAATGTCACCAGGGAAGTGGGAGTGTATTGAAGGATGCACCCCCCCACTTCTTTGCGTTTGCATTGTCCAGACTCTTTAGACAAGCCTTAAAGGGGCAGACATGGACTGAGCTGGTCCCATCCTGTAGGGATTTGTGGCTCTATTGTGTAGGGCAGAACCCATGCATGCATTGCTAATGAACTGACAAGGGGCAATCATTTCTGCCCAGAAGCCAGATGCAACAAAACCTGTGGGACCAGAGAAAAAAAAAAAAAAAAAAGTGGGCAGATATGCTAATCAGTGGATACAATAAACATAAAAGACAACAGAAAATTTTGCTCCATTTGCATCCACCATTGAAGACAGATCCATATGCACCCACCACTAAAGAACTGAAGACTGAGGACCAACGGGACGCCGCTGGATCCATGGTGGTGACTATTCTTGCAGCCCTATCCGCCATCCTTCCTTTATTTCTGTCTTTTCCTCCCATTCTGTCCAATCACACCTCTCTTCACTTCTTTAATAATAAAAATCTGTTTTGAGTATACAGCATTTGACCTTGTTTGTGTCTTAGTTTCACTCTTGGGATCATATCGAAACCTCCCCTGACATTGGATCAGGACCTCAGGGTCAAGGCAATCTCATGCAGAAATATAGTCTGGGCTATGAGTGGATTGGGAGCAGCACTGCAGAGAAGGACTTGGTGGGTATTGGTGTATGGAAAACTGCCTGTGAATCAGCAATGCGTGCTCACAGCCCAGAAAGGAAACTGTAGCCTAGGCTGCATCAAGAGCAGTGTGGCCAGCAGGTCGAGGGAGGTGATTCTCCCCCTCTGCTCCACTCTCGTCAGACCCCACTGGAGTACTGTGTCCAGCTCTGGGGGTACCAATATAAGAATGACATGGACCCACTCAAGCGGGTCCAGAGGAGGGCCAAAATGATGATCAGGGGGCTGGAGCACCTCCCTTATGAGGACAGGCTGAGAGTTGGGGTTTTTCAACCTAAAGAAGAGAAGCCTCCAGAAAGACCTTCTAGCAGCCTTCCTGTACTTAAAGGGGGCTACAGGAAATATGGGGAGGGGATCTTTGTAAGGGACTGTAGCGAGAGGATGAGGGGCAACTGTTTTAAACTGAAAGAGAATAGATTAAATATAGGGCAAGTCTTTACAGTGAGACACTGGAACAGGTTGCCCAGAGAAGCTGTGGATGTTCCCTCCCTGGAAGTGTTCAAGGCCAGGTTGGATGGGGCTTTGAGTAACCTGGCCTAATGGAAGGTGTCCCTGACCATGTGTGATGGTGTAATTCCTCCCTCACCTCCTGAGCCACTTGGTGATTAATGTGATTCCTCCCCCCTCCTGGTACATATATCAACTGCTAATGGCAGTAAACAGAGCGTTAAGGCACCCCTTTGACAAACCTGGCTCTGCCTACCTTATTACTTGGGAATGCTTATAACAGCCCAGCATCTCCTGACAGTCCAGTACACTTGTAGAGGGAGAACAGTAACAGAATTACACACCCATCAAGTTCTTGAGGAAATGGGAAGACACCAGAACACTTCATTGTCTGAGCTAGGCCAGAGTTAAAAGTATCTGACAAAAGTCAATTATCTTGAACCTTATAAACAGTGAACCCAAGTGAGACCCTTTGTGTTCTCCTGGATCACAACGGTCCTGTGGCCAGCATCTCCCCTGAGCTGGGACGCCTCTCAGGTATCAGCTCCTCAAGGCACTGTCCACTGATAGACTCTACAGAAGGCCAGGGCAAAGTCAACCCAATCGAGTCTCAATTATTGCCCATTGAGCAATCAGTGTATTGTGAGTATTTAAAGGCAAGAAGAGGGAAATCTTAACTTTGAGATAGCTTTTTTTTCACCCACTCTCTCTCTGCTTACCGATGTGTTTGTGTATACACAGTTATTTTCACAAGTGTGGAGACATACATATTTTACTGGATCCAAATACTTTTGTCTGTCTGTGTGTTTGTACATTTTGTATTTGTGAATGCGTATAAATATATGTATATAGATTTAAGATACTGTATAGTAAGTTAATGTGAATCTCATCATCTTCAAATCTGTAGTTAAGTCACTATTTTAATCATAACATATTTTATTGAATTAGTTTGTAAATATATAAATTGATTAATGATTAAGTACTGCTAGTCATTAATAAACCTTGATTTGCTGCTAAATCACTACCATGTTAATAGTTCTATCCATGATGCCATGTCAGAGAGATTGGAACTAGATGAGCTTTAATGTCCTTTCTGACACAAACCATTCTATAATTCGTTCTATATCTGCTCAGCTGCTAGAAAAGGTGGAAAGATCTATAACACAGGAAGTTCAAAACTTTTTGGTTTATATTGATATTACCCTGAGTAAATTTTTTTTTTGAGATGTGGAAAACAATAGGCCTCTCCCTTCCATATTCACTGATTAGACTGAGGGAGAAATTATAGCACCACAGTTACAATATATAACATTGGATTTTCTCAAAAGGAAAAGTAAAATTTGAATGGTGATGTCTACAATGCTCTGGATGACTTATTTGAACAAAGAAACAAACAGAAAAATACCGTAGATCAGGTAAATTGGGATGTCAAGTGACCTGAATAGAATAGGATCCAGCTGACTGCACTACAGAGCCAATTTGTGTTCAACTTCTTGGAGAGACGTGACAAACCTGGTACATCCAAAATTCATCAGAATTGATCCACATATGTTGAGTATTTGTGCAATGCACATACAACACATCTGCTACTCCCAGAACTGTTTAATTCATCACACATGTCTACTCAGCCATTTAGATTTTACAGACAAAAACATGTGAACTTGTACATAAGTGAGTTAGCTAATTAGTACACCACAGGAAAGTAACTGTGCATTCACTAGAGGTGTCGTGGATCTACATATGAAAGCTAGAGTGGAAAATTTTGGGAAAGGAGTTCCTGCCTCCCGCAGTCCTTAATTCCATAAGATTGGCAAGGTAAATCCCACAAGATCTTTTCATTTCATTGTCTTCATCTTCTTAAGAAGAGTTGGCTAAGAAGGAAAGGAAATTTGTGTACTCCAAAATAAAGGACACTAATTTCATTAGTAATTCAGAGAATCACTAATGAGAGTAACTCTCCGATTCCAGTAGAAAATACTGCAGTACATACAGAAACATATATATTAAATACATGTATGTGGTATTACAAAGTCTCTTCTCTGATAAACTTGCATTTCCCCAATTAAGAATAAAATTTAATTTCATGTGCAAAGTCTGTGTGCACCTCTTTTTCCTCTCTGGCTTTGACATCATCCTGCAGCTCTAGTTATTACTGTGTAATTGTCTTGAAATGTAGTTATTGTTAGGAATCGTTGCAGATGTTCCCTGTGTAATTCAAACTAAATGAATATAGAATTAAATTACCAGTGCAAAGCTTTACCACCAAAAGTTGCAGTAAAAATGGTAAATTATTCTCTCTCTTTAGAGGAAACTATCCAAAAATGTAATGGGAAGTTAAGTAAGCAGTATTTCTTACTCAGGAATCTAGAAAGATTCAAAACGGGATGTCAGAGTTAGTGCTGAATAACTTAATATATTGTCCCCATTTAAGAGATATAACACTGAAGCACAGTTGTTCTGTGACTCTGATTAGGGAGAAGTCAATAAAAATGCACCAGAAGCTGCCTTAAAATTTATTGGGACCTAGGATACTACCATGGACTGGAGGACTTTGTGAGTATTTTATATTATATTCTGTGGCTTCTAGGACTTTCAGTTTTCTTTGAGCAAGCTTAAAATATTCTAAAGACCCTGAAGACTGTGAGTACTTCCCCAGCAATCAGATCACAAGGAGGCAAGAATTATCAAATACATCACTTTCAAGAGATGTATCCCCAGATCTGTAAATCAGACTACCCACACTGTCTACAAATGAAGAGATGCATACTCATATGCAAGTTATGTGCATGGCAAACATCAGCATTTCAAGGTACATTTTAGAGCGGGTGTTCCCTTAGCACCAATTATGAGTGATACTTGCATTCAATAACTATTCAAAGGCCAATACAGAAATGAAAAGAGCAATTTATAATCTTAACGGAAGTATGTACTCAAAACTAGGGGTTCAGTAGAGAAGGTGCATATGTCAACATTTGTTTTAGATGAATATATGTGGATAACAGTGCTCAGAGTGAAACATTAATGACAAAATTGAGTTTTGGGCAGCTGCATGGAATGAGCAATGCATGAATGTCTCTGCTTTACCTTATTAGCATTACTTTATTTCTCTTTGAAAAACAGACAGACATGAGTAGGAGCCACTCTATTCTTAATTTTCTGAAAATGAAGGGTCATTTTGGACAACTTTGGACCCTGAGTGGGGCCAAATAGCCTGTGTGGGGGAAATCCAGTGAATGTACCAGATGAAAAATGTGAACCTACATATATCTGAATGAATTTTAAGTTGTTTCAAGATGTTGTTGTTTTTGTTTTTTTTTTTTTCTTGTTTGTTTCCCATGACTATTCTGTATTTGGAAAATTTCAAACCATGCTAGAACTGGTACTTTCAAACAAGACTTGATTTTGTGAACACAGCTAATGTAATTAGTAAAATCTGGATTTTTTCCAAAGTACTACTTTTATTCCAGTAGAAGTCAGTGATACCTGTACTAGCTCTCCAGGCTTCCACTGAAGTCAATGACAAAAATCCCATCAGCTTTGAAGGGTAGAGGTTTTACTTCTTAATGGAAATGAATGTTACTGGGGTTTTGTTTTGTTGTTTTGGTTTGGGGTTGTGGGGTTGTTTATGTTTTTTGGTTTTTTTTTTTTTAATATGACTCGTTCAAGACAGATTTGAAGAGAAATCTGGGTTCTTCATTAGTTCCTAACTCTTTTTAGAAAAGGCATTGAGAATTTGATATCTGAATTTAGAATTATGCCCAAAGCAGAAACTAACCTGTTTCCAAATCAGTTGAACAGACGTTATAGGAGACATATTACAAGCACATTCCTTGAACTATCAATTTATACTGATTACTTGCATAAAAGAGAAGTGAAGTAGCCACAGAGTTTAGCTCAATTTAGATCATTAATTCCTCTGTTAACCCCTTGGGTCAGTCAGTCTATAGGGTCAGAAAGCATAGGTTCAGAGTGTAAGACTGGATGATCCACTTCGCCTCTCAAGTTCTTTCCCTCAAGCTGTACAAGATATGCAGAGCAATACCTTCAAAAGTTGACCTATAGCACCTTACTTGTTTTTTAAGATCTCAGCCTTGTACTTCCTTGCCTTTTAAGCAACACAAAAACATGTCTTCTGGAAGCATCAACATGTCATTACTCAAAACCTTAAGGTAGATATTAAAGCTAACTGCTGATATTCTTTGAAATCAATTTATTTAACTAAATGAATAGGTTTATAAATTAAAACATAGTAAGTAGGTTGAGTAAACAGGTTGCAATAGGGAAATATAACTTTCTTTTTGCTAAATATTACTGATGTCATTTTAATTAATTCAACTGTTATTGAAAAATATTTTTTAAATAGTATATGTAGAAGAGTAGATGTTATTCTAGGCCATGATCTCATGAAACAGTCTGCAGAGATGCATTAACCTGCCTGACCAGCAAAGGTTGAGTGTGTAAGTACAGTGTGGACTTCCAACAACATGTGTGGCCACTTCCTTACATAGTTTGAACCTACAATATGTTGTTGAAGCAAGTTATCTCATACTGATTCAGTTTATTAATTTTTTCAGTTTGAAAATTGGTTTTGGTATTTGTATTTTCAATCTCATAACTTTTCTGTGTTTCCAGGTCTCACCAATAGGCACAGCTTCCTTGTTTTCATAGATGATTTTGACAAACTTGCATGTGTGTTTGTGTTTTCCCGAACAAAACTTCTGATGAATGTCTGTGTTGCTATATCATTTATCAGCATGTTTATTTATTGTCTGTTCTTTAATTTTTCCATTTCTTTTTATAAGCATCATCTTCCTTGCCATTAAGATCTGCAAGATGAGTGGCCATCTTTGACTTTTTTACTTCTCTATCTCTTCCAAGGTGCATCCAAATCTTATCACTTCTCTCTGTGAAACAGTAAAGTCTTGCGTACATACAACCTTGTGTAGGTAATGGTCTAAATAATCAGTGCAAGCTTACAGCTGTCTGCCTTGATTACTTTAGCCTTCAAATATATCTTCTCTGTTTTTTTGGTTTGTTTTTTTGTTTTTTGTTTTTTTCCAAAATTGCTGCCAAAGTGATCTTCCCTATGCATAAATCTGATCTTATCTTTTAAACACACATCCTGAAGTTTTAAACATTTGTCTTCTTCTAATCAGTTTTACCGGCTCTATATCACTTTTCCTGATGACCCCACCAATTAAAAACATTAATTTTAGGAAGTCCTCAAGAAATTATTTGGGGTGAGGGAAACTAATGCTGAGTAAGACTTCAGTTCAAGGGTATTAAATGCATAAAATGCATAGAGCACTTTCAGAACCTAGTGTTTACATTAAGGCATGAAATTGGGTATCTAGCTGAATCAGAGCCCAAATTAATGTAATTTTAATTTATCTTTGTCTAATACATCAGATTAGCATTTCTAGACTACCAAGAGCATTGTTTGTGCTAAACAAATAACACTAAGGCAGACTGCTACAAATTTTTACTGTGATGCTTTGCACTTAGAATATCATCTGTCAAAAGATTGCTCTCAAAGCACTTTACAGACATTAACTAATTAGGCCTAATGACACTTCTCTGGAAGTAGTGAAGTGTAATTAATTCCCTTTTATGAAAAGGGAATTAAGGCACAGAGAGATCAAATGATTTTTCCAAGGTCATGAAGGATGTTACAGAAGTTGTGGGAACACAACCCAAATAGTCCAATGTTGTGCTTCAGGCACAGGAACACAGCTATCAGCTGTGGGAGGAGAAGAGTTCTTCCTTTCCTTTCTTTGTTATTACAGAAGTACAGGAAATTAATTGCTGCACAGACATGCTTTCATTAATTCCACACTAATGGCCTGCAAAGGGTGCCTCTAATAGTCCATTAGGAAGGAAGTTATCTGCATCCTCCAAGTTCTGTGTTTAAACAGCAGTGAAGAAATCACTGCAGAGGACAAAGTATTATTCATGTTATCCATTTTTTATTAATAATGTTATTTACTATTTATTGTAGTTGTGTTTTTAATCCTGTGCATTTTTATTCCTCAGAGTTAAATCTTACAGTGATAAGAAAAAGGTCACCGACTTTCAATATATGTGTAAGAGGTTATTTCAATGACTTTTGCAGATATGTAAATTCACATCAGCTTTTGCTATAAACTTTGAGGATTTTTTAAATTTTTTTAAAAAACTTAAGCTGTAAAGTAAGATTTTTCCTGGCCTACACTGAGCCAACAGTGGTTAACAGAAAGAAGAGACAAATAACCTCCATCTACAGGTAACAGCTAGTGCATTATTGGGTTAAAAAGGAAGAATATGAACTAAGAGTTCTGGTTTAGAAGTCAGTTTCCCCCTCTTCTCTGTTTAAAACCCCAAGTGTCTCCTTAGTGTATATATGTAAAATAAGTAAATATGGTCAGACTTTCAAAAGTGATTAGGTATCTAACTCTGTGGGCAGGTCTTTGTGAGGTCTTCATACAAGTAAGGGCACCTGAGTTCCACTGGATAGATAAAAAAGACAGGGATGGTCAGCTCCACAGAGACATGTCCTTTGATTTCACACAAACTATCTTTGCATATCAGTTTTTTAACTGTCTTTTGTTCCTTGAGATTTTGGCTGGCTGTTTTAACCACTCTTAGTAAAGCTGATATAATGAAGCAGAAAAAAGAGAGCTGCTGATCAGGAACCCCTCTTTACCTGCTGTACTCAAAGGTTAAGAAAATGGGAAGTTAATCTTTGAAGTTTTTCTGATGGAAATTGATTGACTGTGTCTTTTACCTACTTTTTAGTGTATTTCCAATTTTATTGTAGTTCATGCTAAAAGGTAACCCGTATTACCTCTGCAAACTATAGCTGAACTTGCTGAGAGAGGATTTACAGGGATCTTTGTGCACAAATAAGAGCCTCTTTTCCACTCTCCTGTACAACCTGATAGGAATTTGCACCTCACTTTGCACTGATAAATCACTGATCAAAATGTATAGCCAGGAGCAAAGAGAGCAACACTCAGGATGCAGCCACAGTAAGATAAAGAATTAAATCAATAAACTGCAGAAATATGAACTTTTTTTTTTTTTTTTTAAATAACCACACATTTTTTGTTGTACTCACTGTGATGGATTTAGCAGCTGAACTGGGCAACAAACAGTATATGAACCAAAAGGCAGTTTATAAATGGTTCCCCATATGTATAGAAAAATATTATTTTTTTTCTATAAAATAAGAATTTATTTTATGAGTTTATAAACTGTAGCCCTTAAACTCTTCATTGAGAAGTTGACTATAACCCAACTGCGGTTCTTTTAAAGACTACAAAGAAATGTTCCACTTTAAATGGATACCATTGACTTTCTCCCACACTGACTTCTCTTCTGACAATTATTTTCCACTGATGCTGTAACTATTAGCAGTGTGGCAGCGCTTGAAACTTGACATCAAGGTACATTGCATTTGCTGCTGCTGCTGTAAACCTTTGCTGTCCTCAGTTTGAACCTAGGTGAGTGAAAATGGCTGTTTTAGAAAACTAGAGATACAATCTCCAGGATTCCAGATATCCAGCAAGGCTATTACAGCCTAATATTTTAGTATCTAATTCCAAGGGCATCCAGCAACAGGCAGGGCTCAGAATGACTCCCAGCTGGCAGTGCTTCTAAAAGAAACCAGACGTTGTCTTAACTTCATTCCAAGTTTACAGATGTAATTGTGCACTGATGGCCATGTGGCTTCTTAAAACAGAGCATTTAAATAATGAGCATTTAGCATGTACCTTAAGGTTATGATGCTAACTCCTTTCTTTCTTCTTGCACCAGAACTGTTGAATCCTGATCCAATATGTTTGCCTATCTTTTCACATTGCCCAGGTGTCATAAAACAATCAATGCTTTCTTTGTCTAGTCATGGTATGTTTTCAATTTCTCCCAAGATCCATTATGTCCCAGCTAGTTTCTTAGCTTGGACCTTGATCCCTCAATTGGACCCTACCCTCTAAAAAGCACTGATATATGAGAGACCACCACTGCAAGTCCTCTCCCCTCTGCTCCTTTCCTCTCAGACTCCCTACAAGATCAGAGCTCTCCTACTTCAGGCTTGCAACCCTACTTCCCTGTTCATTGCTGAGCTTGTAACCTTCAACGGGACAAACCATAGTGTTCTGCTGGCATGTATGCAGCAACTCCTTCACCAGTCCCACCTGGCACAAGGCAGGACAGCCTGGCTATTTGGAACCAAGAAAGAGAGGGGAAAGTATTTTGCTGATCATTCAAAAGATCTAGGAAGTACTCTAATGACCTGAGGGAAAAATTCTTTTATGTTGTTCCCTGAGGGTAGTCATCCCTCTGCTATATACAGACCCTCATGTATCAGAAAAAAACCCTTGCACATGGAATAGCAAACCACAGCCTCTGATCCAGTGGTCATATCCATCTGCCAGATTTCTGCCCCTAGGCATTTCAGTGCAGAACTAAATTACTTCATCTTTGGAAGATTTTTTTTTTTTTCTTTTTTTTCATTATATTAGTCCACTACATATTCCAGACTGTCTGAACAGTTTGTGCAAGATCCATAGAGACCACTGAATTAAATATAATCTCAGAAATGCACAACCTGAAAGCAGAGACTTAAAATGGAGACAGTTCGTCAGCAGTCTCTTCACTTCCTCTTGCTAATAATATGATTGCATTGTAGTACTCATAGCATAAACTCTTGTAATAACATTACTAGAAATGCTGTAGAAGCATAATATATCTTAAGGTATGTTTATTATAATGCTAACATTCCTGATAGCCATAAATTTGTTTGTCAAAGTTTTCATGATGAGACTATTTTTCTCCTAGCATATGAGAGAAGACTGGTAATATGCTGGTTTATGTTTGTGTTTCCATAACTCAGAAACAGATTAAAATTCACTCTAATACTGTAGGATTTAAATTAATGCTTGAGCCCTTAATTTACCTTTCCCATGTGTAAAATAAAAATATTTATCTATGATACATTTAATATCCATCTTTCAAAAATGATGCTATAAAAACATACAACAATTTGGAAGAAGAAAATATAAGAGCCTCCAAACTGTATTTCGATTAGAGGACTATGCCAAAACACATAATATCATATCACTAACAGAGCTGCACTAAAAATGAAATCAGATTAACTGAAAAAACAGATAAAAATTGACTTTATTGGCCCATATTGCTGTGCCTGAGTTGGATGGCATTCAGAAATCATGCTTGCTAAATTATTGAATAATATGAAGAACTTCTTTGTTGTTAAAGAACTATATTGAAACCAATATTCTAGAAAACCAGAGGCCCCATCAAAATGGTGATAAATGAATATTAAAGTTCAAACTAAACGATTTAAATAACTGATACTTATGTGTGTTGGTGGAATACATCTCATCTGGCTTCAGCTTACTCAAAGTTAGCCTGAGTCAGTACCAACTTTGGTACCAGCCAGACTGCCATTTACCTCCCTCATTTTAAACAAGTACCTTAGGGTGGGCTGAGCTGCCTCTGAGCATCATAAAGGGGGAACCTGGCAAACTAGTCTAGAGTAGTTTATACCCGTGTTTAAAGTAGATAAAATAAAGGGAGAGTAATTGTATCTAAAGGCCTGTATATGTAATACTGATGGGAATTTTTATAGTAACTTCCACAGGGACCTGACCCTGGAATGGTATGACCAAATCAGTGAATTTTTGGGAAAGGAGACTGGTCTAAACTTGAGATATGTTTTTCATTATGTGGCAAAACTCCTCTAGTTCTCAAAGTGAGAACTGCTGCCAGAAATGATTTTGAGCTTTCAAATTATATCTGGCAACATCTCTGCCCAGATTTCAGCTAATTATACAGTGGATGCTTAAAGGTAGTTTTTAATTCCATAATGGACACACCACAAGTCTTCTTTGCTATGAAAAGTGCTGAATATAGACCACATGCCACTTTCGCAGAGAGATGAGTGTAGGAAAGACTATAGGTGTCACAAAGCATCTTAGTTTTATCTGAAGTAATAACTAGCCAAATTCAATTTACCTCCAAGAAGATTTTTTTCAGAAGTGCTAATAAATGTAGAGAGGAGAACTCTGTAAGGAAAGCACACACCCAGATACACCATATGCATAACATACAGCTATATGTACCCCTTGGAAAGTATGCATTAAGCTACACAAAAACACTCTAAACACAGTGTACACTTCTGAAGGAACAGCTGGTCAAGTTGAACAAGATATCCTCAAGTAGTCAAGTTTGATGAAGAAGATTATGTGCTTCCACTTTAAACTCAGCACATGTATCAAACACATCTGGAGATGCCATGATCTTCTCTTTTGTTCAACAGTTCTGTCTCAAGGTCAGTTCTTAGTCTTCATCCTCTGGCCCCATCAGGTCTGATTGCTTTCTCAGTTACATGCTTCTGTGTTCTCATTGTTATGCCTATACCATTTACCCAGCTCTCAAAGCTGCATTTCTTCAAGGACTGCTAACCTGTTTTCAGGCTGTGCTCATCTTTCCATTTTCCTGCATTGTTTTTTGGAGGTTGTGCTCCACAGGAGAGCAGAAGCAGTCCCATGCTCCTGTTCACACAACCAGCTATTGCAAGTTCAGCCTGATGGCACATCTAACTGGTCATGGTCCCAACACCCTGTTAAGGTGGGGGCTGTGAGCAGCAGTGACTGCTATAACTGGACCACGGGGCAGCAAGTGCACTTCTCTTAGTTCTACAAAGCACTTCACAACACAACCTGCATCAAGAGGAGGGGAATGAGAAAACATGCAGCAAAGGAGAGCTATATGGCCATAACTCTACTGCTTTTTTTTTCAGTCCTTGCTTCTCTCAGAAAGCTACATTTTGTTCATATACTAAGGAGAGAAGGTCTTTATTTACATTATCAGCACATTAGATTGACAGATATCTATTTGCCCCTTTTCATGTTGTCTGAACATGGGGGGGGTCTCTGAGCCTCTTGCTGTCACTATTGGCCTTAGCACTGCCTGCAGTGAGTCCTGATGCTCTTTATGAATCATCCACCCTGCTATCCCAGTAAGACGTTCCTTCAAACAGGCTTGTGAGGAGAGAGTGCTGTTTGGGAAACCTGGAAGTTTCTGTAAAAGAGCTCAATACTTTAATTACAGCTTCCTGAGGCAGTTCCTGAGCCAGGGCTTCATTTTCTCACACAATAAGGGGAAGTCATGAACCTCTCCCTTTTACTATCAGGGTATGAGAGATGTCCAGTAGCCTCTGTGACTCACTCCAATATTATAAATCAGTGGACTGTCATGGTATTTTCAGATGCCTGCTGACATTAACAGAGGAGAAATCTGTATCCTGCCCACAAACCAGAAAAAAAAAAATAAATCAGGAAATGATTGCTGTATTTCTGGAGAGTAGAAAATAATGTAGAGTCAAAATTTTCATTTCCAGCAAATCTTTAATTAACATTCATACATCAGGAATTAGCATGCACATCCAAGCTATTCATGCATATTTTTATCTTTTCAGTGCAGGTGCACCAAAATCAGTCTGGTTCCTCTTTCCATCTCTGAGCCTATTACAGAGAACATGCAATTCCCTTAGGCAGCTACTGGGAACCAAGGACGCTTGTCTCATGTTAAGGTGCTCATTAAAAAAGAATATCCTAGAAATAAATGGATGCCATCAGAGCTGGGAGCTTCCTTTAGGGAAACCTTATTATAATGACACTGTTTGTAGCTGCACTTACAAAAAATACATGTGTAGAGAGGTATAGACAGAAGAATTCTTTGAGCAAACCTTCAGGTAGTTAATGGACTAACTCCCAAATTATATATTTAGGACTCCTGGACAATCCAGAATGCAGAAAAAGTACCAATTTTTCTTTCTTATCTGATAGAAATGCACATCTGAACACAAAAATATTGTTCCAGTTCCTTCATTTGCATAATGTGGTCATTTGGAAATTGTTTCTTTCATTAATCTGTAATCTTTGCAGAGGAGGCTATGAAGTATAATTTGGAACACTAAATCAATCTAGAATTTATAACTGTATCAAAATTGAAATGTCCCACTGTGTATGGAGAAGAAGAACCTTAAACTCAGAGACATTTCAAACCATAAAGCCCTTACAAGGATCTGGTCCAAGCAAAGCCCTCCTGCAATTTCCTGAGCAAAGGCCATGAAAAAGACTCGAGATTTTCCATATATTCTCTCTGACAAGAATTCTGTTGTGGTTTGAGATTTAGTAACAGAACATTAATATGGATTTTCTATTCCCACTGAAATTAGTAGGATAAAATGTCCCATGACCCACATGTTCCATGCAGTGGTCTTCTTTGTCTGGAGCTTAGTAAAAGCAACCATATCACATCTACTGAAGTCAGCAGGAGTTTTGACCCTAACATCACTGTTAAATATCTTGTGTTTACTCCCACTGATCCATTTTGTGGCCTAAACTAGGTCATGAAGTCTGAAAACCTTTTAGGCCAAGCATGTGTAAACATGTTTGCACCCTTAGCATATATAGTTGCAAGCAAATATACATGCCAGCAAATCAAGTGTTTATGT